>NC_134369.1:72704001-73016606 GCF_035582795.1 Mycteria americana | reverse complement strand
CCACCCCTCTACTCTGCTCTGGTCAGACCCCACCTGCAGTACTGCATCCAGCTCCCCACCTGCACCTCAGCACAGGAAAGACATGGAGCTGTTGGAGCGGGTCCAGAGGAGGCCACGAAAATGATCCGAGGGCTGGAACAGCTCTGCTGTGAGGACAGGCTGAGAGAGTTGGGGTTGTTCATCCTGGAGAAGAGAAGGCTGCGGGGAGACCTTGCAGCAGCCTGCCAGTGCTTAAAGGGGACTTAGAAGAAAGAAGGGGACAGACTTTTTAGTAGGGCCTGGAAGAAATTTTTTACACTGAGCATGATGAAACACTGGCCCAGGTTTCCCAGAGAGGCTGTAGATGCCCCATCCCTGGAAACATTCAAGGTGTGAGGTTGGACGGGGCTCTGAGCAACCTGATCTAGTTGAAGATGATGTCCCCGCTGATGGCAGGAAGGTTGGATGAGATGGCCTGTAAAGGTCCCTTCCAACCCAAACCATTCTATGACTCCAACAGAATATTGGGGTTGTTAATAAAATTAATCTCTTAAAGTGAATACTAAGCAACTGGGCTTTATTTTGTTTTCCATGTATGCTCATTCGAATATTCCAGTCTATCCCAGGAGCTGTACAGCTGCATGCAGAAATACCAACCTTTAGAAAGAAGATGTATTTAAATGTTTTGCTGTGCACCCTGCAACTGTATTTTTTATTCTGGGCCTTATGGTGTTCCCTTAGTTTGTTACTTATTGATAGGAGAGTCATCTTGAGTATTAATCTGTTTTTAATTGTGAGGTCTAAAACGATTTAATGTCTGCCAGTGATTTCTAAGACATAAAATTTAGATGTTAAAAATGTGATCCACATGAAACAGAAAAGGTTTTACTGTTTCAAAACATCTCAGTAATTCTGGAATTCTGCCCAG
The DNA here is from genome assembly GCF_035582795.1 of Mycteria americana. Classification (NCBI taxonomy): domain Eukaryota; kingdom Metazoa; phylum Chordata; class Aves; order Ciconiiformes; family Ciconiidae; genus Mycteria; species Mycteria americana. The sequence goes on along the minus strand of NC_134369.1, from coordinate 73,015,699 downwards.
TACTAATGCCTATCTACCAAAAACAAATGGTAAGAGAACTTTAATTCTAGTTTTCTTATGAAATAGAGGTCTTTTCAAGTCAGGTTTGGCATAATTTTCTCATCTCAGTTAATTTTTCATCTTTAGTTTGAAGGTGCTGAAAGGAGAGAAAATAACCCCAGAAACACAGAAGCAGCCTAGTCCTGGAGAGTTCAAAGGGTGTTAGTGAAGATGTGACAATGAAGTATACAGCTGGGAAACGTTCAAAAGAAATAGGGGAATAGGATTGGGAACAGGATCAGAAAAAGAGTTGCTGAGTCATAAAGTTCAACCTTGCCGCTGTAGGCAGCCACATCAGAGATGCGTCTCATAAACTAGTCAAACTTGAACCCAACAGAGATGGACCTCAGCTGCCTGATCCCAAGATACACATGCTTCCTAAAACCAGAGTAAGGGAACGTGTTTGTAGGATTATTGATGTATTTTGCATTAAGGTGATATCACAAAGTCAACATCATTCTTTCCTTCACCCAAACCCTGTCTGCTTCCTTCCCTCTCTCCACACATTTGGTGCACATCTTCTCAACATGGTTGTCCTTCCCTTTCGATAGTCCCCATCAGCTCTACACATCCCTTCTGCCTACTTCAGTCTAATTTTCCCACTGTCCCCAATCACTGAAAATCCAGGTTTCAGCCTCCACACACCCCAGTGCCCCCTCTCCACCTACCACACTCATCCCCACCACCATGTCTACATCGTTCCCATCTCCCTGTTGTTCTTCCCTCTCTTCTCTCCCCCTTGCCACCACAGCTGTGCACAATAACGCTCAGGTCCAAACTGTCACACAGGCCTTTCATCAGGCACTGATCTTCAGCAGCCTTCTATTACTCCCAGGCTTCACTGCTTCAGGTTAGAGGACAGTGTTAGTGGTGGTAACCTTGTCTCCTGTTTGTGGTGATCCTCTCCACTTTCCCTTCCAGCTTCTCCTTTGCTTTTGAACAGCTCCGCGTTTTCTTTCCCATTTCGTGCTCCCCTGCTCCAGCCACCCACTACCTTCCTCTTTCCTTCCCATCGTCTTCTCCTGCTGTTCTAATAAAGCTCCTTGACTTCTCTGCTTGCAGGCACTCCTTGTTATCCCCGACACAGTCCAGCTTCCTTCCCAACAATTGTGTGTCTCCATCTCCCCTCTGGGATCACCAGATCTATCAGCTTCCTCTCTTTCATCGGCTTGCTCAGCATCTCCACGTGAGATTTTCTCACCTATTTTCCACCAAAAACTTAAGTCAGGTGGCTGTGAAGCAGCTATACTTTAGAGACCAGCAGCAGGCCACTTATGTTGAAGGACCACGTAGTTTCTGGAGGTAAGCGAAATGAATAAGCACCTCTTTTCTGGTGCTCAGAGCTCCTGCTTTTCATGCTCCTGCCTGGAGCAAAAACCTTGGAGGAGAAAGTCCCGTGGCTGCGGTGCTGGACGTCTGCTGGGACTCTCTCCTGCAAAGGACAAAACAGTAAGTGCCATTGAGGAGAAAAAACATGACCAGTGGATGAGCCAGAAAGAGAGAAATACTGGTAAAGGAGAGAGGCAGTCTCTGCTCTAAGAATTACTGGTATATTTTCCAATTTAACATCATAAATTTCATACCTGTGTTTGGGGTAAAGCTCTGGAAAAGAATGGAAATGTTAAAAAAAAAAAAAAATTAAAAAAGATACGAAGTGATATGCTTAGGCTTGTGCACCAGCGAACCAGGCAAAAGTGACCCCTGAACTGCTGATTTTCAGTGTAAACCCATATGCTGTGAAGTAGTGGGGCTGCTTACGTGAGAAAAAGCAGGAGCTAAGTTCTATAAACTAGTGGAAAAGTGTCAAAGTGATTGAACAAAATTAGGAAACTAAGTTTTTCTCATTATCATCTTATCAGGAAACAAAGAGTATGCCTGATCAGAAAAAGAGGATGACAATTTGGCAGTAGGGACGATGTACCTTTCCTACTGTACAGATTGTCATTTTCTTACTTACTAAAGCTGTCAGACATTTTGGTTTCCCCTTTAAGCAGAATTAATGGCAGCTTCTTCTGCAATGACTATTTTTTTCCTTGTTTTATAAAATATGGAAGAATGCTGTGCTTGTGTATTATCTGTGTGCTCATAATAGACATTAATAAATAAATCCCTGTAAGATGTCAGGGACGTTTAGAAGATAAAAAAAATCACGCTGTCGTTTTTTCTGTGTTTAGAATATGTGCCGCATCAAGGCATTTTAGTTGCAGTGGGAAGCTGTTTCCTTTTTCATTACTTTATGTATGACTGCAGTGTATTATGGAATTCTCTAGTGCTAAGAAAGAAAAGCTAGAACCATGTTTTCACACAGGAATTCAGAATTTTGAGACAAAAAGTTTAGTTAAGATTCAGAAATACTTTTTGGTTTTTTTTTAAACATAGAAGGAGGTCGGTACAGCCTAGATATCCCACACCGGAGAAAGCACGCCCATCGCCCACATGAGCTGGGAAAAGCTACAGAGATCTTGAAGAGACTGAGAAGGTGGAAGTGCTCCTGACAGCACGGCTCAGTAGCAGAGGAGCAGGTCAAGCACGTGCCATCCTTGCATCTTTGATGATATCTTCATCATGATATCATGGCAATGCCTATAGATTGGAGACCAGCTTGGTCCCATTGTGTGAGGTACTGTACAGTCAGAGGAGGTGTGAAGGGAGGTAACATTAAAAAGTGGGTACTGAGAGCAATGTACATGGAAAAAGTGTACAAAGAGGCAGGGGCATCCAGGGAACTGTTGGGTGGAATCAAACCCCAGGGGTTATTCTGACATTGGTTGCTCTAGTTACACCTGGAATTAATTTTGGAGCTACGTTTCTCTCTATGGCCTGACCTGCAGTTGTCAGTCTTGCAGGCAAAGCCATGGTTCCCAGACCATCATTACCTGGCCCCATGTTTAATTCCATTATGCTCAAAGCAAAGAGAACCCAGCCCCTTGCTTGCAACGGGGGAGGGTGCCTTTTGGGGGACATGGAAGGTGCCCAGAAAGCACCGAGGAAACATCGTCTGTGGTTTGTGGTCCTTTTGTCTTTCTGCCTGGGTCTTTGCAGAATGCGTCTTCCTCTCTGTCTTGGCAGAGAGCGAGGAGCCATACTCACTCCGGATCAGCGGGGACAGGCGAGAGGCAGGGTCACAGGGACCTGGCTGGGTCAGGGATGGGGTTAGGGTGGGCAGGGCAAGGCTGAAGAGTTTCTTTGGTCTGTAATACGTATTTCAGGTTCTTAATGACAAAACAAGCAATGAAGGTCAATTAAATGACATTCCTAAATGAATTGTTAGGCAAATAACATGGTTGTAGTAGAATCTTTCATCTGAACATCTAAAAGTTTTCAGCTTTTGACAGAGAAAAAAATGTTTTTATGCTTTTGAGCATTTTCATGGCAGCAATATTTGTTTTGCTCTTTTCCTCTTCTGTCTATTTTTGCTGGAGAATTGTTTACCCTCTTCCTGCTCTGGTAAGAATGACATGGCAGTATGTTAACAGGTAGGAGGTACAGGCGAATCTTTCCTAGTAAAACCAAAAGCTTGGACCTTTAACTGCTCCACATTATCACAGCACCATAAAGACGTGTTATTTTGTGTTGGCAGTAGGTTTGGCTGAATAAGCAGCTTGCTGTGGCACAGGGCGGGTAGCGACTCGCCTCTCTAGTGAGTCAGGCTTAAACACCACAGAATGCCTTGGGGAAACTCCCTGTTTATGTTCTCCATTTTCTCTTGCTTCACTAGGCTCATTTTTAAGACATTTGAAATACGACAACACGGATACAGAAAATTGCTCTCTGTAGCATACCTCAACATAAATGTGTTTCATCTACTGCTAATTTCTCCTGCTACTGTCATCTGGCAATAATTCTTCCCTTTAACTCATAATATTTTTGAATGACTTCTCCCTTAAAGGGAAAACTTTTTTTTTTTTTTAAATTAGAAAAAAACACAGGTCTATCTGTTTGGATGATGAAAACAGCCCTTACCAGTTTGATTGCTTGAGGTCCATCTTCTCTGTGCCGTCCTGCGCTCTCTGTCCTACCCACAACCTGATGATCCCAAATCCAACGCCATTCGCTTCCTTGGCAGACACCAGAGCTCACAGAGTTGCAGGAGGCATCTTCACTGCCCTTCCTCTGCCAAAGCAATCTTTCTAACTTCTAATGGTCTTGCACATTAAAAGTAATTTTAATTACCATTCTCTTTTCAGGTTTAGGGCTGTGAAGTGAGTACCTTTGGTCAGATGAATAGTTTTTGGTTTTGAGACACATGCATTTTCACCTTATATGACACATTGAATATTTGGTTTGCTGTGGAGACTATTATGCTAGACATGCATTATGTTCACTTGAGTATGTTGTTATTTTTGGAAAACCTTTAAGGAGCTTCTCAGGGCAGAGGGAAGTATGTTCTCTCTGCAAATGCTGCGTGTGATTGAGTTTTCCTGCCCCCTTCCCTCCTGGGGAAGCTCTCTGCCTCCTTGTGAAGGTGGGCTCAGGCTGGGTCCCCTCTGACCCCATGCTCTCACCCCATTTTGGGGGGGCCAAGAGCAATGGTGTGTCAGTTAAAGGCATTTTCAGCATGTGCATTCCTCTTTCCTGTGTCCTGACATTCGAGATGGAAAAAACTTACTCTTTCATGCAGCCTTTCTCCATGCTACTACAGAAGTGGTGGCTCTGCTTTTCATGAGCTGAACTTTTGCCCCGTGCGATGGGGCATGATCAGAAATGTCTATGACTTCTCAGGAGCACCATCTTTCTGTGCTAGTCAGGGGGACACGTTACACCCATGCTATATAATACGTGCAGTCACTTGCAAATTCAAGGTGCAGGTGGATGCTTAGCTTTTTGTGCTCCTGGAGTTTCTCCAGCTGAGGATGTGACCCAGGAGAAACGGGGAGTGAAGACTGCTCCCACAAGGGGCTGAAGTACCAAGGGCTGAGGGAACTCTGTCCTGGCAGAGCCGAGAGGAGCTCATGGCATGGTCACCTTGAAGGGGTGAGAATGTCACCGAGAGCTGTGGCTGCGCCTAACAAACCAGCTGGTGGACCTGGAACAGAATAGCGATAGCATTTTGCCGTGTCCGCCTGTCAGCTCCTCTACATCCTCCCAGTGGCCTAGCAACTCTTCCAGATTTGTCTTTTTCCTTCCTCAAAGTTTCATTTTTTTCTGGCAGAGAGTGGATGTATTTTAGCTGTTTAATGCAATCTATTTTTCATGGGTTTTTTCCTGTAGCTGCAGCTATTTTGGAGAGCAACTTATAAGAGATTAACCTCCACAATGCAAGCGGAGTTGAACATTTCTTCCTAGTGCTAAAGCTTGGATTGAAATGGTGCAGCAATTAACTAAAATTCGTTAGAATGGGGGTATCCTTTACTCTCACTTTCTGATTAATGCCTCTGCTTTAAACTCTTATCCATTTATCCCTCTACGTATCCTATTGTTCTCTCCTCCAGACAGGGGCTCGTACAAACACCATTTTAATTACTTTTATAATTAGTCAGCAGCAAAATCTTTGATGAAATGCCTCGTATACTTATTGAAATCTTTGCTGCTTTTTTCATGTATTTTACACAACTTCTCATTAACTTTTTCAAGTCTAATTAAATTTCTGTCATCATTCTTACATTCACCCCTCCAGTATTACTCTTTGCTAATTCTTCTTGTGACATTACAGTCTAGATGACATCACAAAATCTTATTTGTTTCAGTGGAGAATGCATTTTAGAAAATGAAAACTTAGAGCAACTTTTTTTTATATTTTTTTAAAGCAGACTTCTTTCTAGTTTGCTGAAAGTTAAATAAAAAGAAATTGGTAATTAATTATTAGAAATGGTAATTTCAGATGACTGAAATACTTTAAACAAAGTTAAAATATTATTACCGTGAATTCTGAATTTTTTACATTTTAGAAACAAAATATTTCTAACATTTTAAATTGAAAAATGAGATGACGTGGTTGGCTCTTGAACTTTTGTGGTAAGGATACGATACATGTCAAGAAAACATCACTGTCACTCCATCTGTAATTTTTCAAAAAAAAAGAGAAAATATAAGAACAATTTTACTTTCAAGTCTGGTCTGCCTTAGTTTAAGCAGTGTCAGTGTGATCTGAGATTAGCAGAAGAGCTGCTGGTAGATGCCTTTGACCCTGCATGCCTGCCTTCGGCTTCATGCAGACTAGGAGTGACACTTCTGGTGTCATTAACGGATATTTAATCACTTTATCAGTGGCACGTGCCTGGCACGTGAGCAGCAGGGTCCTGGTGGCTCAGGCTGGTGGCGCAGGAGCACGCTATTGTCAAAAGATGCTTTTTGTTCTCTTCATTAGCGCTTGATTTACATAGTCTGATTAGTGCCTGCCCAAAAAGGGCAATAAAGGTGCCAGCAGACTCTTGCAAAGCCCAGGAGGGAGATGGGCCGTGCATGTGCCGGGGCTGTACTGGGTATTTCCTAGCTCCAACGCCTCCTCGGCAGCGCACCAGCCAGCGCTGCGTGGCAGAGGAAATGAGCGAGGTACAATCCTGATGTTCTCAGGAACAAACAGAAAAACGGCAAGAAAATACTCTGTAAATCCAGGATAAACAATTAATTCTCTGTTCTAAATTATCTTCTCCTAGTGTTCCTGGTGGCCTCTCACTGACCTTAAGGTACCATTCCAGCAAAGTCTCTTATTAACGAAACATCTTTAACAATCCTTTCCTGTTTGCTGCTTATATTTTTGCAATTCACGTCCATGAAAAGGTGTTTTTGGTCCTTACAGATAGCATTTGGTAACTCGTATCCTTCACTGCCCTTTGTCTGTATCTTGCAACTGTTTTGTCACTCCCTGCTTACTTATGGCACGAGACTTCCGAAATGGTGTGCAGGGATTTAGCTGTAGTGTTAATGGGAATCACATAGCCAAATCCTCAAGCAGGGCTTTGAAAATGAATCCCCACCCCCTGTGGATTTATCAAGGAGACAGAGCCGTATGAAATAACACTGATAAATCTCAGTTTATCTTTGAAAACTTGCTATTTCTTCTTTTTGTCCCTTATCTGCATCTGCTTGCATATCTGTAGCACTCATGGTAACTGCTAATACTCGTTATGCATGTGCTTCCAAATCTTTTTATTTCTAGTGACTGGGTTACCTGCCTGTTCTTTAACCTTTGAGCACTTGGATTCAATCTCGTCATTTTGCCCTAAAACAGGGGTGAGACAAGAATGCTAAGAGAAAGCTGATATGGAAATGAATATTCCCAGCCACAGACCAAACTATAACCATTTTTCCCTTGATTCTTTCAACTTGGCACAAAGTCCTTAGATAAATATGTGTGATGTTTCAAAGAGTCTGCACAGAATTTGAATCACGGGGCGTGAGGGTTCGCGCTCGCTTTCAGGCAGCTCTGCCTCGGCTTGTCAAGGGCTGAAGAGCCCCACCGAAAGCGAGGTCCCTGTGAGACAGCAGCCTCAGTGCAGAGGTGTCACCTTCCCGTCCCACGTCCCCACCACCTGGCTGTACCGATACCTCAGTGCTGGTTAAGGGCTGTTCACAAACTCCTCCGCTGGAGCCCATCTCACGCCTGCTCCTGACTTTCCCCATATAAAAAGTCCCATCCTGCTGGTGGTGGGACTCGCCCAGCCCAGCATATTGTGGTGGCACCTTGCCAAAAAGAGGCCTGAACTTGGAAAAGACTTTCTGTCCATCTCCGTTATACTCTTGGTTTTCCTCTAAGTATATCTGATTCTGTGCATCCTTCTTTAACCATTTCCACATCCTTCTGACTTGGAGCATGCTACAAATTTTTAGAGGAATACCCCAAAGCAACCATGTTAGCAAATCCACTTCTTGGGCTGTTTCCCTAAAGGATGCTTTTTTTTTTTTTTAGTATCTAGTGGCAATTTTGTAGTATCTAAAGCAATTTTGGCATTTCCCCTCGTAGAGAACATCCCTTCCTGCTCTCATGCACCTCTTGAGTATGCTCCTTCTCACAGCGTGAGGGGACTCCGTGTTGAGCGGCGGGGCGAGCTACCCTCCAGATCTGTTTAACTGAGCCCTAGCCTGGGTTGAGCTATGTGACATTAGACTTTCTTACTTTGTGTGTAAAAGAAAGGTTCTGGTGATTAATAGTCTGTTCCAGTGATTATTATTCTTTGTTTGGGAGGGGGGGGGGGGGGGGGGAAATCGCTTTTCTTGTTTTAATTTCCCTGGTTTTAGCTTCCAACCATTGCTTCTTACTATGCCTTTCTTCATGAGATTAAAGTGTTTTTCACTTCTCCCTATGAAAGTGCTTACACGTTTATAACATTCCCTCCAGTTTTTCCTTTTTGATGAAGAAAAACAAGGTATCCTTTGAATATCTTCAAATAAGGTATTTTCTTTAACCTTTGAGTTATGTTGGTGGCTCGTTTCTGTATCTTCTCTGGTTTTTCTCCCATTAAAATAAAATCAGCACACAGCTCCCTACACATCTTTCTGCAAGAATTTCTCCAGTGTGGTACTCTGAGGTTAAACATTTCCATTTAATCCTACTCTATCTACCTCTACTGGTATATCCACACGTTTCTTAGACATACTGTTATTCCGGCAGCTGATGTTACTTGCTTGCCATGACACACGTAAGGTCATGTAGCACCACAGCTATATTGAAACAAGAGGGATTCAGTAAAGAATATATTTATTTTGTGTCTTATAGTTCAGACCCTCTTATATCATCAGGACATTTGCTTGTTGCGTCATTCTTTTTACCGTCAGTCATAGCAGGAGTGGGAAAGCTGCCTGTACCGACAGCGTTGTGGTACCCTTCAGGTCGGCTCTGCGACTGGTGCGTTGTTTGGTCTGGTTCAAATTCAGTTCTAGTCAACGGGAATTGTCCTTCTACTGGCTCCAGATCAGCTTCACTTCAGTTGGGGTACTGGGTTCACAGGGACAGAGGGAGGGAGGGATGAGACAAAGGACTCTGTAACAGTGCTAACTGATGCTCATTCTGCATTGGTTACAGCACGTTGTATCTTCAGCTCATCTCAAATGATGCCATTTCACCAACGCCAGTGGAAGCATATTAATTTAAATGAGATGAAGATGTAGTCACAGGTTTCTGTTGGTAGTAAATATTGATGCGTTACAGAAAGACTGTTAAACTGGTGTCTCTCCGATTTGTTCGTTTTACTATGGGAAGTTATCTACAAAGTATTCAACAAGCATGAAATTCTCGCGGTTAGAGTGCAGCTTCTCTAGTATTTTGTTCTCGTTTACCTGGTAAATCTGACCAGTATCTGTCTAAGAAGGTTTAATGCCTGGATCACAGCTACTGGATAGATTTCTGGCTGTAGCTACGGCTCATCTCAGTTCAGCCTATTTGGGATCTTCCTGGCCCTTGTACTCAGTTCACTTTTGATATTGGCCCAAGAGATGAAGCTGTGGCACAGACAGGCTTTGAGCCTGGACTTCATCCTGTTGCCCTTGAGTTTTTGTACTGTCTGAACTAATTTAAAATGAACTCCCTTTTGAACGATTTACGCGATGTTAAGTTGTGTTCAGGTAAGGACAAGAGCCCATGTTGAGTCTTTTTGTGTAGTCCTCGGTGTCCAGATCTCCTTGCAGTAAGTGGTCTAGAGTTTGTTTTGTTTTGTTTTCAGTTGTACATAATCTGTATGCTCCTGCCAGAAGTCCTGCGCAGGCTGTGCTGTAGTCTCTGCGCTGTGCGCTTCGTCAAGGCTGTTATTACGGTGCAAATGGTTGCAAGACTTTGACCTTAGCAATTTTTTCAAACTTGCTCTGCTCTGGCGTGATCTGCGTTGTAAAGTGCAGAGCAGTGAAGAACCAAGCCTGTGCTCACCATGTTGATATCAACACTGAGATAAGGCCTTGTAGAAGTAATGGGAAATGATAAACGGTTACCAACTGTTTTATAATAATGTGGACAAAGGCATTCTGGAAAGACAGGTTTAGAGCTTTGCTAACGTACAGTTTAATAGAGCACATTGTCTTAACTTCTTTGCAATGATAATAGATACTTTGGGGATGCCTTCTAGCTTTCTTGCATTTAACCTTCCTGCTCTAGGCATTGACCATTTCATATTTTTCCCTCTGCGCAGCATTAGGTGGTTTCTACACCACTTCCTGTAACTGAAGCTAAACCCTGAGCTTATGCTGGGAGATACTTAAAGCCAACGAACAACAAAATAAGTGCAAATACCGTCTCCTGCTATTTTCCATATATTCTGTTTCTATTTGCATTCTATATGGACACTTTATACCCGCTGCAGAAGAGGTTGAGGTTTTTATGATGTTGGTATGTCAGTTTGTTTCCTTCATGTCTGCTCTTGGAGACTTGACTCTGAAAAGATTTTCAAGGGGAGGAAGGGAATGTGCTGGGTGATGGTGAGACTGATAAACAAAGATAATGTGAATTATGCATATTCTTGAGCACTCACCTTCAGGAAGTAGTGGGACTTGGGTAGTGGATAACAGGCAAAGCAGACCTTGAGCAGTAGTTCTGTGAGGCTTATTTATTTATCAGCGCAGTCTTCTAGGAAGACTAATTATCAGACAGAAAAGCCTTGAGGGATCATTTTTTGTTTTCATGGTACAAGTTTTGGACCAATAAAATAACTCTTTTCTAGTACTCCTGATTAGCTGTACAACGAGCTAGGAAGGCACACAAGTGAACAGGATTATTCAACCTGGATATGCAGATAAGAACACATCACAGCTCTTACTGGCTTTTATGACCTTCATTAAGCACGGGGGAACAGTTGAGCAAGCATACATTGACTCACACCCAGCCAAGATCATAAACTGCAGTGCAGTGCAACTCCCTTCACTAAGGGCATGCAGAGTGCAGTGAAAGGCTGCGCAAAGGTTGTACAGCTCAATGCAGAACTGATTTTAATATTCATGAAGCTCAAATATCAGGACCTCCTAAGAAATTAACACACAAGGAAAGGACAGATTTAGACAGGAAGGTTTGTGAGCTGTATGCGTGTAGGAATTACAGACCATGACTGCCAGTAATTACGTACCTGCCTTTCTGAATCACTGGTATGTGCAGTTGCTGCACAGGACTCATAAACCGTATCAGCTCAATTTTCTGAGTAAAGCATCTAGACCTGTTTAATATGCCACCTGTGAGTATTTAATGTACATGTAATTAATAGAAGTTCCCTTCAATGTATTTGGTATTCCAAAGCAATACCAACTAAATGGGGGGTTAAAAGTACCTGTGGTTTATCCTTTTTAGCACTCCTTCATGTGTAACCTAGGATGGACTCAAAGGACCCCCAGAGTCTCCCTTGGTAGTCAATACCTTTCAGCATCTGAAATTTGCTGGCTTATTAGCCATTGGTGGAGGCAGGGAATAAAAGGTATTTCAATGGATTTATTGAGAGAGTTTCAAGGTTTGAAAGTACCTTCTACGTTATGGGGATTGTGAGGTCTGAAATGTCTGCTGCTGTTCTTGGAGCCCGTCCACATGGGAAGGAAAAGTAATTCTCACCTGCTGTAGCTGGCTGACTGTATTGGGTCTGGCTGAGACGGAGTTAATTTTCCCTATAGCAGCTCTCATAGTGCTGTGCTGTGTGTTGGTAGCTAGAAAGGTGTTGATAACACACCAGTGTTTTGGCTACTGCTGAGCAGTGCTCGCACAGCATCAAGGCTGTCTCTCCAACGTTCCCCTGCACCACTAGGCTGGGGGTGGGCAAGATCCTGGGAGGGGACACAGCCAGGGCTGCTGACCCAAACTGACCAAAAGGATATTCCATACCATGTGGAGTCTGCTCAGCAATAAAAGCTAAGAGAAATGTGGAGGGGCGGGGGGCATTCGTTATTACGACGTTTGTCTTCCAGAGCAACTGCTATGCGTACTGAAGCCCTACCTCCTGGGAAGTGGCCAGGCATCGCCTGCTGATGGGAAGTGGAGAATAAATCTTTTGTTTTCCTTTGCTTCCACGTGCAGCCTTTGCTTTTGCTTTATTAAACTGCCTTTATCTTGACCCACGAGGTTTTTTCCATCTTATTTTCTCCCCCCGCCCTGTCCTGCTGAGGAGGGGAGTGATAGAGCAGCTTGGTGGGGACCTGGCATCCAGCCAGGGTCAACCCACCACACCGATCCAGATTTCCTGCACTTTTAGAGACTTAGCAACGCTAGACCAGCTGACCCCATATGACCACAGATTCAGTTTTGACTTTGACGTTTTTGCTTCTTTCCCAGCTTGCATCTAGGTTTTACAAAGTGATTATGTTGGTAAGACACTGCTGTTGTATCAGATTGGGAAACTCCTGGAGTTGTCTGTTTTATTGGTACGCATACAGCAGTGCTGCAGGGAGGTAGCTGTAATCGGCATGTATTCAGCATGCAGGCAGCCCCCCCTTTCAGGTCTGTATGTGAACGTCCCTGGTGGTTGCTAAGCTTTGTTGGAATTGTCTCTGGTTAAAGAAACTTGGTGAGGCTTGTCCTGCCCCAGCTCCCACCATGACTGCAACCACCAGGGAAGCTACAGAAGGAAGCAAACAAACCAGAAGTTCTCCCAAAATTGGAAGTTTGCCTCTTGTTTGAAAAAGTATTGCAAGACTGCGAGTAAGAGGGCTGTGTCTTTATTCCTGCCATACCCATGTTATTCACTAATGGTAACACTCAGGCTGAAACCTGCAGATCTTTTTTAGGATCTGATGCCATGATAGTAAACACACTATGGCTCTTAAGAAAGAGATGGTCCTTTCCCTAATGTACTTCCATCTTGATAATATAAGTACACGAAGAAAATTATCTTCCTGGAAAGCAACTGATCCAAAGTTGGAATCCAGGACTTCCATACTGCTGGAAACAGAACGGCACAGGTGCATACACCATACAGGTGTATGATCAAATACAAGTCTGTGGTTCTGTAGAAGGATAGGCTGTCACAAGACTTGCCTGTCACCTTATTCTCTGTGATGGAGTAGGGTGGAAGTCAGTTATCAGAAGATATATCACAGGATGGTTCAGGCTGGAAGGGAACTGGAGCTCAACTGGTCCAAGCCCCCTGCTCAAGCAGGGTCACCCAGAGCCAGTTGCCCAGGACCGTGTCCAGGCATCTCCAAGGGTGGAGACTCCACAGCCTCCCTGGGCAGCCTGTGCCAGTGCTTGGTCACCCTCACAGGGAAAAGGTACACGGGAAGGTGAGGGGGACGTTTGTCTCTGCTCCCGAGTCCCTGCGAGAATCCCTGAGCGATAGTCCCTGGCTGGCAGCAGGCAGGTGAGAGCAGCAAAGTGGGCTACAATTTAACGCTCCTAAAGCAGCAAAGTTTGAGCTGCAATTTAACACTTCTAAAGCATGACAGTTGCACCAGTTTTCTTTCAACGTTTATAATTTTTCTTGTTGTTATATTAGACACTCATAATTACAAATTCCAACTTAGACCTCTTATTAATCATCAGGCCTCTACGCTGCAAGCCTCAGTGTTTTGTATTTGTAAGGCACTGATAGCCTTTATTTGATCCTCCATCACTCCAGATAAAGTAGCATTGCCCTAACGCTGCACATATAATCTGTTCATAATTGGAAAAGCTCCTTCAGGCATCTTATCATTCGAGCTGTGAACACAATACTTCATCATTACAACTACTTAAAAGAATGCTACCTTCATAAATTATAATTATATAACTCTTTTGAAAAGGAATTAGTATTTTCTAATGTCTTTCCTGTAACAAGCACCTGCAGCCAGTTATTCCAACAGAATAATTTCTTCACAATTAACTATGCAGGTTTCCCCTCTATGAAAGAACAGAGTTTCATGTTAATGTTGTATTTTGGTCAATACTGGGTAGTTGTAAAGGTCAGGCTGTCTAATACCTGCTATGCCACAAAATTTGGGTAGGCGTTACAAAGATTAATAGGAAAATGGTTAAAGAAAGTATTAGAAAACCCCTTGTAATTCAAACAGCTTGCCATGTTCTGCTTCTAAGCCTTTGTAAGCGCTGCCAACCAAAGTTCAGGAAGGAATGGCAATTAAGAAAAAGAGATCAATTTATCAATGGCAAGGAGAAATGCAGCCCACTGAGTTTCCTGCTCAAAGGCCAGCAGAGGGCTGGGTGCTTTAGGGTCAGGGATAAAGACCAAACCTTCCTTGCAAGTTAGGGGTTCCTCCAAATTAGCGCTTTGGAAACTTTGCAGATTTTCTGTGGAGATAAGATCAATTTAGCATCAGAGATCAAGAATAAAATATAAAATAAAATAATAGGATGAAGATACAGCTGGCAAATATGAGTCTGTCTCTTTGAGCAGATGGACTAGAGACCCCTAGAGATCCCTTACAACTGAAATTATTCCATGATTTTGTGATATCCACTTTGCAAAAAGAGAGTTCCAAATACAGCAGGTTACATATATTACCCACATCCTCTTGGAAGGAATATCCTGTTTCAGGGTCATAATAATTTCCAAAAAATGAATTTATGTTCATGCCAGAGCTAGTATCACTATCATTGTTATCATTTTTATATGTTGAGTTTCATACATCTTTATTAAAAACATTGTCTTTGATGACATTAGTGGCCATCAATAACAGGCTGTAGAAACATCACATAAGTAGATATGACTATTGCTGTATTCATTATAATCAAATGGTGTTACAGTAATGTTTTAGGAGCCCAGTGACCAGGCTGGAGGAGAATTTCAGAGCTCATAGTGCTGAATCTGGTACCTACTATCTCAGGAACATTAGGATCTCTTTTTTCTGTAACATCGCATGGGGAGCTAACGCTAATATATCCACCATTGCTCCCAGATCCTTCTCTATGTTATTGCTCTCACAGGCAGCACCCTCCTGTTTCGTTCACCTCCGTGGCATAACACTCTTCATGTTCATACCTTCCAGTTATCGCGTTTGGTAGCATAATTCCACTTTGTGCTTCCCCTGCGTTGATGCGAATGGTTATTAAGCTTGCTTATGCACGCCTCTTCCTTCCTCACTTCTCTGTTTCCGCATGCACTGTACTATATTCATTGTAATGCTTTTGATCTTGCAAATAGCGCGTGACTATTTTTGAAGGTTCAGAAAATTAACGATTTTGAACTACCTTGCATTTTCACTACTCCTTATGAAAATAAAAACAAAAAAGTGTATTGTTGCAGTTTTGTGCATAAATTGTTCAGAGGAATGCTTGCAGGCAGTGAAAATCACTGGCTGAGTAACAATTTCAACAATTCCAAGGAATGAGGTAGAAGAGACCCAGTGTGGAGCCTGTTAGAGTAACCAGGCGTTTGCCCTTATGCACTAAACGGCGAGAAAGTCCAGGAGCTGCGGAGCGCCGAGGGATAACAAAACAGCGTTTAAGAAAATAGCGTAAGTTTTCCATTGTTATCTTGCAATAACTTTGTTTTTCCGAACAGAATAAATAATACGGAGCCTGTGCTATAGGGTAGTCAGCCACAGGAGATATTTCACAGTAAATCAACATTTACTTCCTTGAGTTACAGAGAGAATTTCATGGCCCTGAGGCCATTTGAACAAATGGATGGGAATAGATGGGAAGGAGCACTGTGGGGCTAGAAGGATTTTTGAGAAACCTTCTTACTGCTTTTAATGTCTCTGTACGCCGAGCAGAGAGGAACGAGGAGGATGTTATACAAAGGGATGTGTGTGTTTGCTGATAATTTTCTTGCTAAATAGCTTAGCGTAATATATTTTCTTACGTGTAGTTGTGGGTGGCTTTTGACAATCAGAACCTTTGCTGTTAAATCCTTTTAACTTTTTATTTCGTAAAGAGAGCAGGAAAAGAAATGCTTACTGAAACTGGAGTTTTTAGAAATTAAGGTTTATTACAAAAACCATGAGCAAAATATGCCCAACAAAACCTGTATCTAAATTTTGTAAATACATAAAGTCCCTATAAGAGAGATATCTATTGTGAATAATTTTAGATGTTATTGTCTTTGGTGATGCTAAGAGAGAAAAATGTTAATTAGGTATTATTATTATTATTATTATTGTTATTATTGTTGTTATTATTATTATTATTGCAATAACGTCTGCCCAGCTTGTCACTTCTTGAAATGACTGCGGTCCTCTGTCAGGGAGCGCGGTGCAGGCGGTGGCACATCATTGCTTGAAGCGCTGCCCTTGCCAATGGGTTATGACGCACTGGGATTGCGAGCTTTTGTGAACGGGACCATCTTTTCAGAGTGCATCGTTTTATGTCTGTGTATTTCAGGATACTGAGTGAGTTTTTATAGCTTTTAGGCTTTTCAAGCTGTGTCATCTTATGTATTCCCTGTTACAGCCGTGCTAGTATTTTCAGTTAAATGCCGTCTCTTCTGCTGGCCTTGACCAACTGCCTTTTGCTTCCTCTTTACCAAAACAAAAGAAATCCTGGGAGTGGTGTTGTGTTGTTACCACATGGAAATGGAAAGGTTATTAATACTGATATTTATGAACTGCTTCTGGGTGTTGCTTGGAGAGAAGCAGATGCACTCATTTAGTGTGAAGGTATTGTCCTTTGCGGTGCAATGAATACTACACAATCCCTACAAATAAAAAATATTTTTAAATCAACGGGACTGGATAGTTTGCTCCCAAGTGACCTAAAACTATTGATTGAGAGGATTTTTGATGTAACAATTTTTATTAACTAGTAAAGCAAGTAAAATAGAGCTCACAATACTGGAGAAATTTTAAACGACGTATCAAGGGCTAATGTGCTAATGAAGAAAAGGGACAAGTGTGGGTTACCTGCAAAAATAATGATAAAGTATGGTAAAAGGACTCAAGTTCTTGTCAAAGGTACCCTGGATGTATGCTGGTACCTTTGGGCTCTGTACAGGAGTAGCAGGATAAAATTTAGCGGTTTGTGCTACAGCAGAGATCAGACTGAATGATCTAATGGTCTTTCCTAGGCTTAAAATTGGTCAGTAATTCTTTTGCCAGTCACTGTGGCAAAGTTACACGACAACTTGCAGGACCCACTATGAATCTCACTTGGAAAAAGAGTTATCAGGTCGTTCATCTTAAACCTGCTTGCTGTGTGACAGAGCCCTGGCAGGTCCTAGATACCCCTGTGAATAGTTATGTGCTTTTAATTAGAAAGTGGTGTAAGATTTACATCAGCGTTCAAGCCACGTTGTAGCCCTTGCCCCGTGATATGCCACTGCAGTTAAGCATTCTGCCTGCTTAGCTGGTGGGACAAGAGATATTTTCTGAGGAATCAGTCATTTTCAGGAGTGCGTCAAGGACAAAGGCTCATGTACTGAATCCAGCCAAAAGGAGCTGGGGTGGGAAGTCACGGCTGCCCCCCAGTCCCTTGACTTCAGCTGCCTTCTGGACAATGATTGAACTCTTGTCCCTGCACACTCAAAAATTTGGTTTTAAGAGTATTTTTGAAAATGTTATTTCATGGAAGAGTAGAGATATTTTTTATTTTTGGGGAAGCAGTGTCTGGGCATCAGAAATTCTTTAGTGAATATGTAATATTAAAATACTGTGTATTAAAACTATGAAAGTCTGAAGGTATTTTTAAAAGCTTGTAAAATAATGTCATATCGTTGTATGCAGTCATGTACAAGCCACCATATATTATAAGGTACAAGTACCCTTTCCATCAGGATCCATGAAGGAAAATGCATTAACTGGAAATCCTGTACTTTACCAGGGGTTCAGCAGGGCACAGAAATATGACCACAGGCGACAATCTGCAGAGGCGGATCCTTGCTCTGAAAAAGTCAGATGCCTTCTGATGGGTCTTCCTATGCTGCAGCCCTAATCCCAATTTGCTAGAAATAAAGACTTTTTTTTTTTTTTTTTTTTTTAGAGGACCTGAGGGCTGGATCTGACCTGCTGGCCTTGACTAATAGAGGTTGACTTCAAGCCATGAAGAAGTTAGGAGAAAATTTTTCCTTTGTGTTGCACACGGTTCTACTACATAACTCTTGTATTTGCAGACACCAGTGAAGCTGTGCTAGATACAGGTTGGAGCTTCATTTATTTGTTTGTTTGTGTCTGAACATCCACAGTGTTCAAGAACTTTAGTTCCATTCTGCCATGCAAAATAAATCAGACTTAATTTGTCTGCAAATAAGCTTACATATCAAAATCAACTTAAATGATCCCCAGATCCTGATAGAGTGCAAAGGGTGTTATAGAGCTTCCCTGTGATGGTGGGGTTTCAATTTTCCTTTTCCTTCTTTAGAGAGTAATAGTAGAAAAACTATGGAAATGTCTTAAAATGTGTAGACCTGGTAGATGGATTATTCTGAATTCTTTTTTATTTTCTGCACTGTGTAGTGTAATTATATAATCACCTGATACTTCAAAAAGAAAAAAAAAATGGCCTTTTCTAGTGAACAGCCAGGAATAAGGATGATGCTTGTCACTTAAGCCTCAGTTCCCATTTTTAAATATCACACTACAGGGAAAAGGAGACATAGGGGATCTTGTACGGTCAGCTACACACCAGAAAAGAAACCATCGTTACTTTGGTGAACACAGATTTAGGCCTTGCACTAGAAGGCGTGAGTCCACCGAGTCCCATCCACGGTCTGCAGTGGCAAGGGTCTGTAAATAGCGTTAATGTGCTTTTTCTGATATGGGCACATGAATATCCTTCCTCTGTGCTTGGATTAAACTTGCAGTGGCCTCTCCCCATTCTCTGCAGAAGCAATAGTAAATGCCGGCGGCGTGATTACTCCTGCCCTGTGCACACTCCCTGCCTTCTTCCATCAGGAGTGGGACATGCAAACGTTGTCTGGTTGCTGCGGTCAGGATGAATTGCAATGTTTGCAGCCCTCTGCCTCTCCTGCTGCAATCAAATGGGAGTAAGTCCAGACTGGCTTCTTTATTTCTCTTTTCTAAGGATGAAGGAATTGATATTTGCAGTACACGTCTTCCTTTTCAGCTTTCTAAAGGTCTTGAAACCTCTCCCCTATCATCTCCCCAGCCACCCAAGATCAGATTCACTGCCTCTGATGGTGACGTGGTTAGGGGAGCTGCTGGCATAAGCGAGACACCACATGTTGACATCCAAAAGCTTGTTCCAGCCTTAGACACTTGGTACATCAGGCAGCATGCCTGGAAAGCTGTGCACTGCTGGGAGCATCTACTGTCCTGAGCACATCCTCATTCAACATTTAAGAGTGGGGTAAATGTGGCTACATTGCAATTTCTGATCATGTGAAGCAACAGTGAAAGATGCGGTGGTGTTCAGGAGATGTTCTGCTCAGACGGGCTATGGACATACTGTTAATGTAACAGCAAAACAACTCTTCGGTAGGCAGTGGTTTTTCTCTAAAGCTATTTTTTCTGGCCTGTCTCAATTGCGTTAATGGGTTTCCTCCTCCTTGGGAATCTGCATCTGGCATGTGAGTGTGAAAAGAGGCATTTGGATATTCAGTTCATGCTTAAGAGGAGTTTTGGGTTTGCTGGACTCTTCGTGTGAAGGGCTGCTCACTGGTAGCGGTAGGGATCCCAGCAACTCAGTCTCCAGCCTGTCTGTATTAGCAGGGCTTCAGACCCGACCTGGCTACCGTCCCTCCTTATCGGTATTTAAAAGAAACATATGTAGGGCAATCCAGCGTTGCCCCCATCTTTAATAGGCAGGCAGTGTGTAAGGATGGCTGTGCACAGACCAGCGTATGGGGCAGGGGAAGGAGCTTGAAGGACAAAGTGTTGTTGGTGTATCCCGTACACAGTGCAGAAATTAGTAAATACTGTCAATCCGCTCTTCTGCTGATCTCTTGGCGAGAGGGCAGCCACAGGGGCTCTCCTCTGGGCTAGGAGGTTCAGTAGGTATTTTCACATGGCCAAGTGATTTTTCTGGGGTGACTTGACTCGGTACTGCTGCGTGGTCTTCTGTGACTTGAGTCACTGGCTGTTCCCTGAGTGGAGGCAGCAACTTGTATTAATTAAATAATTCAAATAATTTTTTTTCCACGCGATCAGCAGCTCCATCAAGCTGTAAAACCAGCGGATGTTGGGGAACTGTCTGTGAGCTGGTGTTCCTGGGGCTCTTCTGAGCCACATTTATGACAATGGATAATATGAATTCTGTAGTTAATTAAGAACGAGGGTTAATGTGCTATAATTCCTGTTCAAAGGATCATTTTAGGTATTGCAACTCTGCCTTTGGCATGAATTGATCTTTCCTTTTGTCGTTTCCAAATAAGGATGTCATTTGAAATGGCACGGCACTCGCTGTGCTTAATGGCAGGGTGAAATCCCAGTGCTGCAAAATTCAACTTCTCTCTACACCTCTGTGCTGGCTTGGGCTGGATCAGGACAAAGCTGGACGGGAGCTATGGGGCAACAGTGATATTTGGACATATTTATAGCATCTGGAGGAGTTAAATAGAACTTAACAGACCAGAGGCATCATATTTCTTTCCTTGAAACACAGTGCTTTGAAACTGTGAAGCATTATGTGCCGTAAGCACTAAATACCATTATTATTATGCAACCTATGTGTAATTTTCCATTCCATGAAAAAAATTCCATGTCCTTAACTGCCATTTTAGCTATTAAAGATTGAAAACATCAATGGTATTTGGAAATTTGGAAGAAAAGCAATCATCAGTTGAAACCACTGAACTCTGACTTTGCACTCCAATGTGTTACAGACCTGGATGGATGGCTTGTGATTTACACCAGGATTCTGGCTCATCTTCTACTTAGAAGGCAGATATTGCTACAGACCTT
This sequence comes from Mycteria americana, assembly GCF_035582795.1. Taxonomy (NCBI): domain Eukaryota; kingdom Metazoa; phylum Chordata; class Aves; order Ciconiiformes; family Ciconiidae; genus Mycteria; species Mycteria americana. The sequence goes on along the minus strand of NC_134369.1, from coordinate 72,995,035 downwards.
CAAAATTAATTCTCACTGTTAAGCGGAAATGAAATTAGGGAAGAAATGCTGTATGCTTTTCTATAATCAGAGTCTATAAATACATTGAAAAATCATAATCAATCCCAGCATACTTAAGAAGAGACTACAATGCCATGAGTTAAAATACTCCTCTCTGTGAGATATCCTGTGTGCTTTTTCACCTAAACAGACTGCAATAAGCAAAGCCTAGGCTAAGAAGAAGTAGTAAGGATATGAGAGATTTATAGGATATCTTTTTTTAGTTTATTTCTTTTTTTTAGCAGTGACGAAGTACTGGATTTTGGGGTACTACTTGAAAGAGCCTTGGGGTAGCAATGCATTTAGGAACTTGTTAAACCTCCAAAAATGATTTTTTTTTTTTTTTTAATAAACCTGTTGATTAGGCAGCGATTTTCACAGCTACTTTTTGAAATGGCTTTTCTGATGGCAAAACATTATTGTGCAGTAGTATTAATACCGTAGAGAATGGTATAGAGTTTCCTGAGCAGGACTGTGTGCTGGTCATGCCGGGGCAGTCTTCAGTGTTGCATTGGTCCCAGATTCTTTCTGTTACTGGAATAGTTTATGTAAACGCAGCTACGTCCTCCATCCTGCAGGGTTTAGTTTGACCAAGCAAAACTGAAAAATATCAGAAATTCTCTGCTTTAGATAATAACCTATTTTTTTATTCCCCATTCTTTTTGCTCTTTTCCCGTTCCTTTCTTTGATAAATTGGTAGGAAAGGCTGTTCCAGTGCTCCTTTAAGTAGCAACTTGAACATAACCCATGCAAATAAAAACCAACAGTTTGGTCAACTTTTAGGAATACCAGTGCCTGTAAATCATCAACATGATTTACTCCCTCGACATCTCCAATGGATTTTGCAAAGCCCTCTGGAGACAACAGAGAGGTTCCCATTGCCTTAATGCCTTGTAATCAGGTAATGTGCCAAAGGCAGCTGTGAGGGAGAGGAGTCCTCATGTGCCAACATTGCCTGGAGGACTCTCCTAAAAGATATATGAAACCATAATAATAAAATAATGAAACCAGACCTGACAGGGCTAAACTGAGACACGAGGCACTATCTGCCAAAGCTATATATCCACATGTAAAAAGGGGAAAAAAAAAAAATCTGTAATATGAACTCAAAGACTTCTCAATCCAGTAAGATAGGGAGGAAAATATTTCTTTACTCTCTTAATGCAGTTCTGCAGTCAGGCTTGAAAGCGAACAAGTCCTAAATGAGTAGGATCAGGAAAATCATATGCATATCACAAATTTTCTCAAGTTTGCTTGTTAAATATAGTCATTTTCTCTCCTGTCTTCTACTGTTACATAAAGCTGTTACTTCTTTCTGTATTTCTTTCTTCTTCACAGTTTTTTTTTTCCTCTTCCCATTCCATTAGGCTGAACTGCAGTACTCCCCAGCAGCAGGCTGAACATCAATCCATATTCTAAATACTTGTAGTCTAGGGACTTTAGGCGAGAAAGAGAGAAAGTATTGGTGCATTCAGAGATAGAATTACAGTTTATTAATTGCTTGGAAAGATAGTGTGTTTCAAAATATATGGTCTATCACCTCTCTACACATTTTATCTTGACCCAATGGGTTAATAAGATCAAATGTTCATGATCTGGATCAAAAAGGCACATTTGCTTTAAATAAAACACGTCAAGTACCACAAGTTAATAAATGGGATCAATTAACTCAAAGTCCTAAAGTCTCCTGACGAGCATCCCAGAGTTTTCCCATGACTCCTGGACCACAGCAACCTTTTTGGCACAGATCCCTCCAGTCCAGGAAAGCATTCCCACATTTTCCTGAGCCTTTTCTGTTGTTTTTCTAACCCTCCTTTTTCCTCCTTGCTGCCTTTTCCTGCCTTCTGTCCTCTCCGCTGCCCATCGATCCTCATCTTAACCATGGCTAGCAATGAGTCACAAATAAACGTTACCACGATCCCTCACGAAACCCATGAGCCCGTGGAGCGCTGCGTGCCCTCCAGCAAGTGGAAAGGTCAAGCACAGCGGTGCCCGATGGAGGGACAAAGCAAGGTGGTACCGATGAATAAAAAATTCCTGCCAGCACTGTGCAAGCAGGGCTCCCTCAGCACCAGGAGCCAGCCCCGTGCGCTGCCCAGCCACGATGCAGGATTGCCCCAGCGCTGCGGGCTGGGTCAGCCGGCTCTCACTGCCTTTGGACTAATAAAAATGCTGTGCTGGCAGAAGCACAGAGGTACCTTTAAAGTAGCTTTTTCTTTGTCTGTGGGAGTATGTTCCCCTGGCACAGGCTCCAGTCCAGCAGAACCCAAACGTGCTTTACGCAGAGCTCTCAACCAGGGAGGTGCTTATGCCTGGGCATGCCTGTGTTTAGCTTCCTACCCTTCTGAAAAGAGATGCTTGAGTCAGTGTTACCTGTTACCTTTGCAGAAGGTAGCCCAGCTAAAGCAGCACCTGGCAGTCACAATTATGCTTTGCTGGCAATATCAATATTATTGCTACTATGATAAAAAAAAAGAAAAGAAAAGAGGAGGACATCTCTGCACTGCAGTGGCAAGCAGGTTCTCAACATTGGCTTTGTGCTGCTCTCCCCTGCAATGTGCAAAGCTGTCAGCTGAAGTGAGAGGTCTGAAGGGTGAATAGATGTGCTTTGAACTGGTGTCAGGCACAGGAGCACAGAGCGAGAGGGAAGGAAGAGCAACAACGTCACGGAGGAGCTCTCTGTACAGAAGGTGGGATCTGGAACAGATGGAGAAGGAGCAACAATCAGAAATGTTGTGCAAAGATTTCAGAAAGAGCTAACAACTCAGGAAAATGTTCCCACTTGAAAAATAACTTTACACTGCTTGAACTTGCTCTCAGTTCTTTTAAGGAACAAAGAAAACATTCAGGAAACACTTTGTCACTGTGAGGGTGACTGAGCACTGGCACAGGTTGCCCAGAGAGGTTGTGGCATCTCCACCCTTGGAGATATACAAAAGCCATCTGGACACGGTCCTGGGCTCTAGGTGGCCCTGCTTGAGCAGAGGGGGTTGGACCAGATGACCTCCAGAGGTCCTCTCCGACCACAACTATCCTGTGATTCTGTGATTAAATGGACATTTCCAGGCCACTGATTCCCTAGTCTTGTAGGACCCCAAGCAGTGGCAGGGTGCTGGAGGTCCACACTCTCGCTCTGTAGCACGCTGAAATTTGAGAAGTTTGGTGGGGTTTTGGGAACGAAAGGTCTCACAGATGGTTTAGGCTCTTGAGAGTTGTTTTGTGGCTTGTAGTTTTCTACAAGTGGAGAAGCAAAAGAGTCCAGCAGACCCAAGTGGAGGAAGGACGCACCCAATGATAGCTTGTGACTGAAACAGCACTCAATGACATGGGGCAGATTTTCTAGGGCTATGGGTCTAATGTCAGGCTGTCGGCTCCTAGATGTGACTCACAGGTAAAGCAGTGAAAAAGCCCACCATCTGGGCTCCTGTTACTGAGCTGCACTGGATCACCCTTACACAAGGGCTTCGTGGCAGGGGTGGAAATCTGGTACAGAGAGGATCACCAGGCGCTGTGTGTTTTTGTAGTGCATTGCTGTAAAATGACCCTAGGAAATGTCTGTGTGACGTGGACTGGTCCAATACTTACCTGGCTTCCTCTGCTTGTAACTCGAGTTAGTGCTTATGTACACCAGGACAAAAAGACCAAATAAATAAATGCTGATAGCATAGGCATGTGTGTACAGCTCTATGCGGTATGAGATGGTAATTCAAGATTGAAGTTTGGTGTTATGTGGAGGGGGAATGAGACCGTGGTCATATTTGACTTGAGGACCTTTGGTACCAGATGAAAACATTGTGGCCCCAGGAGGTGAGTGCTCATCTTGCATAAGCTAGCTCTGATAACTTCTTAAAGCATATTTAACTTTGTGCCTGCATCATGCACCCTCTTTTTCCTACTGCCTTCATAAGTCTTTCAGAAAAGCAGAAAGGGGGCAAATTTTCTTTATCACAGGTCCTATCTGAATGTACTGTATCTGCATAAAGCAGTAGTGTGTGGATCCAGCGTTAATGATCTTGGAACCACCACCTCAAACCTCGTGTGGAAGGGGAAAAAAAAAAGCCAAAACCTGCTGCTAAATATATTAGACCTGGTTAAAAAATGAAGAGACAGAAGTGTTTGCTCAGTGCTGCACAGAGTATCAGCTTGGATTATAGGAGTAGCTGCTGCAGGAGGTTAAGAATTTAGCAGGATTAAGAGAAATGATGATATTTAAACCCAGTTTCTGAAGGTTTATTAACCCCAAGTACTATTGAATAAGCTAGTTGTTAAATATCGGGATCAGAAGGAAAATGTTCCTGAATGGTAAATTATTTTATTGAGGTCGACTGAAGAATTTCTTTCTCAGCAGCCCTGATTTTTACTTTAAGTTGCTTGGACTGACAGATTTTGCATATGATTCTGTGTTTAAAAGCTTTGCCCAAAGGTGTCTTGCCAAACCCACAAAATTATGCAGAACTCTTGTGTGGGAATTCAAATACTTCCTTTACCTTTTTTTTTTTTTTTTTTAATACAAGAAATAGGAAGTTACTGTATGCAATTTCTCTATGAAAAGTTTTGTCCGTACCAGAGAACCACAACTCATACGATAGGAATTTAATGAGAAAGATGTATTAGGGCATTATTTTTCCCTTGACAAATTAATGGATTTTACAAACATTTAGAGTAGGTATTGCTAGCAAATGGAAAAATTGCACCAATCAAAAATGAACCCTAAGGCTCAGACATCAGAACTCAATTGTCAAAACAGAAATATTTCTAATGAATCCATTCTATAAAAAGGAGTAGGAGAGTTGTCCCCTCAGAAGGGTATTCCAGACAGCAGCAAAAATTTGGCATTAGGTGAGCCAGAAGGATGAAAAATTGCCTGCTTTACAGTGTGACGTTAGCGGTGGTGTGAGAGACAGCTGTAGAGGCAATTGAGTAAGAGTCCTTCAAGGTTAATGAAACCAAACGTTTAACTGGAAGACAAGGAGAAGAAAGTTATTTTCTATTTTCTTACATCATCTTCAACTTCAAAATCTGAGCCTGGCACTGTAAAACTTCCAACTTTGCATTTTCTGGGAAATATGCTCTTCTTGGCTCCTACTTTGGGTTCCTCCTGCAGCAGAAATACCTATGTCGCATCAGGAATGTTAGATCTTTCCACTGAAGTCAGGGCGAGTTAGATGAGGTCCTGGATTAGCAGAGTTTAACCGACCATGATCCAAGAAGTAACTGCGGGGTTTGTGGAGTAAGTTGTGTTACAGGCTGTATGCGGTTGTGCCCCGTGTGAAGGTGTTCTCTGCTCAGTGCTGGTCTCCTCTGGCAGAAGGTGAAGGTATCTGTAGGCTGTCATGGACATTCTGAAGACACTACCTTGCACTTGTAGTGTAGCAAAACTGGGATATGGTCTTTAGGTCAAAGCGCCTTAAATATTAAGAATTGCAGCACTCCGTTCTTCATGAGCTCTTGAACTGAGTTGCATTTAAAATTTTCTGATGTTCATCACTGTCAGCGGCAATAACCTCAGGACACAGGGGATGTTTCCAGCATTGCTGGTGTAAATCCGTCTACACCGACAGTCCTGCTCAAGCTCTTGAGCAAACTCACGGCTTCTCTCCATGCTGGTGAGGTATGAGGGCTGTCTGCCGGCTCCCGGCGGCGTGTCTGCTAAATGGCCCTGCAAAACTTCACAAATTTGTAACATTTATAATGGAGTTTATTTTATAGCTCTAATAAAATCCTTCAGTGATAAATTATTTACATTAGTGTTGTTACTCCCTAGTATGAATCTACCATTCAAAGCGGCTGATCAGTCACTGCAACAGCCCCATTTTTTACAGCAATAATTCCCCGGGGAGCTTGGCACGGACAGCCACGGTGCACGGGCTGCGCCGCAGAGGGGCTCGCACCTCTCTCTGTACTCGTAAGCAGTCGTCTTATCCCAGCAGCCAGTGATGTATTTCAAGGAGCACAACCGAACAGCAAGAACAGGTTGGGTTTGTACTGTATAAAGCACTTTTTATATCAGTAGTGCCATTATTTTTATTTTACTATAAACGCTAGTGTCTTATGCTGTTTTATCTAACAAGTATAAGTTTGCACGTTGAACATCTTCCACCGTGAGAGCCCCGGGAATGTGAGAGTGCCAGATTCCCATTGCTGCACTGTACTGAAAATTGCAGCTCTGTTGTAGCTTTGACTCTCGAAAACAGAAAAGGAAAAGTTCAGGATAACTCCTATAAATAACCTTGCCTTCTATTTCAACATCATGCGCTGGTAGCTGGATTTTCATATTTCATAGTCTTTTCTCAGGGATGAATAATTTAGTATGTTTTGGGGGTATTGCCAAATAAATCCTAAAGGCAATAAAAGAATAAGAGGGGGGAAAAAAGCCTAGCAAGGTTATTCACCCATTGAAAATTGTGTCTGTGTGAATGCATATAGGTATGTGCAGGTTGAATTTACAGTCAACTGACATTTGTTAAAGGCCTTTGCCCACCCCTACAAGGGCAACTGTTGAGTGCCACCAAAGATTCAGCATAAAAGTCACCTTAGGCACATCAGTTTTCTCCTCTGAGCTGGAAGAGCCATTCTGGGGATGATAGTCCAGGAGATCCACTGAGTTTCAGATAGTGAAGCATTTTGCAAGTTCTTGCCTTTTAGGGATTTTAGGGGCAGAAATGCAGGTGAGCGAGAAGAAAAAACAGATAGAAAAGCTGCTTAAAACAACTAGTCAACGCAAAAGAACTTGTCACTACAATTTGCGATGGGTTTTAGCACTAATAGCAGTGGTACGGCAGCAGGCAGAGCTGTGAGGTTTCCACTCGGGTGTAACGAGGCGATAATGCACAGGGAGAAGCTGGAGAAAGAAAAACATATATTCGATGTATGGGGTTTGTTCATCAATGAGTGTTTTACCAACTCTGAGCACCTCTGTAACAGGAGCCGGTCTGGCTGTTGGGGTTGGTTTCTCAGCTTGCTGCTTGGGCTGTTACGTTAATTCCTGATGCTTTTTTCTTCCTCACTGGTGGTCTTGGACGGGTCAGCGTTGTAACCTGAGAGGATTTCTTTGCAACAAAGAAAGAGTCTAAGAAACTGCACAACCTTCGTTGTGTAACTGACAGTCTGCACCCTCCTACTCTGGTTCTTGTGGCTCTGAATTTATTGGGGGTGTGGGTTAGAAGATGAAGATCAAAATATAATTCCCCACAGAGATAATTGAGCTCAGCTACCAGCAGCCACACAGTTTCTTCTTGCCAGGATAAATCACCCCAGGCGAAGCGAAGCTCCTCGCTGCAGAGCCTTGGCTGTTCCCAGCAGCCAGCCCTACCTAGTTTTACAGCTGCTTTAGTGCATCATTTCCCCTGTGTAAATAACCACTTCAAATGTTGAGGACTCGGGAAGGAGACAGACTGTCTGGTGCACCCTCTCAGTGCCCCGGACATCAGAGCTTCACCCAGGGGTCCCTGGGACCTTGTGGCTCTCTGCTTCAAAGGTTATCACCCAGGAGGCATCCACTCCTGGATGGAGGAGGTGGAGGGTCCATCAGTCCTGGTAAAGCTTGTGCTCAGCTCCCGCCTCTTCTAAGACGTTCAGGCTGGTTTCTCATTTTAATTTGCCTGTTCTGCCTTCGCTAGGATGGCAGGGAATCCTCCTGTACCAGGCATTTTTCTCCCCGTAAAGGTACTTATCCCTTGTAATCACATTTCCTCTCCAATTGAGCTCTCAGCCCATGGCATTTTTCCCAGTCCTTGAGTAATTTCTGTAGTTCTTTTCCATGCTAATTTTTCAACCTCCTTTTAGAAATGAAAGCACAAGACCTATATTCCGTATTGAATTCTCAGCTACACCACTGTCAAGTATACAGAGAGAAAATCATTTTTTTCCTTACCTATTTAAGCACATCCAGGGATGACCATGGCCCAAAACACCAACTTCCCTGAGGCTTCTTTCTGTTGTCCTCTGTTTCACTTACCGTGCCTTAAGCTTTCGTCACTCCGTGCTCTCATCCTGGACTTACCCCACTCCTTTACCGGGGTCAAATGCACCCTTCATAGGAGCTCTTTGGTAGCTCTGCAGAGCACTGGGATCTCACATTGACCATGCATCCTCCTGGGCATCCGTAACAAACAGGGACTGGTGACCAGCGGGCCCCTTTCCTCCAAGATACTGTTTGTTATAGCTGCAGAGGAAAAAAAAAAAAAAAAAGTGAAAAACAAGCATTAAAGAGGTAAACCAAAAGGCTTACCAGCTCCCGGCAGTACCCTTTGCAAGCCTAACGTGTTAAGAAATACCAGTGAGCGTTAATTTATCAGCCTCTTGGACAACTCTTCTCTATGTCGAGAGAGCAAGCTGCAAAGCCGGTTATAGTTCTGCTCTTTAATGTTCTTAGGCTTCAGCCGAAAACGGATGCCAGAGGCTCAGCAGGAAAGTGAGCCAGAGACCTCCCAGCAAATGGCCATGTCCTCGCCCTTCTGCTGCCGGGAGGTGACCTACCATATGCTTTTCTTCTTCTCCCCCACCTCCGCTACCATCAACCCTGTTGGCCACAGCATCACTCCGCGAACTCGTGTTATTTTTCTTGCCTGCTACGAACAAGTTTTATTTAGTCAGTCATTTCAGGGGGCAGATTTCAGTCTTGCAGGGGTGACCCGCATCATCTCTCTTTGCATGTACTCAGCTGTATTTAAAGATACTCAGCTTCTGCATGCGTGCATCACTACATGAACTGTATTGCCCTAAATAAATCTCTCATCTGCTTTGTCAATCTTCCTGGCAGTGTGTAAGGAGAGAAAAGAGTGGATTTGTTATTTTGTTGTACTTCCAGCTCATTAATGAATATAGAGCATATGCTGGTGCCTAGCTGAGGCTCCCAGAAAGCTCTTCCATAGTTCTCTGCTGCCAACATTTTTTGAGATCCACTAGTTGGTCAGTGTTTAATGATTTCAGGTGTTTTTCACTATGTGATCTAACACTAAGGCTTGGGAGGGCTTATTTATTAAAACAGAAAGGTATGTGAGTCTTGGTCTTCTACAGCTATTCAGTGGTAGTAACAACATACCCCATTTGAGGTATGTTAATTAATCTGTCATTAATTAAAAGTAAAGATGCAGGTACAACGTCTGGTTGAGGAGGGTGGTAGACAGGAGCGCTGGAGGTTGAGGGGATGTGCTGAGGGCTATCACAGTACGCCTTCCCTTCCTTAACCCTCTCAACCACCTACAGCTGGCCACTGCCAGAAGCAAGGCTGGGCAAGGTGAACCTTCTGTCTGACCCAGCTTGGCAACTTGCACCTTCTTGTGTAGTTACAAACTCTTTACTTATTTCCCATATCCTCTACCTGTAAGATATTTAACACGTTGCAATATGAGTAGTTGAGAGCAAACACTGCAGGAAAATACTGAAGGAACAACACTTCTATCTGCCAGCGTCTATCCAGAAACATTAGCAGTCTCTCTAGAAGTTGCATAATGAAATTTATGTGCTAGTGCTGAAACAAAATTACAATATTGAAGTCTTTTGTGGTTCAGTTTTCTAAAAATCTGGTGGAAATCCCTCCCATTCAGGAAATTGAGGCATCCTGCATATATGTTACCTAGTGGGTTTACCTCTGGTGTCACAGGGCACGGTGGACCTCCTTTTTGTAGGGCTTTCCTGCCTTCAAAACCTGTGCAATACTCCATGTGAACACCTTTGCATATCCCAGGGTGCTCCTTTCCAAACAGCACCGTCAGTGCAATCTGGGTGGTCAAATTAATCCCATATCTTTTGGTATTTGGCAGCAATTTGACAGGGATGATGGCACTTTTGAGTACAAGCGGAGTGTAATCCAGGCAGTTCAGCCAAGCAGCCAGAGTGTCAGACCTTGTCTCAATAAATTCTTCTGCAGTTCATTCATCAGTAAAGGCAGCCTTGCTTGCAATTTATAAAAACCCTTTGTGTGGCACAAGAGTTTTAATGATCCAAATGCTGGCTTTTAAAGACTGAAGTTTAAATCTTATTCTCATTGAAGCCAATGCTCAAAGCTCCTATTGTCTATAGTGGGACAGAATTTCAAATAAAATACTTAAAAGTGTTCTTTTGCTATTTTTTTGGTGGCAATTTCTTGCTCCTCTGGCATGGTATGTGATGGGTCTTACTCTACCCAAACAGTCTTGTCACTGCAAAATCTCCAAAAAGCAGTGCACTGTTCTGAAAGAAAAGAAAGAATAAAAAACTGGAACAAGACAAACAAAACTAAAACAAAAAAGAAACCCTGCTAAGACCCCGTTCCTATATATAAAGCCAGGTGTTAGGTAACTGTCTTCCATAAGAGAAAGCAAAAGGATTTCCCTTGAGGTGGAAATAACAATGTTTTTCTTGAAGCCTTCTGAAATAGCTCTCATTTTCCCTCTAATAAAGCTTTGACTGTCCCGTGATTTCAGCTGCAGGGTGGAGCCCTGTTGGCATTGCCCCCTTTGCCTGCACCCAAGGTTTAATTTCCCCTCTCGTTCGCCCTCCCACCAGCAGAGCTTGAGCCGAGGAGAGGCGGGGTGGCTGCAGCAAGGCGCCGCACCGCCCCAGGGCTGCTGAGCATCGCTCGCGTGGCCATCGCGTTTCCAGGTGCCAATGGACGAGGTAAACCACAGGCAGTCCGTTTGATTGTCGCTTTATCTTGTCTTTTTTAAGAACAAAAAGGGAATCGGTAGGGATAGGAGGAGCTTCGCGTGCCCTTGTTGCGGCAGCACGTGGGCTGGGGGCCGCGGCAGCGTGCTTTTGCTGGGGATGTTCCTCTCGTTTCCCGCAGCAAAGCTGCAGGAGATCCTGGCTACATTAACTCGCTGCTGCGCCTCATCCTTCCATCAGTTAACTGCCCCTCGTGCCCCTGGGCTTCCTGAGATATAAATGCTTATTTTTATTCAATTACAGCTTTAAAAAAACATATCCAGCTGCACTCACCCCTGCTTGCAGAGTGACAAACAGCCGCTCCGAGCCACCCTATGTGACTGAGGTTTCTTCCTTGCCAGACCCGGTGCGTTCCCATGGAAGGGGAATTGCCAGGAAATGCATTGCTTGCACACGGCGCCAGCAAATGGCATAAATAATTTGTTTTCATGTCAAGTTGCAAAGAACTGCTTTCTCTGTTCCTAGCTGCAAACTGCTTTGATATTTTTACCTGCGACTTTCTGCAAACCAGCTCCCCCGTGCAGAGCATCCATGGCGTGGTGGCTGGCCAGGACAGTGTGTCTCAACCCATTGCACCCACACGTCGCAGGATGCTGCCTCACGCAAAATGCAGATGTGATCAGGCCTTGGTGTCGAGCTGCAGCAGACTGAACTTAGAGAGGCTTGGGAAAGATGCGTGGCTAAAAAGATGAGGAAGAGAGCGAGTTATCATACGTTCTGTATGCAGGGTTTGGAAGAAATGGAGCTAAACGCAAGCTTTTAGTAAATGGTGTTTGCTACAGAGGTGGAAAGGGGAGGGTGAAATATGGGTGTGTTTTTTTGCTAAACAGCTGTTCAATGAGTCTCAAGGGTTCAAACAGCACTGAAGAACAGTCTGGAGCATCATTTTCTGTCCTGCTTTCTGTTGATCGATCCCACAGCTCGAGGTAAAACGCAGCATTTGAGTCTGCAGATTTAGTTTGCTTTGTTCGCAAGTAAGGATTTGTTTTCATAAGGGGATTATATTTACATAAATACAAATGTTCGGTCATGACCTGAGGAGGGTGAGAGAAGTGTGTGGACAGTGAGAGTGTGGAGTAGTGAGTGCCAGGAAAAATACTGGTGCGGATTGATGCTGGAGCGAGACAGAATAAAAGAATAAAGCACCGGTCTTGGTAGAGCCTGAGAGAGGTTACCTGAACCTTTCATTTTTACACTTTCAGTCACTGCTTTAGCTATAGAGGAGTATCCTAGCTGAGTTTCCTTCCTGGCCACTGAAGGCTGGTATGTTATTAATTACTTTAGGCTGTGCTATAGCATATCCTCGTTGGCTATAGCAAAAGCAATCTTTCCAATAGGAGGGATCCTGCAGCCTACTATAGCAAGATGAGGGCAGCACTGAGCCTTTAAACTCCCCATCAAAGTCATGTTCAACTTGTCTTCCTTTCCAAGGCGGTGCATCAGGTGAATCATTTTGACCGAGGGCCGTTTTGGTGGCTGACTGGAAAGATCTAATCTCATGCGTGTGCACCAGCTCGTCCGTGTGGCTGAACTGGAACTAACTGGTCTGGAGCATGGTCAGACGGGGATTTTGGGTGGGCGTGGGGAGAACTGGGAGCCCAAGGAAAGCCTATGCATAATTTGAGAACTGATCCCTGGCATTTCCACTGGATATTCTTCCAAGGCGCTTAGCTGGGAGAAATCTTACTGTAAAGAAGTCTTTTACATGAGAATAATGTTCCTAGAACATGAATATTGGATTCTTGCACTTGAGAGCTTCCTCTGGAAACATAATTTTTGGAAGTGTGCAGGCAAGTAAAAGAAATAGGCTGCTAATATACTGTCAGAAATTTGCCTTCTTGGATGTGGTTGCAGCATTGGAGTAATAAGTTTTAAGATGCATTTCAGGTCTCAGACGTGTGCAGTAATCAGGCCTCCTAAAATCTTTTATGTGTGTTTTCAGTAGCAAAGTTTCATAACGCCTCTTGGTCTAGCACAAATGAGTCCAGAAGCGCTACGTTTGTAAAGGAAAAGTAGGTGTATTCTCAGGTGTTTTCCTGTGCTGTAAGAAAGCTGCCCTGAACACAGGGCACCAAGGCTGAAATTCAGGCACCAAGGCTTTATGCCAATCCAGTAGATGCCAGGACTCCTTCTCCAGAACCATCAGATCTCACCTCGTTTGCTCGGAGCAGCACACACCTCAAGATACCCAGTTCTCTGCATCTTGGACACTGCAACAGCAAACAGCTGTACTTCTGCTAGCTTTTTTCATTACTGGTCGTGAAGTGTCACCGCCACTTAGAAATCTGGAGCAAGCTGCACAGGCTGAAAAAGTTCAGTTTGGGGTCAAGTTTCCTGAAATAGCACCAAGCTGTGCAAGGCAGAGGAGGACCTAATCCTCCTGCCATGGGGTGTCCAGATCTGGCCCGCTGTGGCTGCTGCATCCATTACTGAACATCTGTGAGCATCAGTGCAGGCACTGTCACTCATCAGGGAGAAATCTGCATGCACGCAAAAATGGATGGCACATCTTCGTAACAAGGGGTTCAGCTTTATACTGCAGATCAGCCTCTCCGCTGTGCTTTCCAAGCAGTGACTTGTCTGCACAAGTGAAAACCAGACCTGTAGCTGCTCTGGTGCCAGCAAGAGTCCAGCTGATGAGCAGTAAATAGGTGGACACACAGGGGTTTGTCCTGATGTGGTCTCTGGGCTGAAAGAGCTCTGTGATCACGCAGGTGCTGAGTGCAGGGGAGCTGAGGAAGGAGAAAAGCCCCTGTTTCCCATCCCGAATCTCATTCACAGGCTAAGTGGGATGGAGGGAGGATGTAGCCTGGAGCAACCCTAAGGAGTTTTAAGGAAACTGTGAATTAGGCTCTATTTGGGGTGGGGGGTGCTGGTCCGGGGGCTTCTGCGCTCTCTGGAGAGCACTCTGCTAGTCTAGAGATGCTTCCACCAGAGATTTTTTTTTTATGCTTTGAAGAGAATGACATTTTTATTTAGAGATGCTGTTCCTCTACACAGATTTGGGGCATATTGGAGAACTTTGCAACTGTCTCAATGTTTAGCATGAGGTTCCTTATTTATTTTTTCCCTGAAACTGCACAAGCCCAAACAAGCTCTCTCGCCTTTCCTCTGTCAATGCCCTCTCTGTCCCTCATGCTTCCCTGTGTGTACATCTCCTGTCACTGGAAATCACTCTTACACGGGACAGCGGAGCAGCCAGCACCTCCCGGCCAGATAGGGACTATCAGCATTGGCTTTTGTTAGCCAGAAATACGGGAGGCCGCTGTCAGCTTCTTTCTGATGCACTCCACCTCTCATGGTGAACCAGAGCCAGACTCATCTGCTCACCAGAGCTGAGTCAAGCATAAAAGCCCTTCAAGCCATGATCCTGCCAGCACAGCCTGGCTGATGGGAGCTCTCGTGCCCACTTGCCAGTCCCAGGCACGTTGCACTGAAGAGATCCTTCCCTCTGACCAGCCCTTGGGCTGTCTCAGGCTCCGACCTTGCTCTTCAGTTCATAAGAAGGAAATGGGAGAAAGTTTCCTTTTGTTATGGAACGAATAAGCTGACTCTCATGTGCTGCACGGTTTTGGTCAGGCAGGGGCTGCAGAGGAAGGTGGTGAAACAGCTGTTCTGCTTCAGGTCCCTCTTGCAAAAAACTCTGGCAGATCAAAAGCTGCCTGTGTTTCTAAAACTGTCCTCATGCCCTGATTTCAGGGATCTGCTGAACAAGTACAGGTGAAAATAAAGTGAAATCTCATGGTCAAATGCAGACAGAGCAATGTAAAAGGCTGAACCTTTGAGCTGTTTTTAAATAAGTGTGTTTCTTGCATAGATAGCAGTGCAGCTAAGGGAGATTTTCACACGTGAGGAGCGTGAATTGAGAGCCTTGCTCCCACTCCCTGGAAAAACATCTCACTGGGGTGACTGCCAAAGCAAAGGTGGCACAAAGATGGGCTTGCAGACCTCCCGTACATTGGTGGCAAATAAAAGAAGGGACTTTGTAAGTAAGATAGACAACTACCAACAGACAGCAACTGATTTGTTTCTATGGTGATTTTGATCCTTTTTAAACAGGGCTCCTTGACACCACGGGCAGGTTTGAGGAGAGCCGTGCGTCCTTCCTGGGTGTCCCCACCTCCCTCGAAGGGTGAGGCTGTGGCGGTGAGAGGTAAGGCAATACCCTGCTCCTGTGGTGCAGCTGAATGCCAAAAGTTGGCCCATTCTGGTGGGGCAGTAACCCTTGGCGGGACAAGATGAGTCACCCCCACAGTGGCAGCAACACTTTGGGTTCCCTGCTTGATGCAAGGTCACATCTCACTTTCCCGGGAAAGGTGAGGAGGTCTCTAGGCTTCCTCTGAAGAACAAGAGGAGCACTGAAGGGTGGGAGGGCTCAGAAGCTGCTGTGTAAGGGAGCCCCAGGCTGATCATCAGGCTGGTCATTACATTGTGAACCAACCTTCCTTCCTAGGGAGCTTATCACATTGCAGCATGGCGGTACGGAACATGGCACTCCTGTCTGCTGGAGCATGCAGACGGCAGGAACACCTCGAAGGCGAGGTGCTTCTGGCACCAAGGGTCATCTCACTTAGGGTACATATTCACATTTGGTATTTGGCAGCTTTTTGGCTGGCCCCTGTCCCTGCTCTTGGGGGGTGTGGAGCTGCGTGTCCACTGTCCACCCAAAAGCATGTCCCTGGAGGCTTCTCAATGGCAGGCCTGCCTGGGATTGCAGTCCAGGCAGCAACCGTGGTTCCCTGACTTTTCTCCTCATAGGGTGACGTGCACCTTGAGTCTTCCATCCTGAAGACTGGTCTGCAAGACGGGGAGGAAAGCTCTTCAGCCACCTCAGTGGTGACAGTATCTTATGTGCTACTGCCCTAAACTGTGGGGACTTGGCATATGCTTCTCTGGTGAACCGCACCTCCAGCTCCTTGGGGGGAGGCTGATTGCTGTGCTTGTGCACAGGAACTGGAGATGACTTCTGGACGATTAATATGTATGGTCTCAGAAGAGTTGGTAAAGATTAAATCAAAATGGAAACTGTAAGCTATTCCTGGTGGCAGATCTACAGAGGTGGCTGGTTTAGATCCTGAACTTATGTTTATAGCAGAAAACAGAGTTTAAGCTAATATGCGCAAATATCTTTCTCCTGGAATGTTTTTAAGCTTTTTCTCTTTTGACTGAAAATCTTGAAAATAGTAAGAAAATCAGAGGATGGGGAAATCTTGGTGGGTTTGTAAATATCTTGGAGAAAAAGGTACAGAAAACAGGACACGTCTGAGTCTGGGGATGCTGAAGTGTTGCTGAAGTTCCTTTTGTTCTCTAATGACAGAGAAGTCTGCTAGTCTTGGCTCCGCTGCAAGCTTCACTCTCTGTAATTAAAAATCAATTAGTATGTTTAGCAATTATCTAATTAACTTACTAAAGCTATCATGTTAGATTCATATCCAAACATGCCTCTAAATTGTATGTGTTAGTAATAATGCAAATGATGCATTTATTGCTCATGTAAGTTTGAATTAATTGAAGCGCGTGACATTTTTGTTGATTTTGCACATACCTAATACGCTGTGCTTGGGGATCTTTGAATAACCAATTAGGATCATTGAAACTTTCCTGGGAACACAGTTTTGCAAGTCCTCCGTACATAGGACTTGCTCCCTGAAGCTCAAGCATGAGAAATAGCGCAAAATGATGCCTGATATCAGCATCAGCTTTCAGGAGAGTTAAAGTTAGTGCAATTTGACTGTCCTTGGGCTTACTCTCAGCTAAGTTGGTGGCCCAAAGGACCGAGCATCAGGCTGTACCTTGAGCAACGCGTCCAGTCTCCCCGCGCTTAGCTAGCGGTCTTGCACCCACTACTTCTCTCTTTCATTTAGACTGGGATCTTCGTGCAGCAAGAACCATCTCCTGACCAGTTGTATCCACAGCCCTTAGTGTGTGTACCTGCTCACAGATAGATCCTCTCAATAATAATAGAAAAACTGTCTGATGCCAAGGACCCCGTTGTTTCCTGCATTCAGAGGTAAGGTCAGATTCGTTATTGAGTTAGCATTTAGAAGGCCATCTATTAAGCCAGCTTAGGTAGTTTTCTCTGCTGCAGCTCTAACAGGTACAAAAAAAAGGAAAATGTCCATCTTTTTTGCAGCTAGCTCTACAATGGGAAATGGGAACAGCTTTTACAGCCTCTGTTCTTTCTGAAATTACCTGGATGCCAGCCCTTTCCTGGGAACCTTGTGGTTCAACATGTTAATGAACAGGGTGTATAGGAAGGTAAAATAGCCTTGTAATGTGCGCCAATGGCTTTGCAGAGCCAAACATTTATTTAGTCAAGCAAACTTAATGGCTTGAGTGTTTGCTAATGGGAATTTGAGAAAATCCAGAGCAAAATGTGTGACCAAATAATACAGACCCCATTTCAAAAGATGGTTTTGGATGAGTCTGGATTACAGGGAAGGCTCCCTGTGTGTTCAGACAGAGTGACTGAAAGATGACAGATACTGCTGGTGACATTGTCTGGAGCTCATCCCCTCTGCAGCTTTGGGATAGTTGCAATTGCAGATGTTGCCTGACAGTAATAAAGACAGAAAGTAATGTTCTTGTAAAGCCTCAACTGCCTGAAAAAAAAAATTGGTGAAGCTCTAGAGGTTTTGCAGACCTTAAACTAGGGCTCTTCTCTCCCCTTGATAACAAAAGCAGTTTCCAAATCAGACATCTGTATATTCAGCAGCTTCAGCACTACTGAGCAGGATTTATGAATCAGTGTGCACTTCAAAGCTGGTCACTTCTACCTTATTAATAGCGAGGAAAGTGGCCAGAGAGAGAGCGTATAGCCACTAAATGGTGGTGATAAAGCCATCTAATTGGCTTCTTAAATTCCATGGGAAACATTTGTCCTTGGTAAGAGTAGGCTTGGGTTGTCTGGCGACATGGAAACCAGAGCTGTGTGAGATGTAATGGTGTATGTCGGAAGCCTGTGAGAGTTATTCCAGTCTGGACTCCTATGGAAGTTGGATATCTTAGATCCTTCAATCTGTAAAGACCTCTAAGGTGAAAAAACCACAATAGAAAGGGCTCTCCCTGAGAAATATAAGCATAAAGTGACTGTGGGCCAGATTTGTGAAGGTCGTTCGGTGCCTAAAGATGCAGATAGATATTTCTGAAAAAAACTGCATCCGGCAGTCAGTGGAGACTGGAGAAGAAATAAGAGCAAGTCCAGAATATGAATAAGGAGCTCTGAGTTAGCAGGTTTAAAGAGAGGATGGGAGGCAGGTAAAGAGGTGAAGGTCCAGATTTATCAAAGCAGGACTGGTGTTTAAGAGCGGGCTTAGACCCAGTGTCTGGTGTTCACAGGGATGTGACTCCAGTGTCCTGGAAGCAAAACACCCCTGTGGGGTGGCAAGGGGACAGAGCCGGGCTGGGGGACGCGGCTGCTCGGAGGGGCAGGGGGACGAGGTGACAACGGTTCTGGTGATGGCTGGGAAGAGAAAGACAAGAGGCAGCCACGTTAGTAAGTAACAAGACTTTAAAAAGAGGGCTTCTGATACAATTGTAATTTCAAATTAAAATCACATATAAAAATCAAAGAGAAAAGTTCTGTATTCACCCATTACAGTGCTGTAAAGCTGTGGCTCTGAGGACTGTCCAAATAAGTGTTTCTTCATCCATAATTATGGGACTGTAAATGGTATGCAAAGTCTTTAAAGCAGGTATAGGTTTCTGTTTTATGCTACTTTATGCGAGATATGTCATTTTGCAAATAAATATTCCCTTCTGTCCTCAGATCCTGACAGCATCTTAAAGGGCATTTAATATTATAATTGTTATTGAGAAGGAAACCAAACATTTCTTCAGTATACCTGACCTCTTACAGCACTTAAAGCTTTTGGAGTTAACAGCAGGCACTAAAACAGATGACTGATTTTATCATCCTTAGCATCTTGCTGACATTCATAGGCTTCTGCCAAATGCACTTTCTGTGTTTGGTGTTTCGTAGCTACATGAGATGCTCTTAAAAATTTATAAGTTCATGTTACAAAAGATACAGTCTTCCAAGAGCAGAAGCCCACTAACTTGCATTTCTGTTCTGCCACCCAGAATAGAAAATGTATTAAGGTCTGTTTAAAGTTTTCATTGTTTTCTTTGTGGTTGCTTTACAACCTACTGGAGCTGCTGAATTGTGTCATAAGTTTGGAATATCTAAAGGGTATCTCCAAGAAGTAAGCCATTATCCTATTTGCAGCTGCCTGTTTGCAGTGTGATCTCCACTATAGTAGTTGGAGAACACAGTTTTGTTTGTGGCTCTGGAAACACCAGAGAGGGACAACAGAAATAATAAACTAAACCTAAAAACATTTCTCAATTTTTAAAACGTGGCCATAGAAGGATCTCCCTTTCTCCTCCCTCCAGACCACCTTATGGTCACTTCCATGTGGAAATATTTCTCCTGTGGGAACTTTTCCTCAAAGGTTTGATGCCAAATCCTGATGTCTCCCGTAATTCATGTGGGGAGCCTTTGAGCACCTCTGTAACACGTACTGCTTCAGCATGTTGCGCAGTCCCTAAATAATGCATCCTCGCTGCTTCCTTCTGCAGAGAGCAGGCGTTTCATTTTACAGGCAGAAGGCTGCATTTAGAAAGAAAGACAAAGTAATTTAGCCAAGGCTATATATCAGGTCACTAGCACAGCTCTACCTCATCTGCTATTATTCTCCAGTGTTTGTTCCTTGTTGAATGCTTCATTTTTTTAGTGTAGTGGAAAAAGGATTAAAGTTACAGATGTGTGGGGGGGAACTGAGATTTTCTAGCTATTTCCCCTCCCCTTCTCCAGTAATCCTTTGCCATACAACCACTGCTTATTTTAAAAATACCACGTAACAGTAATGTAGAAAAAAACCCAAGGAGTTGACTTTAAGAGGAACTAATTTCCTGCTTATATACCTACAAAGGTCCTGAGCGATGCTGAAGCCTGGCCTGGGCTGTGATCCCAAACACTCGGCAGATTGGCCCGTGGGCTGATGCTTACATGCTGTCAGTTTTTCCCTGGGATATTAGAGACAAGTGACCGAGGGCCTGCTATGACAATCCTTGTGGTGGCTTAACCATACCACTGCTACCAGGCAACCCTCCTCCTTCAAGCCCCTCAAAACCCCTTCTCAGTTCTGCAATATATGAACAAATCAATGTTTTAGAGTTCTCAGGCTTGCAAGTATCTGCATAATTATTATCCACAGGTGTGATAGCAAAACCGTAGGATTTTTCTGTTTCTCTCCAGGCTCAAAGGCAAGAGCTCACAGGGGTGTGGAGCATGGGAGAGGATGCCTGGAGCTCGCTACCTTTGTCCATGCTCTGTGGTTGCTGATGCCCTCGCAGCAGGTAACTTACTGAAAACAGAGAAATGCTTGATAAATCCCTGACCAGGTCCTCTGGCTTGCAGGAAACCTAAAATCATGCAGCGATTTCCAGTCCTGGGGATGGGGTGAGCTGGCTGCAGAAGGGCTGTTGAGCCATCCAGGAAGAGGTGTTAGAGCTAATACTCAAATACACAAATTAGATAAGAAAATGGGAGCTTCCAGCTTTCCTTCTGAGTGGCAGGATGAACTGGCCAAGAGCATGAAGGTAGAAGGTTACTTATAAGCATGACCACGTATCCTGGTTTTGGCTGGGATGGAGTTAATTTTTTTCTTAGTAGCTGGTATAGTGCTGTGTGTTGGATTTAGTATGAGAATAATATTGATAACACGCTGATGTTTTGGCTGTTGCTAGGTGGTGCTTACACTGGTCAAGGACTTCTCAGCTTCCCACGCTCTGCCGGGCGCACAAGAAGCTGGGAGGGGGCACAGCCAGGACAGCTGAGCCCAATGACCAAAGGGCTATTCCATACCATATGGCGTCATGCCCAGTATAGAAACTGGGGGAGTTGGCTGGGGGGCAGCGATCGCTGCTCGGGGACTGGCTGGGTGTCAGTCAGTGGGTGGTGAGTGGTTGCATCAATTGTGTTTTTTTGTTTTTGTTTTTTTTTTTTCCCCTGGGTTTTGTTTCTTTCTCTCTCTCTTGTTGTTTTCCTTTTCATTACAATTTATTAATATTATTAGATTTTATTTCAATTATTAAACTGTTCTTATCTGAACCCACGAGTTTTCTCTCTTTTGCTCTTCTGATTCTCTCCCCCATCCCACTGGGGGGAGTGAGCGAGCGGCTGGGTGGGGCTTGGTTGCCAGCTGGGGCTAAACCACGACAGTCCTTTTTGGCAACCAACGTGGGGCCCAAAGGGTTTGAGCTAATAACAGATTAACCAGAGCATATTAAGGAATTTAGGTCTGTTAACAGTTGCCAGTCACAATATTGATTCATCTGTTCTCGATATCAGTTTGTCTGATCTGCACAATGCTCTTTTTTTTGCTGTGCATGTTAAAGATCTGTGTTGGTTTTTGCAGTTTGCTGTGCTCTGCAGTGATTAGTGATGCTTTTCCTGGGAGATCTGTTTTTAAAACACTGGCCTTGAGCTTAATCTGGTATTTGGGTTTTGTACTGAAGCAATACTGTCCTACAGGTACCACCTCGTGGAGACAATTAGCAATTATACCTCTGCCTCTGAGAAGTCTTTTATGGAGGAAATACAGAATGGCACCTTTGCTACCTTCTTCTGTGATGTTTCCTCCTTCATTTCAATAACTTTTCAGTATCTTGAACTTCCTTGGGTAGTTAAGATCCTTCAATTGGTATTTCTTGGGAATATTGTTTCGGTTTTGTTTACGGTTAATAAGCAATTTAAGAATATCTTCCAGAGACCTGCCCCAAGGCTGGATAGTTATGAGTGGCAGGGTGTGTGGGATAGCATGGGAAAATACTTAGAATGGTGGGCACCTCCAGTGCTTTGGAGCTTCACCCTGAACAAGTGCAGAATCCTGAAAAATTAGTAAAGTATTTGGAAAAAGTATGTTGTTACCCTGGCAACTGCAGAGAGAGACAAATCACTACAAAAGGCTGGAGCCTGGTCCATGCCTACCGAGCCCTGTTCAACACAATTCAGTACCCCCAAGGGGAAGAGAAGGTCTCTGGATCTGACGACAAAACGACAGGCACCGTGGCTACTCCAACCCCCCTGACGGGCACTGCGGCTACTCCACGCCCCCCAACACGTACCACAGCTGAACCAGAGAACCAACCTGTGCTGGTATCGGTCGCCCCTTCCTACACAAGAAAATCAGTTTGTTTAGTAAGCAATGAAGATGAACCAGGGCCATCACGAGAACAGGAGGAGGAAAAGGCAGAACCCATAAACGAGGTGGTAACCACCTGATCCCTATCCCTGAGTGAGCTGCGAGATATGCAAAAAGATTTCAGCCATCGTCCAGGTGAGCACGTTGTCACCTGGCTGCTCGGATGCTGGGGTAACAGGGACAGTAGCTTGGAATTAGAGGGTAGGGAAGGCAAGCAGCTGGGATCCCTTTCTAGGGAAAGGGGCATTGACAAAGCAGTTGGAAAAGAGGCACAAGCCCTCAGCCTCTGGAGGCGACTCCTGTCAGGCATGAAGGAAAGGGGTATCCCTTCAAGGAAGACATTATATGTCACCCAGGCAAGTGGACCACCATGGAGAGCAGTATCCAGTACCTGAGGGAATTAGCCATGCTGGAGGTCATTTATCATGGTCTGAACAACAAGCAGTTATCCAAAGATCCAGATGCCCGGTGCACACAACCCATGTGGCAGAAGTTTGTTTGGAGTGCGCCATTGTCGCATGCAAACTCATTGGCAGTAATGACCTGGAAAGATGGAGAGGAACCAACGGTGGATGAATTGGCTGGCCAACTCTGACAATACAAAGAAAGTTTTTCTTCCTCCCTACGGGCCTGTGTCTCAGCTGCAGAGAAACTGCCGGATGTGCTAGCTAGGAAACTGTCCTGGGAGTTCCAGCAATTCAAAGAGGATATGTCCTACTCCCCACCTGTACGAACCAGTATCTCAGGTATTTAGGACTCAGGTATTTAGGATTATCACCGTCCCTCTGCTCAAGAGAGAGGATATACTGAATGCACAACACGGGCTATCCTGTGGTTTTACCTGTGTGACCATGGAGAGGACATGAGGAAGTGGGATGGAAAACCTACCTCAACCCTAGAGGCACAGGTACCTGAGTTGCAAGGAAAAACAATCACCAAAGGGGGTTCTTCCAGGAAAATTGCTGCTTCAGTTTCCAGTGGACAGTTCCCCAGACAAGAGTAGAAGGGCTGACTTTACTTCCAATCTTAATAAAGGGACTTTTGATTCATATTTACAAGAAGTGTGTCGTGGTTTAATCCCAGCCAGCGACTGAGCACCACCCAGCCGCTATGACAAGTTGTAGAAACTGCTGAAGAAGGTGAATCGAGTCAGTTTGCAGAAGTGAAGGCCATCCAGCTGGCTTTAGACATTGCTGAACGAGAAAAGTCGCCATTATTTTACCTCTATACTGACTCATGGATGGTGGCAAGTGCCCTGCAGGGGTGGTTGCAGCAATGGAAGCAGAACAACTGGCAGAGCAGAGGCAAAACCCATCTGGGCTGCCACATTGTGGTTTTACAACCTGGTTGTAAAAGTATGTCACGTAGATGCTCACGTACCCAAGGGTTGGGCCACTGAAAAACATCAAAGCACCCAGCAGGTGGATCAGGCTGCTCAGACTCAGTGGCTCAGGTGGATCTGGACTGGCAACATAAGGGTGAATTATTTATAGCTCAGTGGGCCCATGACACCTCGGGTCATCAAGGAAGAGATGCAACATATAGATGGGCTCGTGATCGAGGGGTGGACTTGACCATGGACACTATTGCACAGGTTATCTATGAATGTGAAACGTGCTGCAATCAAAAAAGCCAAGCGGTTGAAGCCTCTGTGGTATGGAGGGCGATGGCTGAAATATAAATATGGGGAGGCCTGGCAGATCGATTATATCACACTCCCACAAACCCGCCAAGGCAAGCGCCATGTGCTTACAATGGTGGAAGCAACCACCAGATGGCTGGAAACATATCCTGTGCCCCATGCCACCACCCCGAACACTATCCTGGGCCTTGAAAAACAAGTCCTGTGGCGACATGGCACCCCAGAGAGAATTGAGTCAGACAACTGGACACATTTTCGAAACAACCTCATAGACGCTTGGGCCAAAGAGCATGGCACTGAGTGGGTATATCACATCCCCTATCATGCACCAGCCTCCGGGAAAATCAAATGATACAATGAGCTGTTAAAGCCTACAGTGAGAGCAATGGGTGCTGGGACGTTCAAACATTGGGATACACGTTTAGCAAAGGCCACCTGGGTAGGCAACACTAAGGGATCTGCCAATCGAGCTGGCCCTGCCCAGTCCAAACATTTGCATACTGTGGAGGGGGATATGCCTGTAGTGCACCCTGTAGTGCGCATAAAAAGATATGCTGGGGAAGACAGTCTGGGTTACTCCTGCCTGGGGCAAAGGAAAACCTATTTGTGGGACAGCTTTTACTCAAGGACCTGGGTGCACTTCTCATAGAATCACAGAATGCTTTGGATTGGAAGGGACCTTTACAGGTCATCTAGTCCAACCCCCCTGCAGGAGCAAGGACATCTTCCACTAGATCAGGTTGCTCAGAGCCCCATCCAACCTGACCTTGAACGTTTCCAGGGATGGGGCCTCCACCACCTCTCTGGGCAACCTGTCCCAGTGCCTCACCACCCCCATTGTAAAAAATGTCTTTCTTCAATCCAGTCTAAATCTGCCCTCCCTGAGTTTAAGACCATTGCTCCTTGTCCTGTCACAACAGGCCTTGCTAAAAAGTCTGTCCTCGTCTTTCCTATAGGCCCCCTTTAAGTCCTGGCAGGCTGCTAGAAGGTCTCCCCCCAGCCTTCTCTTCTCCAGGCTGAACAACCCCAACTCTCAGCCTGTCCTCGTAGGAGAGGTGCTCCAGCCCTCGCATCATTTTCATGGCCTCCTCTGGACCCGCTCCAACAGCTCCATGTCCTTCTTGTGCTGAGGGCTCCAGAGCTGGACGCAGCACTGCAGGGGGGTCTCACCAGAGCAGAGCAGAGGGGCAGAACCCCCTCCCTCGACCTGCTGGCCACGCTGCGGGTGATGCAGCCCAGGACACGGTTGGCCTTCTGGGCTGTGAGCACACATTGTCGGCTCATGTCCAGCTTTTCATCCATCAGTACCCCCAAGTCCTTTTCTGCAGGGCTGCTCTCCATCCCTTGATCCCCCAGCCTGTATTGAAACCGAGGATTGCCCTGACCCAGGTGTAGGACCCTGCACTTGCCCTTGTTGGACCTCATGAGGTTCACGCAGGCCCATTTCTCCAGCTTGTCCCGGTCCCTCTGGATGACATCCCGTCCTTGCAACTGCACCACTCAGCTTGGTGTCATCTGCAAACTTGCTGAGGGTGCACTTGATCTCGCTGTCAATGTCATTGATGAGAATATTGAACCGCACTGGTCCCAGTACGGACCCCTGAAGGACACCGCTCGTCACTGATCTCCATCTGGACATTGAGCCGTTGACTGCTACCCTCTGGATGCAACCATCCAACCAATTCCTCATCCACTGAACAGTCCACCCATCAAGTCCATATCTGTCCAATTTAGAGAGGAGGATGTTGTGGGGGACCATGTCAAAGGCCCTACAGAAGTCCAGATAGATGACATCCATTGCTTTTCCCTTGTCCACTGATGTGGTAACTCCATTGTAGAAAGCCACCAGGTTGGTCAGGCAGGACTTGCCCTTGGTGAAGCCATGTTGGCTGTCTCGAATCACCTCCCTGTACTCCATGTGCTCTAGCATAGCTTCTAGGAGGATCTGTTCCATGATCTTCCCAGGCACAGAGGTGAGGCTGACAGGTCGGTAGTTCCCAGGATCATCCTTTCTACCCTTTTTAAAGATGAGCACAATGTTTCCCTTCTTCCAGTCACCAGGGACTTCACCGGACTGCCATGACTCTTCAAACGTCATGGAGAGTGGCTTGGCAGCTACATCAGCCAATTCCCTCAGGACTCTGGGATGCATCTCATCAGGTCCCATAGACTTATATATGTTCAGGTTCCTCAGGTGGTGATGAACCTGACCTTCCCTTACAGTGGGAGGGGTTTTACCCCCCTGGTCCCCAACATGTTGTCCATTGACTCGGGAGGGGTGAGGAGAGCGGTTGCCAGAGAAGACTGAAGCAAAAAAATTGCTGAGTACCTCAGCCTTCTCCTTGTCTGTTGATACTAGGTCACCATTCTTGCTCATCAGTGGAGGTACGCTTTCTTTAACTTTCCTTTTCTGGCTGACATACCTGTAGAAGCCCTTCTTGTTATTCTTTGCATCCCTTGCCAAGTTCAGCTCCAGCTGCGCCTTGGCCTTCCTGACCCCATCCCTACACAAGCCAGCAGCATCCCTATGCTCTTCCCAGTTTACCTGTCCCTGCTTCCACTGCCTGCGCAGTTCCCTCTTGCTCTTTAGTTTGACCAGCAGGTCTCGACTCAGCCATGCTGGTCTCTTCCCTTCCTAATTTCCTACATCTGGGGACTGAGAGCTCTTGCGCTTTATGGAAAGCATCCTTAAAGATCTGCCAGCTCTGTTCTGCTCCCCTGTCCCTGAGGACTGTTTCCCAGAAGGTCCTCCTGATTGACTCCTCGAAGAGCTGGAAGTTTGCTTTCCTAAAATTTAGGGTCCTAACCCACTTGGTGGGTGATGCGAAAGGATGGGGAAGTCCGATGTGTACCTCAAGGGGATTTGATTTGGGGTGAAAATAGCAAATGATTCGAACTGTATGATGTTAATTGCTATGTAATACTGTATAGCATTACTGCTATAGGTGTTATATGCCATATCAACAGTATTTAAGTAAGAATCACCCAGGTTAATGAAGAATGAACTTTGATGAAACCAAGCAAAGTGCAGCGGTGACGGAACCAGAACTGACTTCAGCACGCAACAATCCAACACCACACACCATCTCTCCTGCCCTGAAGGACGGTTATGACAGATGGAGCCCAAAGTCATGGACTAAATGAACCCAGCAGACATTTTAGAGGGATGGCCTATAGACGAAGGGAATGATATCTGAGTGTATATATTAAAAGACAGGAAAAGCAGTGGTGATTAATTGAAATGTATTGGAAAGTATGGGACCTGGCCATGATGTAGATGGTATAGAATAACGAATGGGTACTGTCCTGGCTTTGGCTGGGATAGAGTTAATTTTCTTCCTAGTAGCTGGTATAGTGCTGTGTGTTGGATTTGGTATGAGAATAATATTGATAACACGCTGATGTTTTGGCTGTTGCTAAGCGGTGCTTACACTGGTCAAGGACTTTTCAGCTTCCCCTGCTCTGCCGGGCGCACAAGAAGCTGGGAGGGGGCACAGCCAGGACAGCTGACCCCCACTGCCCAAAGGGCTATTCCATACCATACGGCGTCATGCCCAGTATAGAAACTGGGGGAGTTGGCCAGGGGCAGCGATCGCTGCTCGGGGACTGGCTGGGTGTCAGTTGGTGGGTGGGGAGCATTTGCATCACTTTTTTTTTTTTTCCTGGCTTTTCTTTCTCTTTCTCTTTCTTGTTGTTTTCCTTTTCATTACAATTTATTATTATTATTCTTCAATTTTGTTTCAATTATTAAACTGTCTTTATCTCAACCCACGGGTTTTCTCTCTTTTGCTCTTCCGATTCTCTCCCCCATCCCACCAGGGCGGGAGGGTGAGCGAGCGGCTGCGTGGTGCTTGGTTGCCGGCTGGGGTTAAACCATGACACCACAAAATACAGAGGTCACAATCTGTGGTAAGGCTATGAAAGAATTAAAAGTGCAGAAAATTGAAAAAAAGACCTCCCAAAAACCAAGGAAAAAACCAGCAATGACCTTCAATAAGGCAAAGTCCAATAAACTCTGAACTGGTAGGTAAGATCCTTTGGGAAACAAGACCAAATGAAAAAAGCAGTTCAGGAAACCTGGCAGTTCTTTAAAAATGCTATTAAGGGCACACGTACAATCCATCCCAATGCAGAGGAGCAATAGGAAGGGTAGTAAGAGACCACGGGGGCTAAATCATGAGCTCTTTTATTGACTCCAGACAAAAAGGAATTGTACAGAAAGTAAAAAGTGGATCAGCTCTCTGAAAAACAGAGCGTAGGAGAGTACTATAAGCATAGAGGAAAAAGCAGAAAGACAAAAGGACAAAGCAAGGGTCAAGTAGAAAGGCACTCAGACGTGCAGCTGCATTAGCTGTAGGAGGAGGCCCAGGAAAATTCTGGCTCACGACTGGATGAACACAGAGGGGGGACTCGTGGATGGTGCCCTCAGAGATGGCTGAAGCGCCCAGTGCTTCTCTTTCCTCCCGTCTTTGCTGAAAACAGCAACAGCCAACACAGTTAGCAAAGACGTAATTACTCAGGCTAAAAGAGGAAAAAGAAGTGTTTGCGCAAGGTAAATGTTGTTGAACCAGGCTGGTTTGATAGCATGTGCTATTTTGTTCTCACTGAGCTCACCAGGTGAGCATTAGCAGTTACCTGTGAAGAAGATGGGAGGGGGTGGCTCAAGATTGGAAAAGGACTAGCAAGATCAAGGATGAAATTGTATCTGGGGTCAGCTTAATTCTTGGAGCAGAGGGCTGACCCCAAACAGGGCTAAAAATAGCAGGACTCTGCACCAAAGGTGATGTCAGTGGAACTGTCCCTGTTTGCAGCAGCTGAGGCTCTTGGGATTTCTGTTAGTTTGACAGAAGCCGGTGGTAAATATAAATCAGTATGTAGCTGTGAGCTTTCCACTTGCTTGTCCCTATCTCAGCTTTACTAGATAAAAATGATATTTTGAAAGGTCAGTGCTTGTGTTTTAACTGTAAACCAAAAATACCTTCCTGGACAAATGTTAGAGCTGTAGTTTACCGTTGCACAGAGTTTACATGGAAATTACGTGCAGAAGCTCTTTGGGAATTTTACATGTCCATACTCTCCAAGACGGTTTCAGTGAAGCAAATAGCAGTGGTGCAGCATTAAAAAACAACCTCTGTGTTGGTAGGCATTAAATTGCGGCAGGAGTTCATGTCTCCTGACCAGGTCAGAGCTGCATTGCCTGTGTTGAAAAAAAGGTATTTTTCCGGCACTTTGCTAACTAAAGGCTCTGTTGGCAGCTGTCTCCAGCAATCAGGTAAAACCCTTCCTTGCAAATATCGCAGCTGACTGTGGGTATGGAAATGCAGTTGCCCAGGGAGTGTGTGTGCAATGGGCTGCACGAGTCTGACAAATGAAGCAGATGCTTGTTCTAATTGAGTAACCTGACCAGAACCAGAGCCTTTATACTAAAGGCAGATGTATCGGCCAAGGCTCCCCCTGGGACAGTCTTCTTCATTGTGGGGAGGAAAGGGAGCCTGGGAGAGGCAATACTGGCAGAAGTGATTTTTCTATCACTAAAGCAAATCACGGCCTTTCACTAGACATTATCTGGGAGCAGGGAAGTTACCCCTACACCGCTATAGTCCTTCCCCTGCTCCCCACCAGCTCCATCGCCAATGTCACGCAAAGGCCTGAGAAGTCCAAATTTCCATGCATAGCCAGATATTTGTTCTTGCTGGCAGTGTTATTGATGAGCTGACTGCCTGATGGGCTGGCAGATGCTTTGTGTGCAGGGGTAAAGGCAAGCATCTGCAGATGAGCAAACTTGGGTCCATTTTCTCGTATTTATTCCCACTGTTTTCCCTTGACAACACAACTCAATGTCATGGATAGTATTTTCCTCTGGAGAGGAAATGTAGAGGACAGGCATGCAGAGGTCTTTTTAAACATCTCAGTAAATGAATGAATTTTTCAGTTGTATTTTATAATTTATGATTTTATTTCATAATGGCATTGCAGTGAGCTGCGCCTTTACAAATAGGAAATTAAATCAGATGGTGATGTAAACCTGCAGAGGAGAACAGGCAGCTGTAATGGTTCTTTATTGCTTATTTCATCTGCTGTTGCATTTTGCCATCGTCTGGTGCTTAGTGAAGTGTATGATTTATTCATAGAAGACACTGTCACAGGCAAAGGGTTGTACAATAAACCACTGACAAGGCCTATGCCAAAAGCCATTAGGAAAAGAGAACAATAATCTAGACACAAAGTATTTACAGACCGAGTTGTCTTTAATTTAAAATCCTTTACTAAGGCTTGATGATAATCACATCACATTTCAAATCAGCCAATACTGACAGGCTTCTGTGTTTTCCCCATTGGTATTAAAAAATCTGCAATAATTGAAATCTGCTTTAAGAAGCCGCAACAAATTAATGTCATCTTAAGGTCATTGAAGCACTCATGCATGCTGCTAAGAGCCAGATTTGTCTTACTTAATATTAGTGCCAGGCTGGCAGGGGAGTTGGCATGACAGGTATGTGCTTAATATGGCTATTGGGCTTGATCTTGATCTATCGTCTTTCTTCCTCCTCTTCCTTCTGCTTCTCTCTCCCTCCCCATACAGAGGTATTTATATATATGTTTTAAATATATATATATATGATATATATATAAGCTTTTGCGTCTTTGTGAAGAGGTGAGGTATCTTACTAATGCAGGGATGGAGAGATGCCTTAAAGTCTGTAAATCCACTGGAATTCCCAAAAGGACCGTGCGTTGGAGGACCGCTCTTCCCCTCACATCTCCCTGATTGCTACAGCTCTGTCTTGATCACTCCCCACTACAGATTATTTTAGGAGGCTCTGAGTGCCAAGTGTATCTCTGTGGATTCAGTGTGATCCAAGAGGACAAACCATTGATATCAAAATGTATAGGGGCAGCGGGAGGGAGATGTCAGTTTGTCATCACTCCCTTTGCTTACCTATACAGCAATGCACATTTGGAAATGGAGCTGTGCAGATCTAGCTTTTCAGTAAATGGGAAAGTGGCAGATGACAGGGTCATCATAAAGCCCCCCTTCCACGGACCCTGCGGCAGCGGTGGCTCCACGGGCTGCCCACAGCTCCCACTCTGCGGTACAGTCCCTGCCTAACCATAGGCAGGTCCCTGTGTCATATCTCGCTTTGGGCTTTCAAAGTCTCATTTGCATTTCTCATTTTTTGGAGCCTGTGCTCCAGAACAGCTTTCACAAGCAGAAGTCACTCTGGTCTCTATACTGTGACGGGAGGGGAAGACCCAGGGAAGGAGTTCACAGCACAGGGCATGTCTTAGTAATGGGAATTTCTGGAAATGCTGCAGACAGGGCGATGGCTTTTCCCCACGCTAAGGTGTCTTGCTGAGACATCTCTCTGAGGCAGGGCGAGGGTGCCCACATTGTGCAAATCCATCTGGAAGACAGACCCATTTATTATTTTGAACATTATTTATTATTTGCTGGACAAGGACGTTGGTGGCAGCACATCAGGCACAGGACATAGAAAAAACTTTGGTACCTGTATGACGTTAGTGACATCTTACTGGAATAAAGAAGGTTTTAGGGATCACTTTATGAAAGGTAAATACCTATATTCTCCACAAATGGTATTCCCTGTTGACAGGGGCCCTTAATTTCACTGTGCTATACTGCTTCCTCTAAGAAATAGAGGCATTTTCTCTTATTGAGGGTCTGCCTGCACTGTCAGTGCTTGGAGGTGGAGATAACTCCTTGTCCTGTGATTGTTCAGCCTGATTCCCATAAAATCTTGGCCAGCCTGGAGATGACTGGGTGCTCCAGTGTCCACACCAAGAGTCATGGAGAAATGAAAGAATCCCATGCTGCAAAAACACATTGTTAGCATTTTCGAGGCTCATACAATGCCATGTGGGTCTAAAAAAGCTAATCCCAGATACAGAGAGTGGATGGTGAAGAAGAGCAATGGAGTCATCCCAAAGGCAGAAGTACTGCTTTGGAGTGGAAATTAGACATTTTTTTCCTCAGTCTGCTAAAGCTGCGATTCCTCCTGCAACGACTGTGTCCTTGGAACAAAATAACAGTCAATGGAGTATAAAATGCAGATTGCCTGCGAATAAAAGTGTAGCAGAGTTCTGTGTAGGTGTGGTTGTTAAGGGGTTAATGCCATCAGATGTCCCTAAGCTGAAATCATCGTGTTTTATGGCTACTTTTGGGAGACAATAGAAGAAAAATTAGAAGGATTCCAATCTGCCTCCTTTGTCACTGCAAGTTTGTGGATGATGCAGTGCAGCATGCAGGTAATTGCTATGCAGGTGTATGCAGTTGCAGGGTTTTGACGATTGAGAGCAGTATATCCATTGCTCAGCGTCTGCTCTCAGGAGCCCCACAGAAGAGGAAGATGAAGTGTGGTCTCTTGCTAATATTTACATTTGCTATAACTTTGTTCTTGCTTTATTTCTCTGTGATCTCAGATGTTGCAGAGCTGTAAGGAATTGTTAAGGACTTTGAAAGAACACATTCTGGTTTCTTTGTGATGTACAATGAAAGCAGTAGGAGTAAGAAATCTGTTTGTAAATCCAGCATTGTAAAAAACCCTTTAATTAGCAGCCAACCTAATGAAAGTAGTCCTCTTCGGAAACAAAATACATCTAGAGGTCTACCTCTGAGTGGGAATGCGTGTTGTATTTATGGTCCCTTCTCGAAAGATTTTGAGAGTACTTTTGTTGTGAATTATAACACTGTTCTCCAAAGAGCTTAAATAGCCTTTATTATTCCCAGCAGTTCTGCAGGGAAACTTATGTCCTTTACACAGGATTTGTAGCATATGCAACAGCCTTTGTCACACCTCCTGCTCAGCAGATCTCCGAGCTAGAAGCTGGGTTAGCCATCGCCATGCTTGGGGACAGGAGTTTAGCCTGGATGGACCTTTGGTCTGACCCAGTAGGGTCATTCTTGTGTTTTAATCACCTTTAGATAATATTTCCCAACAGTTTTCAGCAACTGATGTGGGCAGGCTGGGGAAGGAGATGGGGTGGGGAACACCTGGATGACCATGCTTACTCTATGAGGGCTGGAAAAGATTTTGAGGATGATTGTTCCATGAATAACAAATTAATTTGAACATCATGAATTCTTACTCTTCTGTGCAAAATGGTTTTAGACAGCAGATTTAACTAGGTGATGACACTGGAAAAAAATGAGCGGTCAGGTCTTTAGGCACAAAAGCTCCTGGAAATTCAGAAAAATGCTCCTGATAGGAGCTCTCAAATTTTTATACAAGTTGAAAAGTCCAGTTGGAATTTTTTTTAAAAAGCAACAGAATTCTCCACCTCCTTATGGTCTCTGAAATTAGTGAAATTCTTCCATTTGGGATAATTGCTACAAGAGCAAAGGCAGAGGGGTCTGGCCATATTTCTGAGCACAGGGTGCAGCCAGAGTCTCTGGTTCAGAGGGAGGGTTGTGACTCGTCCCTTTGGGGTATTGTGTGACTATATTGTGTATAGTCTATATTGTATAATCTATACTGTATATAGTGTATATATATGTATCTAGTCTATAATCTAGATTGTGTATAGATGCTGTCACCAGTTGGGCCATGGCCACCCACCCCAGAGTCTCCTCTGGCAGTGGTGGGAGGAGATGGGAACTAACCTTCACCCAGAAACGAAGGCTCTTTCCCCTCCTCTCAGCAGCTGGTAGAGGTCTGCAGTGTCTTCTGCTTCGGGGGATGTTTGTAGGGCCCCAGCAGAGATTTCTTCTGGAGCTTATGCCACTTCTCCAATGAGAGGCAGCACTTAGCTGTCCTAGGAAGGCACTAATACTAAAAGCAGACCAGGAGTGAACAAACAATAAACACTCAGTGAAAAGCATGAAAATGCTCCCACTTCTGTAGGAAATCTCCCTCTACCTCCTCTCTGCGGCTGGAGGACCATCCCACTCTTGTGGTCTTCATCCTTCCTCTTTTCTACCTGTCCCCTGCATCCCTCATGTGTCACAGGGCTCGGTGTGAATATAAGCAAAACAAGTGTTCGCCTCCACCCACAAGGATTAAGAGGTGGCAAAATGTAAAGAAAGAGAAAAGAAATGGATATTTTCTGGAAATAACTCTCACCGCCCAAAGCTGGCAAATTGATAGGGGTAGTTTTAGCGGAGCTGACGACGCTGTCACTGTTTCTTACATCTTGTCTGTCTTAAGCCAGTGTCTGTGGGATGGCATTAGGTTGAAACGCCAGCCTGGCACCGTGGCCAGGGCACCCCGGGGGCCAGGCAAACCCCGGCTTCTCCCTCTGCTCATTTCTGAAGTTCCATGTCTGAAAACAAATCCCTGCCTCCGCTGGTTTCCACATTGATTATTTGGCAGGAGATTCTGACTGGCCTACCATAGCTTCCCCCAATTTCTTCAAAAATTACATTCAACAACCTACTGTTTTTCATCTGCGAGCCTCACACACTTTAAAGGACTTCTCTGTAAAGAGTTTTCTCCAGCCACTGTTTTCAACAAGCCTGAGATGCTGATAGCTTCAAAAATCCTGCTTGGAATATGGCATTAATATTTGATCTTCATTGAAGCCAAAGAGTTGTCTGACTTCTGCAGACAATGCAGAGAATAATAAAGCTTTTGTTTGTTCTTCCCACAAGAAAAAAAAAAGGAAGCTTCGTTTCTGCTGATGTAAAGTGAATGCTAATGAAGGCGCTTGTTAGTGGAGAGGCTGCAGCTAAGCTCTTCACTTATAAAAATTTTCCAAAGCTCTAAATAGAGAAGAAGGTGAGGGAGAAAATCTGAGCGGCAGCAGGAGTATCGTGCCACCGATTGATTTGTACGAGTCTAACTTTCTGTGCGTGTGCATTTTCAGAACCTCACTCAGAAAGGAAGAATGCAACAGGTTTGGTGTAATGTTTCAGTGAGGATGTGTTACCGTATCAAAATCACAGAATTGTAAAATAATTTAGGTTGGAAAAGACCTTTAAGCTCATAGAGTCCAACAGTAAACCTAACACTGCCAAGTTCACCACTAAACCTTAATTTTTATATTATTTTGATGTTATATTCTTAATCTATATCCTTCCTGTTGTGCTAATGCTAGAAATATTTGGGTTTTAATTACTTCCTTGCTATAACAAAAGGTTTGGGGGGGGGAAAAGTAGTTATAAAGACAGGATGGGAAGGCTTTTGGCAGGAGGAAAGGAAGGAGAAAGAAAGTTACTGCCTACTTAGAAAGTAATGATATGAGCAATTACCACTTTGGTGGAAATGAGGTGATCTCAAATGAGAAAGTCACTTCTGACATATCCTTAGCAAATGCATCTTTCAAGGATGGGACCTTCTCCAAAAAGCATTTTAACAAAGTATTTTTTATGGGAACAGTTTTGTCTTTGGATTGGGAGAAAAACATGCAAAGTCTACTGTTTCCGAGCAGAAACATTTATACTGTTAAAATAATGCTGAGCCAATTTTCTGGAAATCTCAATTATTTTCCCTTTGTGGATTATAAAGTCAGCCGAGGGTCTGCTATAATGCCTATAAAAGTCAATGGGAGATTTTGCATTAACTCTCCAGAGAGCTGGATCAGTTTGGTTCTCGGATGCAAAGCCTTTAAGCTTTCCTATTTTTGAGCTATGTGAAAGTAAGATTCACGTATTGGTAAATTGTACCCTGTGAGTTACAGAAGGTTGGTGCTAATTTCCACAAGCATTCTGGGGAGAAATAAGATATGCAAGTAAGACCTAAAAATCAAATATAAACGTCCAAGGGTATCCTTGCTGTTGTGCTAAAAGCAATGCCAGGTAAGTGCTTTGTTTCATTGCAGTTTCTACTTTGCATAGTTGAGACTGGGAAGTGATTTAGGACAAAAAGCTCATCTTTGTAAGCAGAATGAGTTGTCTGCCACAGCAGTTGTCCCCTGTGTTATTTAATGGCTGCTGTTCTTGAGTTTTAGGAATGAGCTGTCAGATTTTTCTCTCCAGCCATCGAGAGGGACGTTTCTCAGTTCTGCCTTTGTCTGTATTGAGTAATTATAGGACATTTTTGCTCTTAATGAAGAATTTCACTTTATTATTCGATGTTTATATTAGGATAGAGTTTAGAGGCTTTATCCAGTTTAGGGATAAAGCCTGGCAAGGGTTTATCTCTTGTTTATCCCAGTTTAGGGATCTTCACCATGGCAAGACATGTGCAAGTCTCTAGCGACAGCCACTCCTTGCCCTAAGAGTGCGTGTGCTAAAGGACCAGGCTTTTAGGGAATGGTTGGACAAGCACATTTTTCATAGGAAATAAAGATACAGGGATGCTTTAGCTACCTTTGTAGCGGGAGGTCCAAAAACTGTCTCTTTACTCCTGGGTATTTTGGCCAAACAGAAGTGATCTCTATAAATCTTGCCTTCCTGATGGCTGGTTAACATTAACGAACAGAAGTGGTTGATGGTTTGGCCCTCACCAGCGTAGCTACCGGGGAGGCCAGCAGACAGGGACGCGCACAGGGGGTGGGTGTGCGTGCACGGGCGCACACACGCTGAAATGCGCCGCGCTGTAAATCAGGCAGACAGGCACTGCCATGTCTGCCTGCAGCCAGCCCTCTGATTTACCAACATTTACCATGTTTTCTGCTGTGCTCAATTCCTCTCAAATGTCCCCGCCATGCAAATACTCCTAAAGGCAAGTTTCCACTGGGAACAGATGGGTACAGAAGAGCAAGAGCTGCTGGTGCCAGCAGAGCTCGAGCGGTGATGAATTTGCTCCATTATTTTCACTGAGGTCTGAAATGTGCCATCGTCTCTTAGGCAGTAATATTTGCTTCCCGGCTCCCTGCTCGCTGGCTTTTCAAGCTCTAATAAAAGTCAGCCTGTGGGTAAGCCTACTCCTATCTGCATCCTCCAAGCTGGCTCCAGTGTGCTGTAAATGCGGGCTTGTTACACCTCTAAAACATAAATAAAAATGAAGTTCTCTGGCCCGGATATGGCGGCTGTGAGAAAACTTGCCATGTTCCACTTCATTTCTACCCAGACTCATCTGAAAGCGCTATCTGGACAAAAGCAAACGGCGTGATTGAGGAGGTGCACTCTCTGCACTTACCGCTGCTCAGCAGTCCTGTCGCTGGAGTCGATTTTTAACCTGTGCTTCTCTCATGTTCAATGGAAAAAATGTGAATTAAAAGGAAGTCCCACCCCTGCTCCCAAAGTCACAGTACCCGAAGGGGCTGTGTGACAAGAGCCATCATTAATGTCCTTCTGTTTGCCTGTCACACTGGCCTGAGCATCCATCTCTCTTTTCTTCCTGCTTCTGCCATCCTTTGCACAATGCACCAGCACCCCAAAAAGACTTTCCTGCTATTAGCAATTCTATTTTCATTGCATAAAACATACCCTTCTCGGGTTTTTCTGGGAAAGAGTTGACTTAAAAAATCAATCTTGGTTTTACTTTTTTTGTCAAACACCTGGAATGGTTTTGACAGGTAATTTCAGGGAAAATGACAAAGTCCCACCAAAAAAAAAAAAAAAAAAAAAATTCAATGCACTTGAGCCTGCATTTGTGGGATTTGTCATCATGAAACCAGGTAGACTTTGCCTGCAGCTCAGCCGTGGCTGGGACAAGCAAGTCCTGTCTGTGAAGGTCACGGAGAGCCGACACAGGCGTTGCTTTGCTCTGCTCCCCGTGTCCTGCCAAACACGCAGCTGATTCGTGTCCCTGCTCTGCTATAGCCATGGGGTCTGGTCGTGACATGGCTGACGCATCGGTGTGATGCACACCAACAGTATTCAAGGGGGGTATCCCAGAACGGGATCGCAGCTGCTTTATTTTAAATGGCACTTATTGAAAAAACTTTGCCTCCTTAAATTTGAATGGAAGAAAAATCATTGAAGATGCCTGGTAGGCAGTGGGTTGGGCCGTCTGTGCCAGGGACCCTGGGCAGAACAGAAGTTATTAATATTCTGCTGTGTTATTGTTTGTTTTCGATGTGCGGCGTATGTCGGGGGGAGGAAAGCACGTTGCATGCACGGTCACTGCTTTACAGGCGTATTGCAAGATGCGTGTGGGCAGCATAGTTGCGAAGAGAGTCTTGGTGATGTCTCGTAATGAGAAAGTATCTTAATTTAGTAGCGAGGGGCCTTACATAGGTAATGGAAGTTCAGAGCAATGCCAGCCATGTAAACATGCTTTGAGATGAATTTCTAAGATGCTTGCATCACTTATGTTTTTATTGTTCTCTGGCTAGTTTGGTGGAGGCTGATTCTGATGTAGGATTAATGCTCTGCCCGTGGATGCCTTTTCATGGTTAACAGTCAAAACCATTGCTCTGCCTGGTTTTTTTGGTTGTTCCATTTTTAAGTGACTGACCACATTAGAAAAAATCTGCAGGAGTAATGGCAAAAGCAAATAAAAGAAAAATAGAATGGGAATTAATTACCTATTGGTAAATCATGGTGAAGTTAAATATTTAAAAGGCTGAATTTTTAAAGTGCAGATACAATAAACACTAACTATTAATGCAGAAAAAACATTAAAATTACATTAGATGCCTGACATTTTTTCTATACCTGTTTGAAGAAAACTGTCTCTTGATACCATGCACACCTAGTGGGAACAGTCACTTTCATTGTTTGATTTCCATCTCAAAAGAATCTCAACATCAAAGGTCAAAATCATCCATAGTTAACCAAACTAATTAATAGCTCTTAGGATCATTATTAAACACATTTTTTAACATAATTTCTATTTAATTCCTCCCATGCCCACCAACTTGATGAACTTTTTTACAAGTTCTGTGTTCTAGAAATCTAATTGCACTTTTATTGTTGTGTTCTGAGTTAATTATATAGCAAACCAGGTTTATCTTTTATATATTAAATCTAGCAAGTGCTCTTTTAACAATCAATTGATATTTAATTACAACAGAGAAGCTGCCCTATTAAATCTAAAGTAAATGCTCATTCAAGACTATTAAAGTGTTACCAGACCATCAAATAGCAAATGCAATACAATGCAGCATAAACCATTATGCGGTTGGTTTTCCAGTGCTGCTGTATAAACCTGAGTAGAAAAGCTGACCTCAGATGACATTGTCTTCAATTTTTGGTGAATTCCTTAGCAAAATTACCTTTACAAAATCAATTTTACTTAACGAATCGTAGCGACGACACAGGGCCTTTTTTATATCTTCTAGCCTAATCATAATAATTTAGAAGGGAAGGATTCATGAGAAGCTCAGAAGTATGGGGCATGGAGAAGGCAGGAGACACCCCAGCTCTCTGCCTGTTTCCCTCCTCCTCTGACAGCTCAAGAGGAGCGTGACACTTGCTTTGAAACACTGGTAACGGTGGATGGCAGCTAGACATGGTGATGTGGATAGCTTTATGTAAAGTTAATAGGCAAATAGAAAGAGAAATATAAATATTAAATTAAAATGCAAAAACTTGACTTGTTTAGGAAAACTGTGTGGGACAGAGTCATTGCTTCCCAGAGCAAACCCAGAAAAAAGCACCGTATTTCATTAAGGTTTTGCGTGGACAAAATTCCTATATACTTCTTGATCAGAAAAAACAAGTCTGGATTTGACCAATTACCAATGCTGAACAAGTCTGCAGAACCATCTCTTCTACTGATTACCTGAGCCAAGCTGTTGTTTTGCAAAGCCCCAGGCAGTTCTGGTTTCGTTTTTCTGGCTGAGCCACTGCAGAAAGACAAAACGTGCTGAATATGGGTGAAAAAGCCTGCAACTTCTTGAATGTATATAATGCAACGGGCAATGCCGTTGTTCATTCATCCTTTGCGGGTCCACAAGCACGCGGAGCATCTGAGTAACCAGAGCACTGTCACTCACAGTATTAACTGGGTCTTAGCAATATCCGAGCTCCTTTGGCTGAGCCCTCTCTTCAGCCCTGCCTGCGTGGGGGGAGCCTGCTTTATTTCTGATCTCTCTCCCCGTTGAGAGGGAACGGGCCCCCTTCCCTCCTTTGAACAAATAACTGCCGAACACTGACAAAGCAACGACAGCAAAGCCAAAGATGATGCAAGGAAATAGGGGCTGGAGTATTTATTTTGACAAATGGAGCACCATTTTTAACCAGGAACAGTTTTTTTGAAATTGTTATAAAGAAAACAATACTTAAGTTAAATAGCCCAAAGGTTTTTTTGCAGTGCAATGTGGAAGGCATTTAAGTGACTGATGTTTCATCTTGAAAGAGGAACCTCCATTACTCAGTGTAAGCCATTACTTCTGATGAGTTACAGGTCATTCATCAGTCAAATCTATAATGTATCATACATATTCATGCTTGTACGTTCTTAGAAGAGTGATGTTAATTTTGGTTTCCCTTGACTTGTTTTCCATCTTCATTTACCTGCACACTGTAAGCTTCCAGTTTAAAAAAAAGTGGAGATTTTTGTTTGATAATTTTTATTGGGTCAATTAACAGTGGAATGACCCTGCAAACAGTTAGGAACATACTAATGTCTGTGAGAAGGCGTTTGCTTACAGAGCAGAGGTGAGACTGGGCACGGGTACTCGCCAAGCTCAGCACTTCGGGCCTAATAGAGCCCACCACAGAGATCAACAGATGTAAACTTCTAGTTTAAGATGTGTTTACACTCAAAATGCATTTGATTACAGCAGAATCTTATGATCAGCTGCAGGTATAATATTGACATATGAATAGGAAAAGAGAAGAAAATTAATAGTTCCCAGTTTTTCCCCTTGCATCTCCCGTTCTGAGGTCACGATGTCATTTCAGTGGCACTCCGAGGCTCACAACCCCACAATTGATTAGCGTTTTCTGAGGCATAAAAATAAAGGCTTCTAAAAACCCCCCTTTGATCTGGCCCAGGGAACCAGGCACGACATTTTAGAGGCAGAAACACTGGCTGCTCTTCTTGGCTTTGCCACTTACCTGCTGGGTGAGGCTCAAACAGCCTCTTTATTTCTCGGTGCCTGTGTTTCCCTTTTGTCTCTTCAGATCAATAGCTAGTCTGGGCAGAGGCAATGGTTTGGACAACATGGTTTGCTGTAAGTTTGGACCTTGAGGTGCTAAACAATTCTCCTTTTAAGTAGCAGGCTTTGTCTATTATTCTTTTTTCTTTTTTTTTTCCAATGAAAGAACAAAATTGATTCTTTCTTTTGCAAGGTGAGACCAAAAAAAAAATGCTCTTTTTACACAGCAGCATAAGGAGGGTGGAAAACTCTTTGAGCAGAATAAGAAGAAAGTCTGCTCCTTGCATGAGCATCAAGGGAGTGTTTGTACTGCCAGTTCAGGAGCCAGATCTTTTACAAAAATATATCCCTTAAGCAATGAGAAGGTACTTCCACATTTAGAAGTCAGGAAGAAATGGATTTAGCTGGTGATCCCCTTTCTTTTAATCGGCTTAGCATTATGCTCCCAGCTTTCATTGAGTAACAGGAGACAACGATCCATCTGTCAATATTTAAAGACATTAAATGCCAGAGGTGTGCCAAAGCAGGCTGGAGTACCATCATGTGGGTAATTAGCAAACGGAGGTATGCAAAACGCCAGGTTTTCAAGTGCACAATCCAGCAAAAAGCACTCGGCAGCAAACCTGCTTGGACCGTGCATCACAGAGCTGCTCTGGAGGCTCGCACTCCTCCCTCGCCACCTTCGGGTTTTTTCCCATCATGTTCAGGGAATGTGCTGCGACATTTCCACCTCTCAGCTGAGGACCTTGTCCACGCCAAATGAGGAGTTCCAGGAAACCCAGGTTGTCTTTGTGCTCAGAAAAAAACAAGTGGGTTTGGTTTTTTTTTGCTTTTTTTCCTGAGAAATAACATTCTTGTTTTCAGGCACCTCTAGAAAATGATTTCTGAGCTTCCACCAACTGCCTGACCTTCTGTGTTTGACTGAGGGCTAACATATTTTTTACCATGAATAAGTGACTACAGAATGTGATTCATGCCCATGGAATAAGCTTCTGCTTTTCAGCTGTAGTAGTACCAGCATAACCCAAAAGATGCGAAATTGTTATTTCCCAGTTGCAGGTTTCTGAACTCCTGAATGTTTTCCCTTTACAAATCTTGGCTCAAAGAAAAGTCTCAACAGTTTGGAGAACTCATGAGTCTTGTGGCTCTGTTTTATTTCCCTCATCTTCTGCCAAAGAGGCTGCCCTGATCTTTAATTATTCCCTAAACTGCTTTTCCGATTTACTGGAACAACTTCAAAATGAATGCAAGGGTCTCTGGGCTGGCTCTGTTATGTATACCTCTGGCCGTAAATAGTGTTTCTTGTACCTTCCCATAATGTGTGTGCTTGACTTAGGGCAGAAGAAGTTTGAGAACAGTTTAGTTATTCCAGCAGTGTTTGCAGTAAGTGAGAAAACATTCTTTCTGCCCAAGCATCTATGTAAGCATGTACTTTAAGAGCAGCACTTGGCCAATTTTTTTATTAATGTAGTCCAAGCACGGCTCAGTTGGTCTGAGGACATTTCTGGATGGAAGAGGATCTGCAGGTTGTGCTCCTTTGGTCATTCTTTCTGTGACCCGTCCAAGCATCTCCCCAGAGATGGTCCATACCATGACAGATACTATGGTGATGGGCTGCTGAACGCAGACCTGAGACTCCTGAGCTGCACCTACCCATGCAAACCGAGTCCAAGACTTACAGTGACACCTATGGGAGTTTATTGCCATTTGCTTTATAGAAAATTGAACGTTTCTGTATATGAGGTGTCACTGAAGAGCTTGACCCAGAGCTGTTGTCCTGGCAAGGTCAGGCAAGTTCACCGCCTCCTGATTCATAGGTCGGAATTGCCCACATTCTGCAAAATGAATTGCTACCTGAGACTGCCGCTACCTGTGACCTCTCTCAGAAATCACCTGCCCTTCCAGGGCAATCAGTGTTACCAGATCTTCTAGGATAAGATTTCAAGAATTTTGCAATAGTTATCTTTGAGGGATGGAGGTTTCTGCACTCAAGTGTGCACTGACCTATAAGCTTTTAATCCAAAGTAGTAAAATGGAACTTCTTCACATACCATAATTTTTAAACGTCCTGGAATTCATTTAACGGAAACTTATGTATGTGCATGTGACAATATGGAGTCGAGTAACTGAAAAAAACCCTTGAGTGAAACAGTAGTGGTTTCAGTCTTGAGTCTTCAGTCAGTTTTTCTTTAATAGCTTCTGAAGAAGGGGAGATAATTGACTATAGCTTCTATCATGAAGAACATGTATTTACATGTATGTTAATCATTTATGTGATGCATAATCAGGTGCATCACATTGAAGGAAAAGGCGAAGGAGTGATGCGTCTGAACCCTTACAGTGTGTTGCATCCCCATCTGCAGACTGGAGTTTCGCCAGGCATTTGCATGCCTCCAGGCTGCAGTGTGGACACAGTGCCCGTGGGCTCCCCACGACCCATCAAAGTCCTTCTCAGCAGCTCTGTTTTCAGCGGTGTGGGCAGCACATGGCCATGACTGAAGGAAAGACTGGAGCCGTGGGTGGTCAGTGCTCACCCTGAACATCTACCGCTGTACCCTGGCTGGTCACACTAAGTGTATCTCTACTTCTCTACTCGCTTTAAAAGTTCACACTTCTGCTGAACGTGTTTCTTTCCAAGCCGATGTGTGTATTAACCTGATTTTTTCTTAATTGAAATCACATGGGTTTTAATGTCTTTCTGTAATATTTCCCTGTCCACAGTGGATAAAAATCTCACCCCATTAGATATTGCCACCAACTCAGCACATTAATATTCATCATTACCTTTTGTATGCTGCCTTTCAGTTAATTTC
The DNA here is from genome assembly GCF_035582795.1 of Mycteria americana. NCBI lineage: Eukaryota > Metazoa > Chordata > Aves > Ciconiiformes > Ciconiidae > Mycteria > Mycteria americana. The sequence goes on along the minus strand of NC_134369.1, from coordinate 72,951,794 downwards.
CAGCCCACATGAAAGTGCTTCTATCTAAGCCTATTTAATTAGTTTTTCAAGGTAGAATTTCTCTGAGACAGTATCTGCCACTTCACTCCACATATAATACAGATTCCTCGAATCTGCTTTGATAAGTCTATTGAAAAAAACAATCAGGTTTGGCTAGCAAGATATATTTTTGATATATTCTACTGTCAGTGCTTTTCTGAACTGCTTAAGAATGAAAAGATCTCAATCATTCCTGGTGTGGAGAGAGACTGCCTCTAAAAACGTGGTTTTATGGAAAAAAAGTCTTGACGGTGTATCAGCCTCCCTGTGCTGTCACCAGTGGGAGCAAGAGAGTTAAGTGCTGTCCAAGCCACATATTTGCCATAAACCGTCTTCTTAGATTCCAATTTGTGCTTCAAAAGAGAGCGGGAGTGAACAGCTAATATCTTAATTTCCAAACGAGTGGTCAGTGAATGATGGAAAGATTATAGCTCTGCTGTGCGTGTAGCTGATACGTGTTTAGCATGTGCTGGGCAGAGCTCATAGACAGGGTTGTTTGATTTTTAAGCAGAGGCAGCTTGCAAGAGCATACCCCGATTTGTGAAGATACACTGCGTAATGTACCTCATTATAGGATGTTGCTGATGGAACAAGAGTGTTTGGGCTTGGATATGCAGCCTGCATGACAGAGGTGGTGCTTACAGGCTGGGTACGACCATCCCACCTCTTCGCTGTGAGCTTCAATAGCCACATTTATGGTGGTCCTGTGCATATAGATCATCAAACTTATTCTCTCCCTTGTTGTCTATGCTGCATTTGAACCCTTCACCTCAATCATAAAGAGAATATATCAGTGCATGACCACTACAGAGCCCTTCCTTCTGACATTTCTCATACAAAAAATAAGTAGCATTCAATGTCACTCTAGCTGGCTTTCAGAAAGATTTATGGTTTTTGTTGTTGAGCTGGATATTATAAATAATGACTTGACTTTAAGTAAAAAATTATTGGACAGATGCTGCCTTCATGTCAAGTTTGATTGAGTAAATGCCAATGAAAAGTAGTTCTTCATAACAGATTCATCTTCTGACATAGAGGATATCGTTGTAGCCTTGACAACAAAGCTTAAAAGAACAGCAAACCAAATGTACTCGTTATATTGGCTGAAAATTAAGTGGACCAAACCTGGATTGATCACTTCCTCATTGCAGAGTTCAGTAGCTGTCAGTGTCCTCTGCTCACCTTTCCTTTCAGCGTTCTCATTATTGTATTTCAAAAATAACAAACAAAGCAACGAGATGGCTGAGGTCTGGAGACAGAAAACATGCCAAGAATATAAGAAAAGAACATGATATAGGCATTAACCCAGCGAGCTTATCTATAAAATTCATCTTCTGAAGCAACGAGCACAGTGTTTACATTTACAGATACAACTGTTGGTGATGGCTCTCCATGTAACAGACACATTAGTTCCTTTCTTGATTTGGTTTTATGTACACACATAATCTACCTCTACAAACATGAGTTTGTAGAGGAACAGGCATATTGTTCAGTCTCTAAGCTTGAAGGGCTGTACTTCTGCCAGATGTTGGCTGTGTGAGATTTACTGCCACTAAATGTTTTAGGGGAAAAAGTAATGAGTTCTCAGCAAGGTCAGAATCATTATCAACCTGCATAGCTGGTGGATTGTGCTTTAAGTACTATTTGTATTAATAAAAATCTGCTTGTAATATGGCTGGTCACGTCAAGCCATCCAGACAGGTGTAATATGGGTGACTAAACTTCCACCAATTAAAGTTTAGGGATCAAATCTGGGTCAGAAGGAAATCGGAGCAAGGGGAAAGACCATTTATGAAACATGCAGAGCATCCATACTTTGGGAATGACTTGGTCTCCACAAGGGTGGTCTGGTTTGTGAGCTGCCACGTCATCCTCCAAGCTGATTCCTACTGTACTTCATAGGAGTCTTCTTGATAGTAAAGAGCATTAAAGGAGGTCCTAAATTATTTACTGTTGACTATAAACTGCACATAATGCAGATCAGAAATCACCTGTGTTACACTGCATTTCTGAGAGAGAGTAGGGGGAGAGAGAATAGGAGTATGTTGTGCTCATGGAAAGAGTTGTACTTGCTAAGACTTCTCCTGGGGTCTGATGGAGCTGCACATTCCTTAGGGCGATGAGAATCCCTCTGATGCTTTGCTTGTTTGTGGAAATTGTGATTCAGCTTTAGATCCCTCAAGTACTCTTTATGCCATGCCCTGTGGAAAGGACAGAGGTCTTCCAAGCTGAAGGCTGTACGTTATCTTTGAGTGGGTACCAGCCAGGTTTGATACGTGAATTGCTACCTGTTATTGCTCATAGTCAAGGAGATGCAAAGGTGAGGGGCAGCAGCCTGACACAGAGGTGGAGTTCGGGAGGGAACGTGAAGAGCACAGAATGAAACAGAGGAGGCTGCAGGGACAATCCAGATTTTCAGAAGTGAGGGAACCTTCACAGCGAATGTCATAAATTTTATTAGTAATTGGCCAAGAAGATTTTGCCTTTCCTCCTGAAGCACGGGGCAAGGATCTGTGGCTGGCCCCCTCTTGAGCACTGTACAGAGGAGTAGGCAGCTGCTTTATTCTCTTTAAGAAAACCATCACCATGGTGTTTTGGTGCACAGTTAATGAAAATGGAGATAAAGGCTAATGAGCCAGTTATAAGCAAGAGTATAAGCTCATTCTCAACATTTAACTATGGACTTAATCAAGGAGATTTACAGCATCCACTTGAAAAATTATTTACATTTCCTCTGGTGACTTGCTATTAATGTAGCATAAATCAATAACAAATTAATTCTAAACTATTCTAAGACTGTACAAACTATAAAAAGTCATAGGAGGCAGTTCACAAATAGGTGACTGGGACATACATGTGGGCAACGGCAACTGCAGCTTTCCAAACATCCAGGGATTTCATAAGCCATTGCCTTGGCCATTTCCAAAAACAGGCAACAGAAGTGGCAGGTCTTCTGGGGACTGCTGGGGTGTGACTGTGCACACAGGTACGTGGCTGTGTCTGGAAAGCATCCACACGTGTCCTCCCTCCTTCTCCTTCCCTCCCACTCTCCCTCCATCCCCTGCCCTCCTCACCTTTTCAATGCACAGCCCTGTTTGTAAAGGCGCAACACAATCCCTTACAACTAATGGACAGGCTCCCATTAACTCCCAGTATGCTCTGGAGTAGACCCTAAAGGCACAATCTCACTCTTAATATTGCTGTACAAAAAGGTCATTCCTGTAACACTAATAACGTACAAATACCCATTTACTTTGAATCGCAGAGACATTTTCCATTGTTATTCTCAGATATTTGAAATATGTCCTGTGTGCGTGGTAGGTGGGTGGGGGGTGAAAGCCATCATACCAAGGGGTTGTTGCCTTCCTGACAAGTTTTCTTGTTTCTTCTAATGTTCAGCGACTCCTGTGCACCCGCCGACCTCGCAGCACTGGTGATGGATCCCACACGTGCACAGTTTGAGTTCAACGTGCAAAGGACTTCAGACGTCCAGGCATTAAACACACCCTGGTTCCTCCAGGGAAATAATTTCTATACAATGCCCAAGCACTGAGTACATCACCTGCAGCACTGTGAGGGTCAGAGGGAGGTAATAGTTGTGGTGGGAGGTCAAGAAGGGTTTGTGTGTCATTAGGAAAAGGCACTGAACTGCCAGCTGCGGTATTGTGGTTCTTCACTTTAGTGAAACCATGTTTTGACAGAGAAAGCTGAGGCAGTTTTCATAGCCATTCCCCAGTCTACATCCCCTTAATTCAGCATGGCACAAAAGTAGATGTCAACTTGATTTGGAGCTAGGGAGGTTTGACTCAGTTTCCAAGGTCTCCTTGATACCTATTGTCTCTGAAATCCTCTGTCTGGGATTTTATTGCATGAAATCTCTACATATACTTCCTCTCTAGTCACCACCAAGAGTGCTTCTCATGGACAAGAAGCTGCCTCTACAGCAGGGTGGCGTAAAACGCAGAGCTTCAAGTACGATGCACGGACAGTAATGGTGTGGCTATGGAAAAGGAAAAGGAGCTGCGACCGGGAGAAGGACTGCTGTTGTGTTAGCTGTGCTAGAGATCATGGCAGTCAGGCAGCTAGCAGCAAAACAACCATGACCGTTCCGTAAAAATGAGCTAAAACTTGGCAGCCTACAACCTGACAAACCTTTTAGGAACACAATTTCTCATTAGCCCAGGCTGAGGGCTCCTGTCTCCAGCAATGCTGAGCATAAAGTTGGTGAAGTTAAGACTTAGGTTAAAGCTTGAAACGTAAGATTTTATCTCTTTTCCAGTCCTGCTTCCTATTTTTCCTTCTTGCTGTTACTTAACTGCCTTATTTGACACTGCAGAGTACATTGGATGAAGGCAGGCAGGGATGGCAGAAGAGATTTTAAATTATCTGTGCAGGTGGGCAACAGAGCCCCAGAAAGGCCAAAATTTCCATATAAGAAAATTTGGGTTTGCAGGAATTTGACCTAGATCTGCTAGTAGAAAACAATCCCAAAATAAGAGCAAAGAAATGCCAGCTTTAATGTTTGCAAATGTTGTTCATTCCTCACTGCGTGACTACAGCTGAGAGCAGACACAGCCTGCCCGCTGCCCAGCAGCCTGCAGACCGTTCGCACCGGCTCCTCGGCACTGCAGAGAGCTGGGGCTGAGCTGAGCAGACCCTGCCTGTGGCATGGAGATGCCATGGCTTATGCCACATAGGTGGGCATTCCTGCCTCCAGAAGATCCTCCAGGATCAGAACCTTGCCACACCAGGTTTATGTGAACAGCTGTAATGTGACAAAACCATGAAAATATGAAGTTTTTGGACTTGAGATGGCTCATAAAGATTGGAGAATGGCAGCAACAGTAAACTAAATCTATACATTAGTACTAATTGACTTTATCCTCGTGTATCTCCTTTCTGAGCGTGGTTTGTGCCAAGTCGCAGCTCCTTCGGTGAGGCCAGTACGTGAAGGAAATTTGCCGCCCCAGGAATAGACAGTTAAAAGAATATGGCCTTACATAGGGAGCTTAGCTTGGTGATTTGCTGAATTGTTGTTATGATTATTTGGAAAATCTGATAATGACTTAGTTTAAAATGCATCAAACGTTCTTGGAGCTTGCTAACTGATTGTTGCGAAAATAATCATTATGGTGCATTATGCTGAAGTGTTTGTTTTATACTAATTGTTCTGACCTTCTTCATCTGTATTTGATGAGATTTCTATGCATAATTAAAAGGCCCTCCAGGAAAAAAAAAGTAGTCAGCAAACTAATCTATAGGACAAGTAAATGCAGATCATTCCTATCACCTTAATTCATTTAAAATTCAGTCTTCCTTTTTAAGATTTTTCTTTCATCAGTGCTTAGTATGAGCTAATTATAAGCCACTTTAGCCTGTTATTGAGATTCATGCAGACTTTTTTTCCCCATTGTGAAGCCTAAGTTTTTAATTTCCTTATGTTTTAAGGCAGCCAGATGTTTCTTTAGGAAACACAGAGCCGTGTGTGGAGGCTGTATGCTCTGCGCTGTATGCTGCACACCTTGCGGAGCCCACCGGGTAGAAGCAGGGTGCCTCTGGCCAGCGCTGCTGCTGCCCCGGGCTGGACATCCATCTGTTATTTCTGGGGCACGGGAATGAGCCTAGAGGAATACAGTTTTAGTCTCTATTAAAATAACAGCGCTGCTTATATTGAGGGGAAATTTAATTTGAAATAAGCCAACGATCTCATGCCTTCAAGATGGGCGTTCAAGTCTGGCAGGTCCTCTCTTAAGAGATTTGGGTTCCCGTTCTTCAGGAAAAGCCACTTGCATGTGGCTAATGTGTTATGCCTTTGGAGGAAAAAAATGCTCTTTTGTGTGCGGTTTCCTATGTCTCTAAAGGGTCTGAAGATGGTCAGTTCCCTTGCTCACTGAAGATGGTCAGTTCCCTCTCAGCAAGGCTCACCAGGCAGGTGTGACATGGGACAGGGATGTCCCTTGCAGCTCCTGTGGAGGGGAGAAGGCAGCTAAGGGAAAGATGAAACTTGCGGAGATCAGAGGGCAATGAGAGGGTGAGCGGAAATCTTTTCAGGGGGAAGATGTGGAGTCTCACCAGAGCAAGGGAGTAGGCTTGAGGCTCTTTACATCACAAAATTATCTTGGAATCTGCTTTGCCTTCATCTGCATCCCACTGAATTTCTGGAGATCATTTCACCAGCTTATTGGTGGTTTGACTGGATCCTGATTCTTACTTTTTTATTTCGATTCAAAGAATATAGATATCTGAAGTGGTGATTTCACTACCACTAACACGGATATTGTTCCTTACAATAAAGAGAGGCGTTTGGGGGCTTTTTTTCTTTTTCGCCTTTGCCTTACCAACTTTAACCAGGAGCCAACACAAACACAGTGGAGTTGTCCTGAGACTCTGAGAGCTCTGGGCTCTATTGGGAATTTCAGTCTGTACTTTCAATTAAGCAAACTACCACTGAAGTGAACAGCAATTTAACTAATTTGAAATCTTAAAACATGGCTATTTGCTGGCATCAAATCTATATGGATAGATACTTCTAACCTCGAGTAATCTAGGTATTTTGGTTGTGCCGTTCTGTCTAAGTGGTTAAAAACCCAAACCAATTTGCTGCCCCTGTGTTAATCAGCAGATAATTGTGCCAGCTGTTTGGCAGCCTCAGCAAAGGGGACTCCTGTAGACAGAAACTACATGTTGTTAGGGGAAAAAAACCCCACTTAAAATTGACATGAATATACTGTGTTGGTTCCTTTCTTTCTCTTATGCTCAGGTATCCCAGTGTCTTTGGGGTGAGTAGTGTTTTATCTTCTCTCTGTAAAGTGCCTGTCGTCTTGTAGACACTAAAGAAGAAAAGGTGCAAGAAATGTCTGGTACACTGTTAATGAGTGGTTAGGGAATAAAAAAAGCAAGTTCAAGCTGGAGACCTGAGTAAGGACTGAATCCTGGTAGGACTTTGAGTTTGCTGAGGAGCTTGTAGAGCTCAGCCCTAAATAGCTGTACTCGTATCCCTGAATGAAAGCTAAGTGCTGAGCCCCTATTTAAATTATAAATGCTGTGTGTGACAGATTTTGTCTCCGTAACTGGAAATGCACATAAGCACACACATTTCTAAATAAGACCAGGATGTTTTCCAAGGTGTTATAAATGCATATGACATCCACTATGTTCACTAAAGAGAATTAAAGGAGATAAAATTTAAAAAGACAGGAACCAAAGCTGAGAGCTGAGTGTTCAGAGTCAAGTGTCCAAAAAAACAGTGCCCATGTGCCTGCATAACAAGATTTGCATCTCTTTAGCGTTCTTTCCTACTACAACCTTGACATTTTAAATTGGTCAATAGATGTAAAATTGCATCGTTTCATTAATTTTTAAAAGCAAACTTTGAAAAGCAACTGACGTGCATTTTAAAGAAAGAAGCATAGTTAGAAAGGTTAATTGTTGTTTCCAGTCGCTTGGTAAAATCAATAGAACTTGGAACTCTTAACACTTTCTGTGCTGGGTTCTTGTGGAGAAGCAGCTACCGGCTATAACTCTCCCTGCCGGAGCCCAGGAGTTTTGCGCCTCATGAAAACAAAGCAGTGGCTGTCTAGGGACTCCAGGCTCGGTCTTCGAACAGGTTACCTGGTTCAAGCTCCTTGGAAATAGCAGAAAATAAAGGAAATGTTATTTTTGCGAAGGACAGGCTAGGTTACTAGGGGTAACCTAGATTATATGTGTGCATGTGTAGCACCCAGAAGCAATTTTAAAAATGTTTGGTGAAAGTTACAGAGACAGTGTCTCAGGAAGCAGGGGCAGAATTAAGGGGTTTTATTCGTTCCTCTTGAGGGACATGCATTGGGGCACAGCATTTAAGGATGTGGTCCCTTTTTCCTCCACCCAGGACCCTTTGAAGGGTAGAGAAGTGGCAGTGCTCGCTCAGAATCTGTTTTACTTTATGCTGTTTACACAGTCCATGGCTTCAGCGTTCATCTGCTGGGCAGAATTCAAACCTGGCTCTAGACGGGAAAAGGGTCACAATTTCTTGGGGGTGGAAGGGCTCGAGCACTCGCTACAGCATCGAAGAGCTTCATAGATGTGTTTTTTGAATAAACTCTGAGGTGAGTAAACAAACACTGTCTCCCTCCTTTGCACATGAAAAAAATGGAGACTCAAAGAGATCAAATGAAAAGCATCCCCTCATTTTGGGTGTTGTCTTTGGGATGCCATGGCCCTGGTTTCGTAGAGAGGTTAGTGCCCATGCTCAGAGCACAGCTCTCTTGTGTCTCTTCTCCTCCCTTTCCCCAGCCCCCAGCTTGCCCTGGCCACCGCCGGCACGATCCTGCCGTGCGCTTAGTGCCATCCCCAGCCTGCCTCGTGGGAGCGTAAACCTGATTACAGCTTTGAGATTGACTTAATAGATGTAAATGATAAAACGCAATGGGAGTTTTGTTAAGAATGCGAGTGTGTAGCTCTGAAAAGAAGAAGATATGTAAAATTAATGTCAGCGACACAGGAAGCAGAGATTTTGAGACACTTCTGGTACTTCTAGCATGCAGAAGTTCAAAGCACCCTCATCTGGGCTGTTCTTTTGTCACCACCCCCAGCATGCAGCTGTCCTTCGAGTGTCCTGATCCCAGAGCTTGTCATCCAAGTAATTCCTCTTTGAGCATCACTTAAACCATGCATCTAATCTGTTCCCCCCCCTCCCCGCACTGACCTTATTTAGATGGAACAGTAACAAAAGCAAAAGCTCCATTTGTCTGAGCTAATCCAATGGATGGGAATTATTTAACATCCTTGCATTCTTGTTCTGTATCGAGTACATGTAGCACATTCGGTAAATTTTTATATATGTATCTCTGCATACGCACAAGGATACACTGATGAAAGCTTGTTAATGCCAGACTGAATTCAAATCATTGCTAATGCCCATTGAAACCTTACATATAAGTTTTAATTAGATATTGCTGATTAGATCTAGTTCTAGTGTTCCTGGCTTTATCCCTTTTTCCATGGGATTTAGCAGTAATTTGTATTTTAAGAGCCAAATACTGTCCTTTTTTACAGCTCTATAAGCCTCCTCTCAGATTTTATCCCTCTCCCTTTGATGGTAAGAAAAATTCCACAGAATTTTCACAATTCAGGCATTACTCTGGATTTTTTACTCATTGTCCAGTATCTAAACTTCCCCCAGGCATGCTCTTTGGAAGATGGAGCCTTCAGAGTAACAGCTAGTGTTACCTGTATGAGCAAATGGGCTGATGCAGTGACACAGAGAGACAGGAATTAAAACTGTTGATTAACCCGGAGTCCGATGCTCTACATCACAGCAAGCTTGCAGCTCCTGCCTGCCAATGAAGAGCAAAAAGCACAGTCTCATGATCTCAGAGCTCCTTCGACTACAGCCGATGTTCACGAAGTTCACTTTGGATGCCACTGACCCTATATACAGACTCAAGATGGATTAGGGGTTGGATCTGATCTGAGCATGGATGGAGGGCACCTCTTCTGGTGAAGGTTCAGCTCAGAAGTGAGACATAACATGACTTTTCTCCTGTGGAGTGCTTGTATTATCCAGAAGACTTTTGCTGGGAAATGATGACGGAGTAAGCCAGAGAGGAGCCAGGGAAACCAAGAGAGTTCTTACCCAAAGCCATCACAGCTGGGTTTAGCGATAGACCTTTGTGCTGGGGTAAGCAGCACACGTACCCCATGGCTCTCATGTCTCCGGGACTGTGTCACCCCTGCCACCAAGCCACCTGTGTGGTTAGCAGATGGAAAATAAATATTGGTCTTTATAATGCCAGCTGAGGACCCATGTAAATGGATGCTTGCTAGTGCTGCCGTATGAGAGTGCAGTCCTGATCTTTTGTGTAGATGGTCACCGAGTTTTTACAAAGTGGGGCTGTGTTGCTTCTTTGAGCTTTAAGTTACCCAGTTCTGGTAAGCTCCCATTGCCGTGTGCTGGGCTGGCTGGATTTGTGGTGTTTGACACCACCAGTGCTCAGACAGAGCCAAGAAAGACTGCAGGCCTGGATCCTTTCCAGGTATGGGGTACAGAGGAAAAGTCCCTTTGGTTTTCGAACAGGAGGAGTCCAGCTTGCTTTCCCTACTGCCTTTGGTTCCTGCAGGCAGAAACCGCGGGCTTTGGTCTGCAGCGTGAGCATCCCTGGCAGCCTGGGCTGCTCAGGTTTTGAACGGGATGGCCGTGCTTTACGTGTTCCTGTCGCTGAGCCGATACCCCGGCTTCCTCACGCCCCAGACCTTCCCTCTTCGCCTGTGTCTTTGCTCTTGCTTTTCCTGGATGACGTTATCTTCCATGACACAAACAAGTTATTTCTAGACATCAAACATTAGTGTGTTGGGGGTCAAAACCCAAAGAAACTCCTGTGACATTTTACAAGTTTCAGTTCAGTGACTGTGATTGAAGAGGTGAAAGAAGTATTTTTATAAAATAGGAGAAACAAAGGAGTGGTACCCCTACTGATTAGGATGGAGCACATGCTCTTTCTCTCTGTGACCCTTTCGATGTTTGTTTCCACATTGGTTCCAATTTTTTGTTTTAGTCCTCTATAAATAAAGAATGACTTTTGGAGAAACAGTAATGAAAAAAAAAAACAACTGGAACAACAACAACAAAAAGCTTTAGAGAAAGGCAGAGGGCTCCAGGGACCTAGGAAAATAGAGAAACAGCTTGAAAATCAAAGGCTATATTTTATCTGTTCTATTTCCACAGCAGAAGTCAATGAATATTAAGTGTGTAGATTGATGGCCAAAAGCCATGGTGTCTATCTCAGCAATGGAGAAGCTACGTGCTCGGAGACAGAGCTCATTTAGTTGGTAAGTGGGAGTTTTGTACCTATGGGCAATGATTAATCACTTCCCAGTTTATTTTGGTTCCTCAGTCAAACTCTGTAGGGGCTTGAATGGAGCTTACCCACCTTCCTTGGGCTTCACAAATTTAGGATTTCTCTGTTGCAGTCTTTTCATAGGTTCTGCTGGAGAAGGAGAAGGTGAAATGAATAGCTGCAAAAGTTTCACTGTTTTGTGTTGTTGCTTACTGAGATGCAGAGGAGAGTTTCCATCCTGGCAAGCTTCCAGATGCAGGGAGCAGAGACTACTTCAACTTAATAGAAACCAGTTCTGCAGAGCTGCTCTGAAGCAAAGCCATAGCTTGGAAAGATGTTTCTTAACATAGGGTGCCCATGCTCATCGGTTTTGGCCTCCTGCAGCACCCAGAGATTTCTACTGCACGCACATTAACTGATTTATCTAGAAAAAGTCTTTTAGAGAACCTTGAACTGCAAATTAGAGGAGATTTAACTGGAAGGGTGAAGAGACTTGTAGCCAAAAGGTTTAAAACCCACAACAGTCTTCAGATCCAAGATAAATGCTATGTCTATTTGATCACGGGTAACAGAAGTATATGCCATCTGCTGCGATTTTTGAGAGAGAGCTGATTTTGGTACTTAACTCCAGGACAAGTGGTTTCACGTTATATTTTCCACTGTTTTCTTGTGTCCAGGCTCCTTTTGGCTTGTAAGGAAGGCAAAGAGAAGTGATACACCCACCAGAGCAAACAGACACTCGCAGTTTCAAACTCCAAGTCCATCGGGGGTGAGGTAAGAGCTCTCAGACCTTTCCTACATCAGTGTCAGGGAACAGCATGGGCCGGCTGCTCCCTAAAGGATGAGGAGCCAAGTGCAGTATGGCAGGCAGGGTGGGAAGCTCAGCAGCCAGAGCCTGTCCCACCATGGTATGGGGCAGGTGAGTGGAGTGGTGACAGTGACAGCTCCTATTGACAGTCTGGTGATCGTCAGGCAAAGAGTTTAACCAAGAGTTTAAACCATTAGACAAGTTTGTGGTGATGGGGCAGGCCCAGGGTCAAGCTGAGAAGTCAATCTGCAGGCCGGGGTCTGGAGCACCAAGGTCCATGGTTGGGCATGGGCATGGGCAAGGCGGTAGCTGATCAGGGGCCATTAAAGCATATGAGTGCTCCCAGAGCCCTGACAATAATTAAATGCATCATGGATCCAATCTACCATTGCCATGTGATCTGGACTTCATCATTTTGTCTTATTCTCCTCTAAAATAGCATCAGGGCAGATCCTTCAGTCTTTCCTCATTTCTTTCCTTTGGGTTTGCCGTATATTTTTGCGTGGACTATTTTCATCCCTTGGATAATGCGGTATGCTGTCAGTGCCAGAACAGATCTGCTCTGTTCCTGGTTATGCTCTCCCTGGGTTGCCTTCCTGCTCATTTTCTGCCTCTTGTCTCTCCTTCTAGCTCCCTAGCTTTCCTTCTCTCTTTGCTGGTCCCTCTGGTTCACACGTCTCCAATACACTGTATTTTGTTTTCTTGCTCTTTTTGCTTGTGCTCTCATGCAGCCTCACTCCATCGACTTTCAGCACACTCCTGCCTTCCCCCTTTGCCTTTCAAGCATAAACAGAAAGGTGGGATTTTCTGCAGGCAGGTCAAGTGGACTTCTGTGAAGCTAAAATGGCTAAAATTGGACACAGCGTCTTACTGCTGCCTCAGACTGAACTTGGTACAAATGCAGCCATAAGTAATTCAAAGTAATCCGAGGCAGGATGCTAACTTTGGTAAGTCCTAGGTCAGGGCTGGCCTTGAAAACCCTTTTCATTTGGTACCGCTGAGTATAGCAGGGCTAATTATTCACTTCCCTGCAAAACTGAGCTGAGCTGCAGTACTGCATGAGTTTGGGTTTGGGTGGGGGACAGAACAGTGGAGAATTTTAAAAGTTGCTCTAGGCAATGTCACTGTGAAGTAAATGTAGCTGAAAGTGAAGCAGAAAACAAGATGGGACTTTGCCACTGCACACGTCTGGTATAATTTTTTCTCCTGGCATTCCCAGCCTGCACATCGTGCATGCTTGCTTACAGCTCATTAAAGAAGCACCTGAACACTATCCCTGTCCAAATCCTCCTATGTACCAATCCAAAATGCACAGCTGCAAGAGAGGTGCTTCTTTCCCTCCTCCCTTCTAATAACTTTTAATAAGTAACTTGAAATTGGGTTCCTACTGCGATTCTCTGAATTTAAGCAATCTTAATTATGTTTGGGAAAGAAAAATCACTAATCTGTGGTTTGGCCACAGCATTTCATCAGTTTGTATCAAGTAATTCCCAGCATTTCCACTATAATTGCCTGTTTTTTTTAAAAAAATAGTTGATTTTGATGTATGAGTATATATGCACAGATCTGTAAGCTACCTCATTCCTCTTTAAAACAAAGGGATGTATATATTCACCAGACTGACTGACATGTCTCCAAGTTTAAGAATATGCTGAGCTTTCATGTTGTCTACAGTTATATTCCTTTGGGAAACAGATCGGAGAGAAGTGTGAACTCATCAGATGCCTCTGAGGCTTGTAGATGGGTAACCTTGTTTTCTAAGGCATGTGTGACTGAAACGAGAACAAAGCGACAGGTGGGAAGATGTAATATTTCACTCCTACGCATATATTTGTTCAGAAAATAGTGATTTCACTAGTGATGTCATATGATCAGACAGTTAGCACTGGTCAACATGGTATCATTGCTGAAAGTTTGTTTTAAAAAATAACTTTTTTTCTGCAAATATTCTACGCAGCATCAAATCTGGAAGTTTGTGAAGTAGGCACAAGAGGATTTTTGGCAAAAAAAAGCCTGAAAGAAATTGTTTTTTCTACAAACAGGCTGTCGAGAAAGCAATTCTGTCCTGGTTAATTCACAAACATTTCAGATAAATTGTTCTGTGAAATAATAGCAGCCGAAGGACTTTTATTTTCTGTCGGTTTTGTGTATTTGAAGTACAAGTGGTTATGCTACCCTGGGAACGAAGAATCTGTCTTTTTTACTGTGCTATTAATCATCTTGCAATTATATGTCTAGAGACAGTAGAGAACAAAATCACTGAATCTGGCTAGCTGAAATGGTAGTATTGTGGTCTCTATTTTGGTGAAGAGAGTTTCCAGCTATATATCTGGGGTTGTACAGTACTGGAAAAAAGCTTTCTTGTAGACTTCAGACCAGAAATTTTGCAAAAGCACTTGAACATCAGATTTTGATGATGTGTAGGTAGCAATGTCTTTTATAGACCTGCATCAGAGATAAATGGCTTTTTTTGTGTGTCAAAGAGGTGAATAAGCCATTTCACTTTGCCTACAGTCATGTGGAGGAAAATTAATGACATTTGGTCATGAGACTTGGGTAATACTGTCCAGAAGGCAAAGCCCTTTGAAAGCAGTGAATCAAAGTTTTCAAGCTCTGGGTCTGTCCTCTTCTTTTAAACTTGCGCATACCCTCCATGGGGCTGACGGGGAGATGTGAACAGATCTAGCGCTCCGAAAGGCTCCTGGCAGTCCCCCTCTCCTGAGCGAGGGGTCGAGGCTGCTCTGCAGCACAGTCCCCGTATAGCAACGTTGTGCTTGTGCACGGGGAGATGTGTCTGAGAAGAAGATTTGGGAAGGGATGAAGATTGGAGGGCTGTCATTCGTCCCATGTCCTTATTCTTCCGTGAGTGCAGATGCTTGTAAATGAAGAAGTAACAGAAACGTGTCTTCACTAACCTCAGTTTCTCATAGAAATCAGCTCTATCTGATTCAGTCTGCAGCCCAGCAAGCAGAGCAGCATGAGAGTGGAAACCCCAGACCACCAGAATTAATACCGGGTATTGCACATCACTTGTGCACAACGCTGCATGCACTGCAGCCGTACCTTGCAGGCAAGGCCATCCCCACTGCCCCCTCTGTTCCCGAATGTGCAGAGGGAGCTGTAGGAAGGGGGCTTTGGTCTTCTGGAGGTGGGTGTAGCTGGGGAAGAGCACGCCAGCGTCCCCACCAGATCAGGGTATTAACACTGGTTAACACACAGTAACAGGCTACTGTAAGGTTGTTTTTGGCTCCCTGACCTGATGCTACACTGGGATCCCTTTACACCTCCATGAGCATTTAAATGATCCTTAAAGTGACTGAAAATGCATAAACACATAATTTATACCTCTTTTATGGCTACTTCATGCTGCCAAAGTTGCGTAAAGCAACTTTGGCATAACTGGCTGCTAAGAAGCCTGATAGAATTGTTGAGGCTAAGTGGATCGGCACACATCAGCTGAGCCTCAAGAGCTGCCCATGGGTGCACCTTTCACCATGGAGTAATTCGACCTGTTTAAACCCACTTTGCTGCAGCCTGAGTGAGGTTGAATTAGTCCGTTAGTTGCTGCCTAGATGCGCACCCATATGGACGGCTATTCTGGCTCAGCTGACATATGGCATCATGTTGAACCCAACCCCGTGGCTGAGCTCCAAGAACGAGTAGCACCGTGTCCAAGGTGGCTATCATGGCAAGGTTAATATATGGGGCCCTTTCCTTCTCTGCGCAATTCGGTCATCAGCTGTTTATGTTTGTAGCCACATGCACTAAAAAATAGTTTATGGCAGCACTGTAAGAAGGAAACGTGGAGAAAGGCCATCACAATAAACACCCTTCAACACCCATTACCAGAAAGAGCCCTAAAGTCTAAGTGACAGCCTAAAAAGAAAGAAGCGTCATCTTTGATTCATGCTGCTGTTGAATTAATCAATATAATCACTGACAAATCAATCATTACCAGCCATAACCAACCGGTTCGTTAGTCGGCCTTCCTGAGGCAAAGCCGTGGACCATTAATGTGTTACACATTGGGCTGTTAACAACAATAAGAATCAGCTCAACACTGTCAGGAGAATTACCAAGAATAAAGACCAATTTCTAACATTATGAGATGTAAAGCAGAATCAGAATCAATCAGAATAAATCAAGAGTGATTCTTCCAAGCACAAAGAAATCAGTATCTTGTAAATATCGTTTTGGGAAATATTAGATTCTGGTAGAACATTTTAAACTGCTCAAACAGTATTTTTTGGGGAATATCCTGAAGTAAGCAGAAGTGTCAGCACTTTAAAATGACCATTTCATTGGAAAGGGCACAGACCTTTCTTGAAGGTCTAAACAATATGTTTTAGTAGGACTGACAACTTTCTTAAAGAAACAAGGAAGTTTAGGGCCATTTTTCTTTCACTTGATTCAGTTCCATTATGAGTGATTTTAAATTAAAAAAAACATCTCTACTGTAGTTTTTGGAGAGCATCCTTTGCTGGATATTCACTTAAATCAAAGTAGCATTATCTAGGACAAAATAGATGATTTTTATTAAAACAAGAGGGAACATACCTGTGGAAAAGCTGAAGATTTTAAACAATAACTCTCATTCTGATTGTTGAGCTTCTAGACTACAGATAACTACACACCCACAAGATGGGCCTTGGACAAGCCAAAGACAATGCCAGGATTTTACCTTGTTCATTGTAAACAGTTTTAATTTCTTGATGGATGTGCTAGTGTCTTGTTGCTTTCTCGTATTTTGCAGCATCTCAGCATGCCTGTTATGGCTGTCTTTCTGCTTTTTTTGTTTCTAACACCTCTTCACTTATTATGCATAGAAAGAGACAATAAAAACACTCATAAAAAGCAAATGAACAACAGAGTAACTTATATGTCCTCACTCTTCCTCCTACATCTGCTATAATTCTACCCCATCACATTTCCATCCCTCTCCTTCCCTCATAAATCTACAGGAATCAAGAAATCTGTCACACAGCCCATACTTTTGAAATGCACTTCTCAATTAAAAAAAAAAAAAATCCATAAATATCAACAAACCTGAGAAGATTATTACAGCTAACAGTATGTGATTCAGCGAGAGCCTTTGGCAATTCCAGTAGACAAATCCTCTTCATTTAGCCTCTTGCCTCAGCTTTACTAATTTAGAGGAGCATGAACACAGGATGCTCAACCACGGCAGTGACCCACGTGTCATGAGGCCATGGCCAAGTTAACTGTAGCTGCAAGAGAAAGATCAAAAGGGCAAATTCCAATTACATCTGGAAAGGAGCTGGAAAGCCACTGCAGACCTGGAGTGTGTGCACCCTATTTACCTTTCAAGAATGCTGATGATAACCTGTATTATCTACAGATGCGCGCTTTGAACTCTTGGGAGTCAACTCTTGGGTCAAACGCTTGGGAGTATTGGATCCCACGGAAGCTTCAAGTGCAAAGTCCTGTGAAAAAGCACTGAAGAAGGGATCAGCTCCCTGATCTTTTCCTGTTCCCAGTTACCCGCTGGAGGGCTGGTGAAGCATTATTTAGGGCAAAAAACTGTCCACAAGAGGAGAGCGAAAGCAGGAAGACAGCAAAGCAATCGGCCATGTTAACGGCATGCGACACAAGCAGCCATCCAGACCAACTAGCCAAGAATACAGAGAGGACTCTGCAGTGACAGCTCATCCGAAACGTGACCCACTGCCTGGCCAGTTTGTTAATATAACTCCAGAGCTTAGGAGTTGTTTTTATTAAAGCCCCCTGTCTAAAAGAGAGAAAAAATAATCTAGGACAGTGATGATTAGGCATAATCTGTGCTGGTTGGGTGGTAGATTGTTGCTTCAGATTAACGTTGAAGCAACGGTATATCCAGGTCTCCAGAAAAGATCAAGAAAGACAATCAGGCTCAAAAGCAAGGAACCCTCAAATCGTGGAAAGACTGTTTCTGGAGGATAGAGTTTCAATTTGCAGATTAATTCTGGAATGTTACCAGGGTTTACTTTGCTTTATTTACTTGTATTATTTACCTTTTTATAATATGAGCTTCTCAGGTTATCTCTGCCTTCACCTGTGTATGTACGAGCCCAGCACAATACAAATGTGACTTAGGTCTAGCAACACTAACATGTTACAAATTATACGTAAGCCTTTTTAAAATCTAAAACTGTACCTCTCCCAAGAAATCTGTCATATCTTTACTCCTTGTTTTTCTACATGCACTTTATGAATACTTTATATCTTTCTTGAATCACTTTATTTACTCTAATAAAATGGCTTCTGTATGAGGGAGGCTGTGAGCAGAGTAGTCCCAGAAACTAGATGCAAGATTATTTTAGTATTTTGGAATAAATACTAGCAGGTTTGTCGTGCCTTGATGCAAATGCAAAATGCATCACATTAATGATGACTCCAGATCAGGGCCCTGTACACTGGTTATGTTTTATGCATGAGATCTCTGCTTCTCCAAGGCACTGATCAGAGGTTCATCACTGACCAATGATAAACACATTCATCCTCATTTGAAAGCTTTGTTGTAAGCTGTGTTCTTTTCTTGTCTTTCCTAATGGTCTCTCAGCAAACACCCCTCTCCTGGGAGATGCTGCAGTCCAAAGCCAGGTTCCAACTGAGTCATCAGCTCTCTCAAGGTTTTCTTGCAGCATTTATGGGATTTAAGGTGCATTGCTTCTCAGGATTTCTGAGAATTTTCACTTTCTTTACCACGTGCTTTTCTTTCAGCCTAGAAACATGAGTGATTCACCGAGCTCTGGGCCTGGATCACCACGTTGCACTGAGCTGCAAGCACGGCCAGTAGTTTACTGGGAGGTGGGTTGTAACTAAGCCCCACCAGCTGGCAGGGTCCAGCTTGCAGACTCCTCTGCAAAGCAAGGAGCTCCAGCATCAATGTTCTGGAAAGGAGAGGGGAAGAGGTTAAATAACTACCTCCCCGTTCTCTCCTCTCATTGATTTGGGTCTTTCTGGAACACGTTAACCTGGCTGCACGCTTGCTCTCTTCTTCCTCAGTTGCCTCTTCTGCCTGGTTTAGGTGTCCACTCTGACATGAAGGAGCATCTCCTTTCTTGAACCATCTGCTGATGGGTCAGTACTTGTGTTTTTCCCTGTTTACCAGTCTGTTTATCCTGTTTCCCTGTTTTCCCAGTCCAGGTTGATCACCCACATCCCTGGACTGACTGAAATCTATTTGCCTGACACACAATGACAGAAGCAGGGCTGAGATGTTGTGTGAGATAAACCATATCATGTCTCGTCTATCACAGTGAAACAGGGGCTACAGAAAGATAGGGGTGGGAAAAGCAAAAATAATTTGATTATTAAAATTCCAAGGTGAAAGGTGTGCCTTTTTTTTTCCTGAAAAAAGTGTTGGGGCATCGTGAGATCATAGAATTAATGGAGACTGTCCTTATTAAATGGGTAGTTGTTTCTCATAGTAATGAAAGGATTTATGGAAGACCACAGCAGTTCAGCACATATCAGCTTAAAATACATTCAGAGGCTAATCATACAGCTGCCTGAGAGCTATGCAGAGAGTACTGAATTAATCAGGTGCTTTGGACTATGAAACACTGCAAAAAGAAAAAAAAGAAACCAAATGAAAAGGGAAAAAGGAAAGCATGTCTGCTCGCTGAACTGCCTGTAACTGAAATGGTACCCAGGGACCCCTTTAACAGGAGTCAGCAAAAGAAGTGACCTTCATTATCAAAGTGCTGACTGGGCGCTTTCCGAGGTCTGCTTTCCAACGTCTCAGAGAAAGAAATATCAGGCAAAAACATGTGCTTGGAATAAACAGCGATTCACAGTCTGTAAATGGACTGGTTTCAAAGGAGGATCCTGGCAGTGTCCCATTTTGGGCCTGTAAATGACAGAAGGATTTGTGCTTTGTTGGTGACTGCCTGGCATGTTATTTAGTCTATTTAGTCCTCAATTCTAAAAGGGAAAAATGGGTGTAATAATTCTTTTCTCCCTGCTTCTGTCATATCTATTGGGCTTGAAAGCACTTCAGTGCGGGGATAACTGTTTTTTGCTATAAATATACCTGTACTGGGCATGTGGTGCGTGGAGACCCTGCAGAAATACTGTGCTATTTGTCTCATGTAGTAAGTAATTGATAGGCATGTTTTTACTTGCTTGACCATTAATGTAAACTCAGTATAGAGGGACATATATAGTGTGACAGTACAGAGTGACATCCTGTATCCCTGCCAGCATTGCACAGAGCTCATTGGCATGCAAGCGGACAGCGGAGGCTCTGGCACGCAGCTTTCTGGGTTAGATCCCCTGGCAGTACCCTGTTCATTCAGGTAGCGAGCGCACTAATTGCTCATAGGGTAGCAAATTTATTCCAGCCAGGAGTGTCCATACAGCAGGACATGAGAAGCTGCTTCGAGAGAATTATTGCAGAGCAACTTATTTTGCCATAGCTGCTGCAGTCAATTCCCCTAAGTACGTTAGCGGGGCTGCCCGTCAGGACATGGTAATGGAAATGCCAACCTCGCTGAAGACAGCTGGCAAAGAGAGCCTTGGGGTCTCCTGGGATGTTGGAAGGTTTTGTTCAGATCACTGCCTGGAACAAAGCAAATGAGTCCACAAGTTCGTGTCATACATTTGTTTCCCCACTTTCCACTACATGCTCTCCATGGCGACTTTCAACACCGCGCAGCAGATGCTTTGGGTACGTAATACAGAAATTGTTTCACCCTTGAAGACTGCAAGGGCTTCTCTGACTTCCTCATTCCCATGTACGTGAGGAGGTCGCTGATGGTGGCAGATCCTGGGCAAATGAGAAGGTACGACATTCACCTCCTCTTTGCTGCTCAGACCCATTCGTCCTCACTTACCTGCAAGGGCTTTGTGTGGTGCAGGTGGGACTGTGCCTCTGCACCGTGTGTGGAAACTCTACAGCTATGTCCTATTTCCTCAAAAGGCGGTGGGGGCCTGCATCCCTCTGCAGCTCCGGAAAGGCCAGGGTGTGAGTATTCATGTATCCTAATTTTTTTGAAAGCAAATAGTGGGATTCATATCACTGGACTTTATTTAAGGCACATGTTTTAAAAGTAGTTCCCCACTACACTCAACAAGAAAGATGCTTCTAGAGAAAAAAGATCCTTCCGTCTATCTTCGACACATCCCTTAGGAGGGGATGAATCACACGTAAGGACTGCCTGCTCTGCAGTTGTTTCAGAGAGCAGCCCCCATCCAACCTGAGAAGGATTCTCACTCTGGAGACTTCGCAGCTTAGGCAGCAAAAAAGTTTGGGGGAAAGTGATGGTGATGAACACAATTCTTCCCATAGAACAGAAAGATTAAGCCCTGCTCCTCAAAGATATATTTAGACCTCTAACTCCCATGGCAAATGGGAGTCCTAAGGGGCTTGGCAGAAGCTGATAGAGTTACAAAAGCATCAAGATTAGACAAAGCTGCGTTTGCTTTCCTTTGATCTGTAATTCTTTCCTGGATTTTAAGAATAAAGCGTGGGGCGTAAGAATGAGCCTTGGAAAGGCCTCCTGCCATTGTTTCCCTGCCAGACGCTGCCTGCAGGCAGCAGACACCTGAGCGCCCGCTTTCAGGTGGGCTCCGCGGGGATGTGTGAGGAAAGGTATCGGGGCAGGAATTGAGGCAAGCACTTGTGTTCGTGGTGCCACCCACCTAGAAAGGTGTCAGATTTGCCGTTGAGAGACAGGCAGTACTCCTAAAAAACACCCCAACCATAAACCAAAACTCTGCTGAGTCTTAAAACTGCGTTATGCAAAAGCAGTTTATTAATAAGTAATTCAAAATTTTAGTTTTGCCCCCTTTATTTCTTCTACAAAAGCTGACATTTTAGAAGCAACAGAAAAATGAAAAAGGTGAAGAAAACAAAGTCACATGGGATGACAAGCACCTCTCTCTCAGTGTTCAGGACTTGCTCATTAGGTGGTGTCTTCTCTCACTGACTCATCCCCAAGATGTACATTAAAGACAAAATGATGCGGGTATAACGATGTGGATGCATTTCTTGTTCCCCTTTTTCTAACCTACCTGTTTCTCAAAGTTTTCAGTTTATAATCTCCATCAGTGCTCAAAGAGCTTCTAGAACCAGTAGTGCTATTACCATGAACACTCTTAATAACCTGGTATGAACACTGGGATGCGAGTCATAACAGAACGTGAGGGGTTTAATGATTTCTCTATGCTAACTGCCATCTTTTATATTCCTAAATAGTTTTGTTGTTGTTGTTGCTGCCTATACTGTTGCGTCTGATGGAAGAACAGCTGGTCAATTATTTCCTACAGTCAGAGGCAATGTTAAGGGATTCAGAAACTGGACATAAAACAAAATCTGGACAATATAGAACTTGGCTTCTTTGTCTATTGTATACTAAGAACTAGCACCAGCTGCCTTAAGCTGGTGGGTACATACGCCAGTTAATCCTCCGAGGCATTATTTTAATAAGTAGATTGAAGAAAG
Organism: Mycteria americana; assembly: GCF_035582795.1. Classification (NCBI taxonomy): domain Eukaryota; kingdom Metazoa; phylum Chordata; class Aves; order Ciconiiformes; family Ciconiidae; genus Mycteria; species Mycteria americana. Next base: position 72,929,683 of record NC_134369.1, on the reverse strand, counting down.
GAACCCAGGTGCAGCATAGATGTGGAAAGAAGGTCTCCTCCAAATGATCACAGTATTTGGTGGCCTCAAAGTTTCCAGCAGATGGGTTCGTACAGTCCTGGTCACGGCTTCAGCTGTCACTGATTTTGCAATTTTGTTTGACTTCCAGTTTGTTGCCTGCCAAAGCCCAAATAAACTCATCTGAAAAATGGCAAGCAGAACCGTTTAGAAAGTGGGGAAGTGGGACAATAACAAGGTCAACTGTGACAGATCAGGACCAGTCTTTTGTCATCATCTGCAAGTATCAGATTTGCTTTGCTGGTAATGCTTCTGCACTTTTTTCCATTTCCCATATTTTTCCCATAACCGTGTGTGAGTGCCTGTATTCTCATCGGACAGGAGTTAAAGAGTCTGTTAGGACAATGAAAATTAAAACCAGATCTTGATTACTTTCCACAGTTTTACTTATGTAAATTGTCAGGGATATTGCAAAAAAATCTTCAGTAAGGAATGAAGGGTGTGACAAGAGAAAATGGGAAGCCATTTAAAGCCAAACTTTCTTGTTTGCAAGCACTGACAGCCTCTGCAGAATTACAGCATTAATTTACAAACTTTAATAGCTGCCCAAAGCCATGACGTCCTCTTTAGCCCATCAGTTTCTTCTCCAGCTCTAATGTGTCCTGTGATGTAGTCCTGTGTAGACTGGTGTTGTCTAATGCTTTGCTGAGAAAACACAGAAATGGGATTGTGAAGAAGTGGTTTCTTCTAAATTCATGTCAGAATTTAGCAACTATATTTATTTCTGAATTTCTTTTTTTACCATGGAACAAATGGATATTTCTACACTTTATACACCACAGAAGTGTTGCAACATAGCTATCGGACAATAGATGAAGCATAGTGATATCTTTCTTAAAGAAAGAGTAATTCAGAAAGCAAAGACTCTTTATTGATAGTTGGCCAGTGACTGTGACTATTGTTGCAGCAAAAATATTTTGACAACTATGAGTTTAAAAGGTGCAGAACTGCATCATCATGAACTGCATCACAGAATGGTCCCATCCAAAACTGAGGAGTGACACTGGCAAGACACTAGCTCATTCAAGATTACCAGCTGCTCTTCAGGTGTCAAGGAACTACATGTACCAAAATAAAGCTTATTTTAACTAGCTGATCTTTTAGAAAGACACAGTTATCGTAATTGCAAAATGAATATTTAACTGTCTCATGTTTTGGAAATTAGCATGCAAAGCCCGTCATTTACAGAGACAGTGCCAGCCATCTTGTCCCAAGACGCGGGAGAGAAGAGGAGCAAGGCGGACTAATGAGGGCTTTCTGCTAGGCCAGGGCACAACAGTGGAATGATGAACTGCAAATTACTAAGGAAATAAAATTGCCTAAAAATTTTTTTGTGTGTTTTCCTGAGAGAAATTAACGCGATAGAGAAGCTTCAGGGGAGGGAGCAATTACTGGAGAAGGGAGGGAGGGCAGGGCTGCTCCTCAAGTGTGGGAGGTACTGGGGAGCAAATGAACCAAATGCATGACTTGTCCTTGGGAACTGGCACAGGACATGCCTGGGTAAGAGCGGAGAAGTCAAGCTGAACTGAAGCAAAGACCACACACTACGGGCTCTTTTACAAGAGCGAGAAAGGTCTCTGGTAATATCGTGGGTGAATCAGGAGTCTTATTCTTAAAATATGCCTCTGCAATTTTAGAAAGAGCCAGTCCTCTCCCAGAGGCTGAACGGGCTAGGGACATCTACCGTGGGACAAAAGCCTAGCAGGAGCCTTTTCCTCTTCTGATCTAATGCACAAACATAGTATAAACCATGCATAACAATATCAGTGGCCTCAGTTAATGGGGTAGGAAAGATCAGTGTTTGCTCTAGGGCACTGGGGGAGCGGGAAGGAGCCTGAAACGGGGGCAATCCCGGTAGTCTGAGAAGCGTGACTCACAAGGGGAGTACAGCTCCAGATGGAAAATCATTACCAAAATGGTAATTAATTGGCCACTATTAAATTTTCCACCAGCTGACAGTGTGGGAGAAAGGACAAAGAAATCTAATGCCAGATTCCCAGGCTGCCTCCTCATGTTACAGATGTGCGTACTGGGGACAGTGGGGGCTGTGGAAAAGCTATTTCTGAAGAACCATAATTTTGCAAGTTTTGCACAGTCTTTGTGAGTATAACTCTGCTCTCTGAAGCAGGGCCAGTATTTCCTTCTCAGGCTTCCTTCAGAGGAATTCAGCACAACTCGACTACCTCCGTCATATATGAAAGGGACATAGCTAGCGCTGTGCTCCTAGGTGTTTGCACAGACGGTCTCTTTGGGCTTTCCTAGATGAAACATGAAGAACACTGGAGGCATTGCGTTCAGTTCCCATTTGTAGCACTTCATTATGCAGAACTCACTGAATTTGATGTTTACACACTTTTCCTGATGCTTTATAAACACAAAGCACCTCCTACAAGAGAAGATATTAGGGAACGTTGTACGAGTATATAATTTTAGAAGGTCCGTTCCTTTTGTGGAAATTAATACACATTTACATCAGTGTTGCTGCTGAGTGGAAATTGTGGCCCACAAGGAGGATGCTGGAATTTCCACTGTGAAAGGAAGAGTTCCAGTAAAAATACATCGTAATTTATGCTTAGTAATCTTGAATATCAAATGAGGAAATAGAAATATATATGTTTTTTGAAAGTAATTTCTCTCTGATTAGCATGAATTATTCAGGAATACTCTATAAGGTAATTAAGCACCTATTAGATCACAAGGGTTCGATGCAGAAGGCTGGGGGTATAACTGGGTGCAGATGCTGCATTCCTGCATTATGGTTACTTTGGCATTGCACTCACATTCAAAGGGTCTCAGGCTCTCCTGGAGTCTCCCCAGCCTGTCCCCTTTGCTGTCTTTGGTGGAGCAGCAGCAGAAGACCCGCTGCCAAGACACAGGATATCAACTGTTCAAACACAGCTGAGGGAAAGTGCAAACTGCAAGGTAGGGTGTCAACAGTCAGCATTTTGCTGATCAATAGCTGATGATTTCTGAAGGATACGCAGTCAGTGCTCCAAAATTAATTGCTGGAAGCTGACATTAATGCATAGGGGGGAAAAATCAAAAGAGAAGATATTTAAAAACAAAACACCCACCCATGAGTGATTTCTCCATGCGGAACACTCTAGGTTAATTTTTTCTGCCAAGGGTCACTCAACATCTTTCCTCAGTAGCAATGAATTAATAGTTCAGTTCTTAAGGCAAAGGCACAAAGCTTGCCTTTGCTACTTAATATTTAAAAAGTGCCATCCGCAGGTGTTGCTTTGGCCCTTGATAGCTCAGGTTTTTGTGCCCACTGAGTCACACTTCTTTGTACAAAGTACCCGTAGAATACCACCCTGTGGCCATGTAGGTGTGTTTGTAACATCCCTTTTGGAGCTTGGTGCAACTGAGCTGAACACCTCAACGAGTCAGAACGTTCATAGCAAAGGATTAGATCCTGCGTCTTTAAATGGGAAGGATACCCACTGTTTCACCACCAGGTAGTTGAGAGCATGTCCTCCTGGGAAGTGGGAAAGGAGAAAAAAAGCTATTGCAAAAGCAGTTTATAATACTGAAGCGTGAATATATTGAAATACACTGATTGTATTGTGGTTTTTTTAGAGAAATATGAGAATGTGCATACTGGCCACTTTGACATGCTGCAGACTTGAGAGCAGAAGGGGGTTTTGAAAACTGGGGCTCAGGAGAGCTACAGTGCCAAAAAAATGCCGGTCTGAAAAATTCTCATGTGAAAAATTCTCAGCTGTCATTCTTCTGCTGTCCTGAACACAAAGAACTTTCTAGGTGGTGGGTTTTTGTTTTGTAAAAAGAGTTCCTTTGCCTACGCATTCATAAAGCTATTTAAAAATCCTCTTCTTTTACTGCTTTTTCTGTGACAAAGGAAAAAAAACATAAAATCAATTTTCATTTAAAATTTTACAATTTTCATCCGCAGGATTTTTCGAGCAGATCAATGTTTTTTAATTAGCTTCAGCTCACCTTGTAGTTTCCATTTCAGTCATGTAGAAAAATTTGTAAAATTTGTAACTGCAGCACAGGGAGGCCCATCAAGGTGGAGCCTGTATCTGCTCGGGAGGGCTTTGTCTGATTTGTGTCTGGAGAGCTCTGGGGAGGCCCATGATCGACACATGAGTGGTAATAAAGGAGGAAGTAAGTTGTCTTGTGATGCTATGGAGAACAACTCCATTAAAGAGTTACCTCCTAAAGCTTCAGCAGCCCAGGAGATAATGGCCTTGACTCATGTACCCACAAACGAGAAACACAGGGTACAGGGACAGAGGGACATCTTGGCATCTCACAGCCTCTCAGTAATATTTTTGCACTGGAATTACAGCCCACATCCCATATCATAATTTTCTCCACATGAAGACAAAGCATTGCCACATTTGGAAGATGAAAAATTACAATTCATTATTTAAGATACCTATTGAATTGCTTACCTTCCCTTTGCCTTCATTACTGGTTATTAGGGTATTTGTGGCTAAACAGCAGCTTTTCCATGTGCACTCAGCCAGAGTTCCTGCCCTGTCCATGCAGTAATGTTACAATCAAGTTTTTGTGACGTTACCCATTTGTCACCATGGGAACAATTTTGAGATCACAAATATGGGCTGTGGCGTTAATGAATAAATAAGGAGGAAAAAGTGCTGATTACAAAGAAGGCATTAAAAATCTTCGCAATCAGCAGTAATAACAATAGAAAAAAGTACATGACAGATAATAAATGAGAAAATTCTCAGAATTACAGTTGGAAAACTCTACTTGGGTCCTGCACTGTTTCTGTGCATTAGGCTGAGATGAATCTTCATGAGGCTGCTGTCTGCCTTGGAGAAAAATAGCTGCTGATCAGAGCTTCATTTTAAAGGATGAATTTGCATTACGAGAATAACATTTAACCAGTATCAGTTTCTAAAATCTTGTGAAGAGAAATATAAACCTGAAAATGACCGTGAACAAAAATATTTTCCTTTCCACATTTGATTTTTAAATACTTAATACTGATGGATTATTTTTTTTATCATTTGATGAAGTAAAAAGAAACCAAGTAGGAGCCTCAGGCTAAAATAGCTTCTCGTCTTAGTAGAAGAGTTTTATTATGACCAGATTTCTACTCTGTCTGTCTACAAGACATAATGAACCTTGGCCACTGGTTGATGATGTAGCAAAGCTGTCACATCCCTACAGGCAGTGATGCTTATTGTTCTTGGAGCAGGCTAGACCTGTTTCTTAGACCTGTTCTTCCAAAGTCCTCAGCACCCAGAACAGGCCAGTGGCTGGGGTGGGGGGGGCTGCACCGCACACCACAGCCTCAGGGATGCTCATGGGCTTTGCAGTTCTTCCTACATCCCTATACGTGCCCGGGGAAAATACTGGGTGTGGGAGACTTGTTTGCAATATAATCCATGTCACCAAAGGGTTCAGCTGCATCTGCTGAAGGGCCTGGCGTCACTCGTTCCTGGCGGTGTGGGTAGGTGACACACCTCCATGAGTCAGAGCCAGGGCTGGCATTAAAGAGAGGGCTAAGCAGCCCATCCGCAAGGCATTTTAATGCTGGGTTCGGAGTCTGGGTCAAATGCAGTGGAAAGCTGTAAGCTGCTTTTTCCCCTCTGCCAGCTGCCGCTCCCAGCTTTGCTGAAGATACCGTGATCACTGGGGTTTAAAGGCTTTCATAGCAGCAAAAAGGCCAGTCTGCTGGCTTGTTTGATGCACAAATGTATCCCCCCTCCCTGCTGCTGCCCAGCCAGCCTCCGTGCTCCCATCCAGCGCTTTCTCTTAATTTCTCATTATGAAATAAGGCAACTAGTTCATGCCACAGATCCTTTAATTCATTCCTATGGGCAAACATTTACAAAAGGCTTGTGGCTTTTGGCTGTCAAGCCATGGAAAGCTGGTGTTTCTGAGAGTGCGTTTAGTAAATGTCCTTCCTCCCATAGGGAAAGGAGAGAACAACCACATTTTCCAGCTTTCTTAGGGTAAAGACTTTTAATCAACAGCTTTCAATCAAGAAGGTAGGCAGGATAAACCACGTAACTAATATATTTGGCTGTCATGCCAAGCCCCAGATAATGTCTGTTGGTGATGGTAGAGGCCAGGGAGGACAGGAAAACATTAATATTGACAAATTAGAAAACTCAATTATGCCAAAGTATAAAAGAACAATGGAGCAAAAGCAGCTTTCAAGGCTCATATGGGATAAGCACTAACAGCACAATGGAATTATGTCTTCTCTGCATTTCATTAACAGTTGGCATTAATAACAAGAACACAGGTGTCACATGAACTCCTGCATCGAGTTCAATGTCCTGCTACTTTAGCACTTCATTGTGAAATCCCTTCTATAAATTTATTCAACATAGAGTAAGCACAGTCTGTACCAGCACTGCAGCAAACACAACACATTGCCAGTACGTGTCTTGTGCGAGCAAGCAAGGCGAACGCAGGAGCTGAGCCTCCCTCCTGCCTCCCCTCCTGGAGATGAGGAGGTTGTAGACCAACCACCTCCATCTTTTTTGAAAGTACCAGCGCAAAACTGTCCATCAAGTCCCCGACACCACTGCCATGATGCTCGTTATTCCATAAACTTTTTAAAAGATTTTGCAATAAGCCAAATCACCTCCTCACGAGCATTTTTCTTTGCTAGCCTCACTAACTTCAGTAGCTATTCAGACAAGGTTTGCACCTTCTTTCCTGGATTAGGCCACCTGGCCAAATAGTCAGTGGAGCTTCATCCCTGTCTCCATCTGTGAGCGTGCAATCTTTTGCAAGTGTCTTTCATGGTAAATTCAGAGAAAATAAGTCCAACTCTGCAAACAGTTCACATGTTGATTAAAGTAACTCATGTGCTTGTTCCCACTGGAGTGGTTCATAATCTTGTATCTGTCCAGAGAAGCTGTCCTCACTAAGATTTTTTGTTGTTGTTGGCTTATTTTCGGGACACTTATGCATTCAAAATCTCTTTGTATGACAAAAATAATATAATTTTTCAAGAGTTTATAGAATCGCCTCTTCAATTTGTTCATACATGATCTACATTGCAGGAACATACCATTAGCACATACACAGATATTGCTGGATGCATTTTATTGTTCAAGTATACAAGTTTCCAAAATCACACATTTAAATATACTCAAATCTAGAAATCACATTTGGAAAATCCGTTTATCAATATTGCAGAGAAGCAGCGACCTGCTCTTGGATTTTGTATTTTTCATGCTTTTCTGAGGAAGTAAAGAAGATAAATGACCTTCAGATCTTACAGGGAAAAACATTTTTCTCAAATGTTTCGACAAGTGTATGTAGAGTTATCTGTGCTGGACAGAGATAATTCTGCAATATGCATTCAATGATCTTAATGTAATATGATAATATCCATAGCTTATTTTATATGTCTTCTCTTTAAAGAAGTTAGCATTGTAGTCCTCCTGTGTATCATATCTCACCAGAGCAAAGAAATGTGGCTTTATTTCCTATTATCCCTCTTATTTTACAGTTTATTTCTTTCAGAACCCTCGGAATTTTTACTCCTGAGGGTTTACCAATTTCTTGTGGGCTTTTTTCATAGCTTCCTCAGACTTCAGTCTCTGTCAAGGCCTCATTCTAAGCTCCCATGACAAGTGCCCTTGGATAAAGAAATTTTGCATTGTATTTTAAATGGAAAGGCAAATTGAAAACCCATCATTTCACTTTCCAGCTACTTCACCATCCTTCAATCAATTCATTTCCTCTTCCTTATCAAGAGGTCTCATAATCACCCAGTGAACTTTCTTGTTACTAGGAATTTTTAATAACTGTTATTTTTTTATTCAAAGCTGTTTGTAATGTAAGTGAAGGTTTGAAATTGTCAGCTTCTTTTGGTGACAAGAGTGTTACCGTCTATCAAATGGCCTGGCATGTCGGTTGGTAAGTTCCTACCCTCCAGCAAAGAAAGGCTTGCAAGGTGACCTGCTCCCTCTCTCTGCAAGCTCAGTTGAGCTTCCTCACAAGTCCTGGCTAAGCCTGCACACATGAGCAGCTGGAAGGGACCAGCTGAAGCAATGTCTCCATGCCCTTTGTGTCGCAGGGCAGAATCTGGCTCTTCCTGATTTTTTCACATAAAACAATTAGGACACAGGAAAATCAGCTTGATAACTGCTCTCTTTCAATTTGATGAGATATTTTCAAGTAGTCATTTTTCCTTACAGTTCTATATTATCTTTTCAGCATCATTTTTTGCAGCTGTAGTACACATTCTAGTTGAATGGTATCTTTTTAGAGTACATGGCACCTTGCCCTACCATAGGACTCCAGGAGATGTTTCCAAGCAAAACACCTACAAGATCTAACCGTTATTCATCCACATATTTTCACTGCCATTTTTACACCCATTACCTTACACCTTAACTGACTGTGGCTAGTTATTTATGTTGCTGTTTCCCCTTTCTGCCTCCTCATATGCGGTTTTTTTGGATGTGATCTTCATGGCACTGGCTGCTGAGCACTGCCTTGGTCTCTCTCAGGGTACAGTCAACGTTACCTTCTCTTGCTTTGAGGGAAGCCCTTGTTGCACGTATCTATGATCAGATGCTCATTGCTCACGTCTCGTCCCAACCCTGCGTTAACACTCTGGGAATAAACATGACAGAGTTACATTTACACTGTCAAAACTTCACACTGTTCATAAAAGTGCATCTGTATAAATTAAATTTATGTTCCACAAAAAAAAAAAGTGATTCTGATAAAAATAATGCTGAATCCTCTACTTTTAAAGTAGAAACCTTGATGCCAAAGATATTTAAGGCTACAAAATGATTTATTTTTATTGCTTAAGGTTGAACCATCTGAACATCTTTGAGTTGCATGAATTTTCCACAAGTATTAGTTTATATAATATTCTGTACTATTCTTCATATGAGAAAAGATGTAATCAACCCATTTGACCATTATTAAAATGTGAATTACATGCAATCCCCTCTCTCTTATTATTGCAGTTCTTTTGTATTTCTTAAGCCATACAAAATTTAATAAATCTTTGTGGGACTTAATAAAGAGAAGAAGATTATATATGTACTAAGACATTCATTTAGTCTTCATAGCTGTATTGAATTTATTTTCATCGGATTCCTCATCACCTGCTAGTTACCATATTTATTGCATTCTCTCCATTGCTTCTCAAAACACGTACACATGAAATGTTCTTGGAAGAATATCTGTACAGATGTTGTGTTCATCAGGTAAATGTAACAAAACCGTCTGATCAGCCAAGACATTTGACAGAGTAATTGAGAGGTTGTGGGTTCAAGTCGTTGCTGTCCATCATGTGACAGCTCCTGGAAAACATAGCTACTTGCTCTTTCTTTCCAGAAAGGGCTCTACTATTTCAAAAAACAACCAGAAAAGTGCCTAAATTTTAGCAAGAAACAAGTGTTGCATTTACATAGCAAATAGATTATTTGTGCTGATTCAGACCCAATTTGTCACCCCTTAATTCCTCAACAATTCCAATGTGCAGGTTTTTCTAGAAAGGAAAAAGTTTCCATCTGAAACCACTTACAGCAGCGTTGCCTCTTGCGATGATCCCCAGACTGACCGTGCGACTGCTTGGGACCTCCTGGAAGTTAATAAGTATATCCAGAGATTAATAGGCGTGAAATTGCTTGAGACTGTAGGCTGATGAGGATCTGAGAGATCCACTCTGCTTTTGCAATACCGATATGTCTCCTGGAAACAGGGGACTTCAGGGACAAATTATGGGGCTTTCCATGCTGTCTCCACAGAGAGTGGCTTTCAACTGTGTCAAGAGTGTGGGGCACGTTTGCAGCAGACACTTATGAGAGCATCAGTCTGCCTCAACTGCCAGCTACTTTAGCCCTTCTGACAAGATATTTGTCATTATTCTTGAAAAATTTACCTTGTGAGGAGCAAAATATGCTGCATCTACTCAGGCTAAAGTTGCGTTTAAGATGTCTTTACACCCTGAGGCATGAGGGATCCTGCTCTCCACCAGCTACAGGAACAAAAAACGGTTCTACTTGTGAGAAGAAGTTCTCTCCAACTTAAACTCTGGCACCTTTTTCATCAAATAATACTATTTGTCTTCCTTTTTCACCCTGCTTTACAGGGCTAGACCAAAACCCCAGTCTTCATGCAACAACTTCCTCTCTGTGGCACCTGCTGTTGGCTTCGTCAATGGGAAGGTTTCTAATATCCGGACAGTTCCTGGGGGCTGTTCTGTATGCGATGGTGTTGGCATTTAAAAAATGAGAACTATGGGCAGCAACACACAGTTTGTTAGATGCATACCTGCTCTATGGACAGAATTATGCTCTACATCATGGCCTCATGAACAGACCTGGAAGGGAACGTCAGAAGTCATCCCTGCTCGGTGTGGCGTCAACTACGCTTACAATGATTCAGTCATGGGACTAGAAAATGTATTAATTGCCAGCTATGTTATCTCTAATCAGCAATGGAAAAGAAAACCAGATTAGCTGTGTAAAACTCTTCTTGGCTGAATCATTTCAGACCAAAATTTCACGTACTGCAGCATCCTGCCCTCAGCCACAGCCAACAGAAATAGTTAGGTAGAAGTGTAACAGTGTGAGTATGCAATGAGGCTTGCTGGAAAACATCTTTTTTCTTATTTCCAGTGATTAAATCTGTCTTCTTGGATGAGGTTTGGCATATACGGAATGCTGAATGGATTAGGAAACGTGTGTGAGAACAGACCCTAATACCATGACAAGAACTTGGCTAGCAATCGTTCCTCACTGACATTCAGTTAATTGATAGCCTCCTGTAAAAGCCCTTGAGATCTTAACGTGATTACATTTATATTACTTGAAGAGATAACTCTAAAAAGAAACAAACACACAAACTTAATGCCACTGGGACAGGTCATATTTTGAACTATGTACAATTTCCTTGAAACTATTAACTTGTTTACCTGTTTTATCCAGATGTCTGGCATTAAACATTTTTAGGAAATTGCTAATTTTTCCTATTTTTCAGTACTGCCTGTCCACAAAAAAAGCTATCTATCTATCTATCTATCTATCTATTTATTTTGATGCCTGTCTGCAAAGATACAATCCCAACTCAGGAAAAGAAAGAGTCAAAATATTGACTGATGCAGTACCAACAGAAACACAGAGAATATTGCTTGTGGTTGCAAAAAGGCAGTTTTATTTGGAGAAAATGCAACTCTGCTAACACCGTGGAACTACACATCTGTCTAACCATTTATAAAGCTGTTCCCGTACCTCAGAGAAAGATTGCAGCATGCCTCACTCACTGAAATAGAACAAATATGTCCTGGAAAATTGTATTAGAATAACCCAGATGGAGATTGTCAAAATATAAATCTTTGTAAGTAACTGATACATATCTCAGGGAAAAAAGAAACAAACAGCACATGTAGACCCCTGCTAATGAATCACATTATTCATAATGCTGTTAATGACTCAGGCATGGATACCTTGTGTAATTAAATTATAAGGAAGCATAGTTTAAGCAGATGGAGCTTGTCGGAATTTTAATATGCTGCAAAATACATTTCATACTAGAAACAAGACTAATTGTTTTGTCAAGATTTATATTCTAGCACGGTTTTATATATTACAATCCAGAATTTTGGATTTTATCTTGCCAAATAGCTATCTCCTATGCACATCAGCCTGAGAGGTGTTCAAATGATGTTTCTTGATATTTTTTTTTTTTTCTTCAATGATATCTCCTGAATCCCTAGTTTAGCCTCTATTTCTGTATTCATCATAACATGGATAGGAGTTATATTGGAATAAAAAGTTTATTCCAGAGAGCTGTACCAGCTTCCAGTGCAGGGACCCCCAGGGAGTACATGAAATTATTCTGATAGTAGCAAAGACTGCAGAAGTAACACCATGCTAGACACACAGACAAGAGAGTGCTATTAAGCAATTATGAAAGACAGACACCCAATTGCGTCCATCTTTTTTCCAGATAGATGTAGCCAAGTAAACACCAACAACACTCTCGAACAGCCCTTGTCCCTCGGCATCTGCGATTTGCTGTCAGTACTTGCGTAGGGCTGGGTGTGAGTTCAAGGTAACAACCCGGGAGTCCCTTCTCCACGGATGCCAAAGTGCAGGACAGTGACTTCCCTTCGATAACCTGTAAGAGCGAAAATTCCCCACCTGGCCAAGGACACAGAACAGCAATAGCAGTAATTTTTGAATAGAAAAGGAAATAATATTTTTGGTAAATGTGTGTCCTTTCAGGCTTCTTTTTTGTCCTGTGTCCTATGTTCTGTTTTCAGTTTATAGTCTTAGAGTACGTGAAAACAGACACACTCAGTCTGGAATGAATATCCAAAAAGGATTGCCTCACAGAGGCAAAATCCCTGTCCATGGTCAGATCTCCTTTCACCTTCTGTACATTATAGACCGTTAGATTTCACCCAGATACCTCTATGCAGAGCCCAGCAAAGTCTTGTAAAATATACCATTTTTATTCTCATGAGACTAAACAAGAGACGCTGAAGTGTGCCAGTACTGAAGACTCTGGAGGAGACATGATTAGCTGAGATATGAGGAGATCTAGGAACTACACTTAAAGGAAGGCAAAACCCACTATCAACACACCTGACACAGGTAAAATTCTTACTAGGAACATCACTTTGACCTTCTGTGTAAGGCCAGCCATCCAAGAGCACCCCGCGCCTGCTGGTGCTGTGTCTGAAAAATGGAGACATTTGAAAGTGAGCCTCAGCTAGTTCCTTTAAGACTCATATGCGCTATGAAAATGTTTAATTTTCCTTTGCTAACTCCTACCTTATCAATGCTAAAATGGAAGATGGAAATATGTACTGAACAATTCTTTTTTTTCTACATCACCACTTAAAGGGTTACAGTCTGTATGTAGCAATGATCTATATGCAAAACCTGGCCTGGAGAGTTTTTTTCCTAATATTTCTAATGACTGTTTATTATCTTTAATCCTGTTAGGGATTTCCATCTCATTGCTAACTTAGCTTCCCCAGCCAGTCGCTTCCCTTTTCAAACTTTTAATTTATTTCCTTTGCCATGTTATCGTAACCCTCTGTATTCTTTTAACTAGGGCAGTTTTTCAGCCAATTTTGAATTCATGAACATCTAATAGGATATTTTTAAAAATTGCTGTCTTTGTACTTCTCACTTTAAATATATGCCCTCAGCCCATGCTGCCAGCAGCTCCATAAGCTTTGGACCATTTTTTTTGGAAGGCACAAGTCTATGTGGTCTGAGTTTGGGTCAAATCTGGTGAGATAATCACCCAGGTTCCCATCAACCACCAGCCAAGGATCTATGGATAAGACACTTGGGAGCCCTCAGCCTGAGACAGAGACCACAAGGAAATATCTGAGAAGTGTGTGTACAGAGACACCACAATCTTGCCAAAAGCTCGGTTGCTCCCATGGCTCTGCCAAAGGAGACCTCACTGTGCCCTGCTCCCTTTGAAATCTTGACTCAGAGACATTATAAGAAGGTTGTTTCTGAATAATGAAAGGATGTCTTTATTGTATTTTTTGCTGTGGTACTGTGAGACATATGTGATAAGGCATCTCTCTGATGCTGCCTCACATGACATTTTCCGAAGCTGAAAAGTGGTGGTCTATTTGAAACCACCATATGGTAAGCACAATCAATGGGTTTTTTTTGTCAAATTCAAGGGACACTTCAAATGCATTCCTGCAGGATTTATTTTTGGGCTCACTTCTATTCAATACTTTCTTAATAGCTTGCAAGATGGAATAAAGAACACACCCACACAATTTGTGGATGGCAGCTATGAAAGACTGCAAGAGCTTTGAAGTTAGGATCAAAATTTTGAACTGGACAAATGGCACGAGAATCACAGTGAAGCAACCTAGTCAAGACAAGGGCTGAGGTGAGCTTTTAGGAAGGAAAAGTTGGAGTGCCATGTAGAAAACTGGAATTTCCTGATGCAGAGCAGCGTGGTGTTAGGATGAATAGCAGGGTTAGCAAGAGACATGTTGCAGAACACACACACACACAGCAGTACAATTCCATATGTAGGACCTGGGGATTTGGGGAAGGATCCCAAGGGACCACAAAGATTGCTTCACTTCCCAAAAGCGGGGCAAGCTGATCTGGAGATGTAAGACCACTCATTAATGCAGATTTTCACAGTCTCATAGTGTAAATTATTCCACCTCCTTTCTTCCCCCACTTAAAACTCATAGTATATGAATCTAATGAAATCAGAAATAACTAATACTTACCTGTTATGTTTTGGGACCTCTGAGATAACCTTAGGAAGTTCTTCTTCTTCCATCCCTCTGATGGCAATATGTCACCTAATTGGCAAACTGTGGTCCTAAGGCACATCATTGCTGCGAGGGAGTCCCAGGTGTGCTGGGAGTTTTCTCCCTGGGAGGCTCTACTTCCCTGACCTCTCAGCCTCCTTCCCTCTCCTCCCAAAACACAGGTTTTCAACTCTTCAGTGCTTTTTTTGGTTGCTCAGACCACAGACTGCTAAGACACGTCTAGCCAGAATGTGCTTATAAATTATCCTTGTTTGGAGGAGAAGCTGTGCATATATTGTTGTACCATTTTTCCTGGTGCCTTTTTTTTTTTTTTTTTTTTTTTTTTTACTTCCACATCTCTTAATTAAATCATGCATTTACATAAAAAGTCTTACAGTCCAAGGCATAATCACCTCACTGTACTGAACAAGTCACAGCCTGCACTTAGATTATTACATAGCTATTCCATATTAAATTATATTCATGGCTATTAAAGGTGAAAGAAGAAGCAGTATTGAGGAACACGTGGCTACTGCAGGATGGCAATAGGCTTACAGAAGGCATTACAAGATCCACAAGGTCATTTTCAATTCACCATGCCTAATTAAGTTGTTCTCAATGTTAACAGCTGAAAAGCCATTCAAAGCAGTTTATGTATCAGCTTTGTTAAGTAGAATATGAGCTGTATGGGGGTAAAAGCAAATAATGTGCAAGGCAAAATTCCTCACATCTTAAACAATCAGAATGTGGTCCAAAGAAAAGCTAATTATAATGATTCCTTTTTGTGCTAGTTAACAGATTTCACATGGGGAAAATACACTTTACCATGCCGACTTAGGGGACCTGACAAAGCCAAAACAACTTTTGTCCTGTTACACCTCTGAAGAAAAGAGGGCTGAGAGGAGGTTTGCGCAGCTCTTGCTGTTTCTTGTTACAGCCCAGGAGGCTGCCTGGAAGCACAATCTAATATTGGGGTAAACCAACAAAATTCAAGCTTTTCATGTTGGTTGTGTGAAAACACAAAATACCATTTCCATCACTGCATCCTTCTTCCTTTGAATGCATCAATATACTTTGGAAAAATGTATAGGGAACTCCAAAGCAATAGGAATATTACAATTAAGCTAAACGCTGAGGAGACCAGGTTGTACATTTGATCCACTACAACACCACCCTAAAGTTTAACTCCCTTCTTATGCTCTGCTCATGGCAGCTACAAAGAATAATTTTCTTTGAATGCTTTTTTTCAGGCACTTCATTTCAGTTGAATGAAAAAGTGTTTCTCCAGAACTGAAATTGTCTCTGGGAATTTTACCCTCCTCCTAATGAAAAAGATGGTCTTATTGAGATATTTACTTTCAGGTCATTGAGAACTGAAATAGAATGGGTTTAATTTTTCAGCCCAGTCATGGTCTCTGCACCACTTCTACTACACAGCGTCCCCCAAGTCTCACCAAGTTCCCAGGCACATGATTTTTCCCGCATTCCTTCCAGGAGAGCCCGTATTTCTCTGCCAGTCTCCCAGCCCCTCTGCGAGCAGCTGGGGAGCTATTCCTGCCTGCTGCGAGATCGGTATGCAGAGCCTGTCCTCACGGCAGACCTGGAGCCAGCAGACTGCTTTCCACCCAGGTGACCTCGATAAATTTATCCAGTGAACTGCAATTAAAATGAACTGAGTAGTTCTGCTCTAAACCAAGACATTTAGACCATCTCGGTAGACAGTACTGGGACATTCAGCATGAAAATGCCAGAGATTCGTAAGTTTGCTTTGTTTTACACAATGCAGAAAATTAAATGTCTGGAAAAAAAAAGTCAGCTTGTCCACACTGTTTCCCTTCTTAATAGTCACTGTGACACAGGAAAGGAAAGATGTGGTGGAGAAGCCCAAATCCAATTGTCCATTGAAGTTAGTGCACATTGTAACTTATATAATTATTCAATTCGAGCTGTCCATTTAAGAAAAGAATAATAGAGGGATAAAGAATAGAGATTAAAAATAATCTAATAAATAATTATTAACCAAATTCTGACCAATCTGCTCTTTGCAGTCTTGCCTCTGGTGTCTAGAACCAGCATTTCTTTAAAGTACAAAAAATGTTCCAGAAATGAACAACTGTTTTTGTTCTCTTTCCTAAGTAACAATTTGTTGTATTTTATAATCAGTGGTAGGACTTCAGGAGTTTATATCTGCAGCTGTTCTCCGCAGCTCCACAGTCTCCTCTGACATAATTCAATGTAGCATTTGTGACTTCAGTGGAGCAGTGCCCGTTTCCACTGCCTAACAATCTGAAAACTCTGAAAATCCTGCAGGATCTGCTACCGGTTTTCCTTTGCCTGCCCCCTCCACTACGCTTCCGAGACCGCGCGGTGCGTATGTGGCAGGGAAACGTGCCTCACTGCCCTTGACATAGGATTTCTATGCCAGGCTGCACCAAACATCGCATTCAACCGCTGGCGTTGCATCACAAGCTGATGCAGTGCACAAATCCAGAGCTGCTGAATTGATGGTTCAGATGGCTCTTTAGCTGTCTAAATGCTAAAATAGCTGCAGCAGTTAGAAAAATGCCAAACCCAGTGATACACTGTCTACTTTTGAATTATTCAGGATATCAGTCAACGACCTAAAAGGGCTTCATCGATGTGTTCTGCAACATTCAGCAGGGTGCCACATCTGCACACGAGGCTGCCGTTTGCATGTGCTAGGGTAGAAATCCCGTCTTTGAGAATATCCCCTGAAAACACAGCACCATATTCAGGGATCTGTGGTTCATGCGTCACTTCACTAGCATGGAGGATGCTCTGAGGATGTGTGAGCTAAAAGCTAACCCGTTAATGTTAACACATCAGTTTTCCATTTTCATGTGATCTCATTCTTGACAGAGTAAAATGTGCTTTGCTGTTCATCTGATTTCACAGCCTCTTGGGGGAAAAAAAGAAGTTTGTTGAACAGTCCTGTGATCTCAGACTTGCAGAGGTGCTGGTGGAGTGGGCTATCTACCATGTACGATATGAAGAAAAAAGTGGTCGTCCTACACCTGCTCTCACCCCTGACAGCCATGGCTTCCCAAGGCGCTTCACTGGTTGTGTTGAGTGTGCTCAAATGCCATTTGCACCTGCAAATGACTAAGCAGACTCTATATAAATTTTAAAGTCAGGGTTACTGCCCTGCATACGTGGCTGGCATCAGCGCTGTCTCTCCACAGAGACAATTTCTTGTAGCACAGTTAGGAAAAAGCTGCAATTGTTGACCATCAGCTGCCCCCCGTCAGTCCCTGAGGGATGCTCTTTGGTCAGAGCCCCAGTCCCATCCTACACAAGTACAAGAAAAGAAGAGCACACAGCGGTGTGTGTAATGAGCAGAGAGCTCATTAAGAATTAGGACTTCAAATTTGCAGAATGCTTTCTTTGCCTAAGCTCAAATTCATTGTGAATCTGGAAAGGGAAACTGGACAAGTTTACTGACAAGAAGGAAGTCTCTGCCTCCCAGTGAGTTGTTGGAAGTGGGATGAGTAACCAGGAGAAGTGCGGCAGTTATTCTCTTCCATAAGTATCCCTTTTGGTCTCTGTCTGAGATGGGATACTGCGCTACGTGAACTACTGCTCAGAACCAGTATATCGTTTCTTAAACTTTTGGTGCTACGCAGGGATGCGTTTATATTGCAACACAGGTAATTGAGTGGGAAGGGGAGAGGGAGAGCAACAAATACAAGTGCGTTCCTGTCAATTCCACTACATTGCCATGACATGCTCCAACAGTAAAACTACTATTCCCATATTGTCAATACGTGGAACAGGGAGAGCAGCCGGAACTCCTCTGGACTTTGACCCAACTCTATGCTGCGGTATGTCTCCCAGCAAGAGATGGGCTTACATTTCTGTAAGGACAGGGTTGGAGGGTTTACATTTACGTGCAAAAAAAAATCAATTTCTAAAGTTGTCAGCTACACCAAAAACCTCCTATGGTCATTCTGCACCTGAGACGAGTGAGCAAAACAAGAGGCCAGCTTCTGGCTTGGCTGAAGTTCCTTGTGCTCTTCTCTGGGGCAAAACCAGGGCATAAATAGCTGAAGTCAATGAAACTATGAGGTTTATATGCATAAAGGCTCTGGGTTGCTACCTATGGACCGGTACAGGCAGCCAAAGTCATGCAGCTCCTTGTATCTACTCTAAGCATTGAATCCAGCCTTACTACTCCCTAAATTACATGCTAGACGGGCTTGTTTTTAACCAGCCTCTGTGGTTAAAGTACGACTCAATCTCTTGTCCCCATTCTCTGCCTACTTATGTTTCAGGTGAAGCGACTTTATGCAAGGAACTAACTGGGATTTGATGAGGGAGATGGACACCAGCCAGGGCGGGAGGCCAAAAGCTTACCTGTCATGGCCCTTTGATTAGCTTGGCAGTTAGGGACTTGCTGTAGCTTTGCACAGGATCTCTGAGCCTCCACAGTGAGACACCACATTGCTTTCATGCCCTCACCCCAAGCCCATCATCCTGTGGAGCCGGCAGGGAGCCCACTGCTACCTCCCGGCACCTCCCCGGCTGTAAATTGCCGGGGTTGGCTCCCATGTGCTGCATCCGCAGTGAAAAATGAACTTTCAAATAAAGAAGAAATGCAGTCCTATAAATCTGCTGAGGAAAGGGAGAGGAATATACTTTGCACGTGCTTTGGTTGTAGAATAAGCGACTCAGCCACAAAGCTTTTCTTCTAAGAATAAAGCACAAAAAAAAAAAAAAAAAAAAGACGTGCAGAAAACGAGAACCCTGCAAAGGCACAACTGATGCTTTTTCAGCTCGGTGCTGAGTGATGGGTCAGAGTCACAAAACCTCCCGCAACGCGGCCGTGCTCTCCAGCACGCCGGGAAGGTCAATCAGCCTGAGCTGCCTGGTGGTAGGGCCCCAGCTCCCACGCTCTGCACGGAGCGGTGCTTCACCCAGCAAAACGCATTGCTCTCTTAAATGCCGGGTTGTGCCATTTTTCAGGTTGTTCAGCGGAAGTGGAAACTGCCTTAATTTCTGTACTGTTATATTTCACTCATTATATTTATTGTTTCTTACTGTGCTCGTTTATTACAAATGCATATTGTGCCTTGAAGTTGATTTTCTCAGCAATTCATCATTCCTGGAACTGCTTTGCTTTGCTTCCCTAACTTACAGCCCAAAGCTTGGCTCATCTGAATTGCTTCTCTTTTGTTATTGACTTCACTTTTAGCTACAGTTTTTCAACCAGGCCAGCACTTTGACTGATCACCCCTGAGTGCCTTTGCACGTGCCTGTGTTGCAGGGGAGGTCTTGAGGCTTTGACTCATCATTCAGCACTGAGCTGAAAAGGTGCATTTATGTCTTTGCAGAAGCCTCATTTTCTGCCTGTATTCTTTGAGTGCAGTATCTTCAGGAGAAAAATGTTCTTTTTAGATGGTCAGTCAAGAATTATAGCTTCTTACCTTACCTGAGTGCTCTTTTTGTACTTCTCTATGTTTATTCCTTCCTTTTGAGGATGGATAGAGCAGATGTTCAGTGAGTAAAACACTTGCCATAGGAAACTGTAATGTTAGCCTGAACGCCTGAAGTGTTCTGCGTTCATGCCCAGTAATACCTTCCTCCGCAAGTGGCATATCTCCCCTGGGCTAGCAACAGAGCAACTTTCAGTTCGCAAGTAGCTTTCAGGGGAAATTTAGCCCTTCCTGTCCAAAACTGTGATTCTGAAAATGGTTCAGCTGTTACTAAATGGCGAAAGTGTCTAAAATCCATCAATCTGCTTTTTGTTTTTAAAGCAGGACTAGCTGTCTTTATTGTGTAAGTCAAAATAAAATTCTGGGGGAAGATAGTTAAGGGGTTTGGTTCCATCCTTACACATAAGAGTAGTTATGTCTTTTTTTTTCTACTTGACTTGAGTAAAAATAAGGACACCTGCAGCCATGTCACTTCATGGCTAGCCTGGCAGATTTTCTCAGCCTATTTAAGTGACCTCACCCCACAACTGGCGTTACGCAGGGTTGCAGTTCCACGTCCTCCCCACCCACGGCACCTGAGGGACAGTCGGGGAGGCTCTGAGTCGGAGATGTGCAGGACCAATGTGTGCCTGCAACACCCTGGGCTTTATCCCTGGAGCTGCCCATCTGCAGGGCATACAGGCACAGCTCGGTACATGAATGACCCCAGGCACTGCAGCACCTCAACCCTTCAGAACATTGCCCAAAATAGCAAATATAGCTCTCTCTTTTAGATAAGAAAACATCCATTAAAAAAAGCTAGAGATACAGTTCCTTCTTTTTGTGGAATAATTTGTCAAATTTCCACTGAAGGCAAAGCACTCTTGCTGGTCACCCTGGGTACTTCACTCAGAATTGGTTATTTCACTAAAACTTCCAAGCTACTGATCCCTGGCCATCTGCTCTGTGGAGGCTTAGGCTGGCCTGAATGCTCTGCTCAGCTTCTAGCACAGGTCAAGATGCTTTAGCTGACGGCGGGTGCGTATCAGCCTGCTGGGCTGGGAGCAGAGTTCATCAAGAAAGTGTGTTTCAGTTTGAAATATGTTGGGTCAAAATATCTATTTCTTAAAAACAAACAAACAAATCCAAGAACAACAACAAACCCACTTAAAAACAGTTGATACCCAAACTATGAAAGTCATCATTAGAATAACTTGTTTTAGTTTGGAGACTAGAGTCTAATGAACTTTTTTTTTTTTAGCTCAATTTCTATCCTACACTATCGAACAAGGAAATAGTTGTAGGAAGACAGAAATTATTAAACTAGGATCATTTCATCTGACTTTTGAGTGACTTCATTTTAGACTTACAGAATCATAGAATCATTAAGGTTGAAAAAGACCTCTAAGATCATCAAGTACAACTGACAACCCAACACCTCCATGCCTACTAAACCATGTCCCAAAGTGCCACATCTACACATTTTTTTTAACTCCTCCAAGGATGGTGACTCCACCACCTCTCTGGGCAGCCTGTTCCAGTGCTTGACCACCCTTTCAGTAAAGAAATCTTTCCTAATATCCAATCTAAACCTCTCCTGACGCAACTTGAGGCCATTTCCTCTCGTCCTATCTCTTGTTACCTGGGAGAAGAGACTGACCCCCACCTCTCTACAACCTCCTTTCAGGTAGGTGTAGAGAGCGATGAGGTCTCCCCTCAGCCTCCTCTTCTCCAGGCTGAACAACCCCAGCTCCCTCAGCCGCTCCCCATCAGCCTTGTGCTCCAGACCCTTCCCCAGCTCCGTTGCCCTTCTCTGGACACGCTCCAGCCCCTCAATGTCTCTCTTGGAGTGAGGGGCCCAACACTGAACACAGCATTTGAGGTGCGGCCTCACCAGTGCCGAGTACAGGGGACAATCACTGCCCTAGTCCTGCTGGCCACACTATTTCTGATACAAGCCAGGATGCTGTTGGCCTTCTTGGCCACCTGGGCACACTGCTGGCTCATATTCAGGTGGCTGTCGACCAACACCCCCAGGTCCTTCTCTGCCAGGCAGCTTTCCAGCCACTCTTCCCCAAGCCTGTAGCGTTGCATGGGGTTGTTGTGGCCCAAGTACAGGACCTTGCACTTGGCCTTGTTGAACCCCATACAACTGACCTCAGCCCATCGATCCAGCCTGTCCAGGTCCCTCTGCAGAGCCTTCCTACCCTCCAGCAGATCAACACTCCCACCCAATTTGGTGTCATCTGCAAACTGACTGAGGGTGCACTCGATCCCCTCATCCAGATCACTGATAAAGGTTTTAAACAAGACTGGCCCCAAAAGCGAGCCCTGGGGAACACCGCTTGTGACCGGCCACCAACTGGATTGAACTCCATTCACTGCAACTCTCTGGGCTCGGCCATCCAGCCAGTTTTTTACCCAGTGAACAGTACACCCACCTAAGCCATGAGCCACCAGCTTCTCCAGGAGAATGCTGTGGGAGGCAGGGTCAAAGGCTTTACTAAAGTCCAGGTAGGTGGTAAAGTCCACTAGGCGGGTCACCTCGTTGTAGAAGGAGATCAGGTTGGTCAAGCAGGACCTGCCTTTCATGAACCCATGCTGGCCGGGCCTGATCCCCTGGTTGGCCTGCACATGCCTGTTGAGTGCACTCAAGATGAACCGCTCCATAATTTTCCCTGGTACCGAGGTCAGGCTGACAGGCCTGTAGTTCCCCAGATCCTCCTTCTGGCCCTTCTTGTAGATGGGCGTCACATTGGCCAGCCTCCAGTCATCTGGGACCTCCCCTGTTAACCAGGGCTGCTGGTAAATGATGGAGAGTGGCTTGGCAAGCTCCTCCGCCAGCTCCCTCAGTACTCTCGGGTGGATCCCATCTGGCCCCATAGACTTGTGAGTGTCCAGGTGGTGTAGCAGGTCGCTAACTGCTTCGCCCTCGATTATGGGAGGTTTATTCTGCTCCCCGTCCCTGTCTTCCAGCTCAGGGGGCTGAATTCCCTGGGGATAACTGGTCTGACTATTAAAGACTGAGGCAAAGAAGGCATTAAGTACCTCAGCCTTTTCCGCATCCTTTCCATGCAGGGCAATGTTCCCCCCCGCATCCAATAAAGGATGGAGATTTTCCTTGGCTCTCCTTTTGTTGTTAATATACTTGTAAAAACATTTTTTATTATCTCTTACAACAGTGGCCAGATTGAGTTCTAGCTGGGCTTTTGCCTTTCTAATTTTCTCTCTGCATGACTTGACGAGATCCCTGTACTCTTCTTGAGTTGCCTGCGCCTTCTTCCAAAAGTGGTAAACTCTCCTTTTTTTCCTGAGTCCCAGCAAAAGCTCCCTGTTGAGCCAGGCCGGTCGTCTTCCCCGCCAGTTCGTCTTACGGCACATGAGGACAGCCTGCTCCTGTGCCTTTAAGACTTCCTTCTTGAAGAATGCCCAGCCTTCCTGGACCCCTTTGCCCTTCAGGACTGTCTCCCAAGGCAGTCTCTCAACCAGTGTCCTGAACAGGTCAAAGTCTGCCCTCCACAAGTCCATGGTAGTGGTTTTGCTCACGCTCCCACTTACTTTGCCACGAATGGAGAACTCTATCATATCATGGTCGCTAAGCCCAAGATGGCTTACAACCACCACATCTCCCACCAGTCCTTCTCTGTAAACAGCAGGTCACGTGAGGCATCTCCCCTGGCAGGCTCCCTCACCAGCTGTGTCAGGAAGGTCTCTTCCACACATTCCAGGAACCTCCTAGACTGTTTCATCTCTGCTGTGTTGTATTTCCAGCAGACGTCCAGTAAGTTGCAGTCCCCCACGAGAACAAGGACTAGCGATTGTGAGACTTCTGCCAGCTGCTATAGAATGCTTCATCTGCCTCTTCATCCTGGTTGGGTGGTCTATAACAGACACCCGGCAGGATATCTGCCTTGTTGGCCTTCCCCCTCATCCTTACCCATAAGCACTCGACCTTATCATCATATCGCTGAGTTCTACACAATCGAAACACTCCCTAACATACAGAGCCACCCCACCATCTCTCCTTCCTTGCCTATCCCTTTTGAAGAGCTTATAGCCATCCATTGCAGCACTGCAGTCATGAGAGTCATCCCACCACGTTTCTGTGATGGCGACTAAGTCATAGCTATCCTGCTGCACAATGGCTTCCAGCTCCTCCGGTTTGTTGCCCATTCTGCGTGCATTGGTGTAGATGCACTTGAGCTGGGCTATCGATTTCACTCCCAACACTGGCATGGCACCCTTAGGCTCCTCTCCAGTGAGCCTGGTTACATCCCCTTCCCCCTTTGAACCTAGTTTAAAGCCCTCTCGATGAGCCCCACCAACTCATGACCGAGAATCCTTTCCCCTCTTTGGGACAGCTGAACTCCATCCGTCACCAGCAGGCCCGGTGCCATGTAAAGGTCCCCATGATAAAAAAAAACCCAAAATTCCACTGACGGCAGCAGCCTCTGAGCCACGTGTTGAGCAGGTGAGTTTCCCTGTTCCTTTCAGTATTCTTCCCTGCCACTGATGGGATTGAGGAAAACACTACCTGTGCTCCTGATCCCTCAACCAATTGCCCCAGTGCCATGAAGTCCCTTTTGATCGCTTTTGGACTTCTCTCTGCAACCTCATCATTGCCAACCTGCATAACCAGGTTAATAACCAGAGGACCATACCAGACCAGGGAGTTTCCTGGTAACGTCTCTAACCCGGGCCCCAGGGATGCAGCTGACTTCCCCATGGGATGGGTCTGGTCAGCATATTGGGCCCTCTGTTCCCTCAGAAGGGAATCGCCTACGACAATTACCCTCCTTTTTTTATTAACAGAGGCAGCTGTAATACGTGGGGCTGGCTGGCTTACCCGAGGCAACCCCCTGGATGGACCTCCACCTACATCCTCATTTGCCTGGCCCTCAAGTTCCAGAGCCCCATATCTGTTGTGTAAGGGCAACTGGGAAGGTGAGGGAGGCCGGGAGCTCCGCCTGCTGCCCCGAGCAGGGACCTGTTTCCACTCCCCCCTGTCTCCTAGGTCCTTTCCTTCTGCTTGGTGGCAACAGGGTAGGGGATCCTCTGCTTCTTGTGGAGCCTCCATCTGCTGCCTTGGCCTCAGGGATGGTAGGGTGCAGCTCCACCAATCCACGTCCCTCTCACACTCCCTGATACTCCTTAACCTTTCCACTTCCTCTTTCAGCTCTGCCACCAGGCATCCACCAGCATGCACCAGCATCCATCCAGTGACCAGCATCCACCTCTGTTATCTCTGCTGCCCTCCGGTATGAGCGACTGGCTCAGGCACTCCCTGCAGATGGAGACCTGGACAGCTGTACGTTTGCGTGGGAGCTCCGTCTGGGCCACCACATCCCTTCTGGCAATGGCTTTAGGGCAAGAGGAAACCATAGCTAGGTCCTCTCCTGGGAAGGCAATGACCACTAATTGAGTTGCTCTTTAGAGACAGGAGGGGGACTGTGCCCTGCCCATGCGAACTGCCGTGCCACGCCCTTCTGAAGTGCCACGCCCTGTTTGCCCGCCCTGTTCTCCACGCTCCTGGTGGCTCACTGCCTGGGGGCAGCTCTTGTATGCGAGGGGGTTTGGCCACCGTCACCCTTGTCCCCACCCACGCTGAGTCAGAGCTGCCACTTGTCAGGAGCTCACCCTTTCCTGCTCTTGGCGGGGCTGGGTACCCTCTGTCCTGGCTTTGGCTGGGACAGAGTTAATTTCCTTCCTAGTAGCTGGTGTAGTGCTGTGTTTTGGATTTAGTATGAGAATAATGTTGATAACACGCTGATGTTTTGGCTGTTGCTCAGCAGTGCTTACACTGGTCAAGGACTTTTCAGCTTCCCACGCTCTGCCGGGCGCACAAGAAGCTGGGAGGGGGCACAGCCAGGACAGCTGACCCCAACTGCCCAAAGGGCTATTCCATACCATACGGCGTCATGCCCAGTATAGAAACTGGGGGAGTTGGCCAGGGGCAGTGATCGCTGCTCGGGGATGGGCTGGGCGTTGGTCGGCGGGTGGTGAGTAGTTGTATCACTTGTTTTTTCCTCCCTTGGGTTTTGTTCCTCTCTCTCTCTTGTTGTTTTCCTTCTCATTACAATTCATTATTATTATTATTATTATTATTATTATTATTACTATTATTTTTTTCCATTTATTAAACTGTTCTTATCTCAACCCTCAAGTTTTCTTACTTTTGCTCTTCCGATTCTCTCCCCCTTTGCACCGGGGGGGAGTGAGCGAGCGGCTGCGTGGTGCTTAGCTGCCGGCTGGGTCTAAACCACAACGCTCTCCCATGACTTCTGCCCTCTTGGTTTTGCCGTGGTTTTGTCACCTTAGGAAGGGCCCCCTGTGTCCTGGTTTCAGCTGAGGTAGAGTTAATTTTCTTTATAGTGGCTGGTATGGGGCTGTGTTTTGGATTTGTGCTGAAGACAGTGTTGATAATACAGAGATGTTTGAGTTGTTGCTGCACTGGTCAAGGACTTTTCACCTCCCCATGCTCGGCCAGGTGCAGAAGAAGCTGGGAGGGGGCACAGCCAGGACAGCTGATCCAAACTGCCCAAAGGGCTATTCCATACCATACGGCGTCATGCTCAGCACATAAAGCTGGGGAAGAAGAAGGAAGGGGGGACATTTTGGAGTGATGGCGTTTGTCTTCCCAAGTCACCGTTAGGCGTGATGGAGCCCTGCTGTCCTGGAGATGGCTGAACACCTGCCTGCCCATGGGAAGCAGTGAAGGAATTCCTTGCTTTGCTTTGCTTGCGTGCGCGGCTTTTGCTTTACCTATTAAACTGTCTTTATCTCAACCCACGAGTTTTCTCACTTTTACCCTTCTGATTCTCTCCCCCATCCCACTGTGGGGGAGTGAGCGAGCGGCTGCGTGGGGCTCAGTTGCCGGCTGGGGTTAAACCACGACACCCCGGTACGATCCTCCGCTCCGAAGCCCTTCGCCTCAGTGGCTTTGCTGAAAAATATTCACTGAAAACTTGATTGATCTAAAGTTGAACGAGAAAGTTTAGTCCATTGAAACCACAATTACCAACTGTAATGAGAACTACGCTGGTGTTGGACCGTGGTGTCTTTGTGCCAACTATGTTTTACTTTCAAATTATGATTTTGCCTATTCTCCCAAAGTCTGTCTGGTTTTGCCCACAGGTCTCCTGCACATCAGCATCAGCATGTTTCCTGAATGTTACCTTGCGAACCTCATACATGTGGGAATTACTATGAAATAAAAATAGGCTTGGACTTGTTCACATCCACCTGCTGTTTTCAAGATGAAAACACATAGGAAAGCAATTTAGAGTGACAGAACACTTTTTAATTAAAAAAAAATGTTTTTATGGAAGCCTAGAGCATCAGCTGAATTGTGAACTAGAGGAGAAACATTATGTTTTAGACTTACTAACATCTCCTGTACGGCACAATACTGTTAAATACCTCAGAGGTCCACCAGGAATCTAAAATTCTCCAATCAATTAAAGCAAGCTAATTCGAGGCAGCAGCATATGTCAGGCCTTTTTATAAATGTTTCCATGATTTAGACCTTTTTATATACTGTATCTAAATTGTCAAATATTTCAGAGTCCTATTTTCTTTACTTTTGTGATTTTTTCCCCACAGACTTAACTGAGACTTTTCCTGCAACTAGAAAAGACTCGTTTTGGTCTTCCCCCAACCTTTTGTAGCTTACCAGGTTTCGGTATTTCTTTTGCATGTTTGAAAAAGTACCATTGGGATAGATAAATGCCTTTGCTGACATACAGTGGTTCATCTACAGCTGCAACAAGGTGTATGCATCACTCCAAGTCCCATTAACAACTCCGCTTCAATGAACAGCAATTTTCTGCAGTCAGTTCTGACTTCCCCAACTTTTAACTAGCTCAGGCAGAAATATATATATTTTTCCCCTGCAGTAAAGCTAATCCTGTGGAAAGGACTGGGAGGGTCCGTCTTTGTTGAGTCCTGCTCATTAACCCTGCCTTTCCAGGTGGTGACATCCTCTTCCAGATGGTTACAGGCTGCAAACAACCTCTAAGCAAGCACCCTGTAACTCCTTTTAAAGCCTTTTGTGTCTCTGCCCTCTCTGGCCCAGCAGATCTTGTACTTTACTGTCACTTTGCTCCCCCAGTCAGCACTGCACATGGGTCAGCCGGTCCCACGGCCGTGTCCATCCATCCTTACAGCCTGGCCTGATCCATGGAAACACGTGGTGAAAAGCAGCCTTTCCCGAGCTGTGCCTGAGGTTCAACCCTGCTGCAACAAGACAAATCTGGCTGGCTGCTCATTGCTTGTCTACCAGTAAGGACATCAGGAGCCAATTAAAAGTAAAACACTTTGGAATATCAGGAACCTTCAGACTGTACAATTGCTATCCACGAGCGTGCACTCGCACCGCTGCCCCCAGTTATTCCCAAATGTGCCTGCAGGACCTCATCTGTGTTTTCTCCCCAGCCTCCCACCGCCTCTGTTGCCAAATTTGTGCTTACAGCTTTCTCAAGTCAGGCTTTAAGCCCCAAAGCATTTGTGTAATATATACTGTTAAGTGTAAGTACTCCGCGGACATGCCTGGATATGCTGTTGTATTCAGAGCCACACTCCAGTGTAGGGTTTGCTCGAGAGGGTAGTTTAGGAGTGGATATAAAATGGTTCCAACCTCACTCATGGGTGGGGCAAAACTGGGGAAGTGTGCTAACATCAGGAGTTTCCAGTAGGCATTTGTCCTCCTATTGGTTAATAGAAATTAAAGTAATTCATGGATATATTCTGATCTTTGTTATTCTTCTGTTGGAAGACAACCAGGCTAACACACAAGAATGAAGCGGTTTTGACTGTGTATCTTCTGTTTCAAGCCGACTGTTCCAATATGTAGTTAAACAGGAAAAAAAAAAAAAAAAAAAAAGGCTTTCGTTTTATTGAAATATAATTTTCAGTCTACTCTGAAGACACTTGTGACGGTTTCTCTTCAATAGCTTTGTCTGTGTTCTGTTCAAAAGCAGACAGCTTTTAAATTCCAGATTTCCTCGAGAAACACAGCTCCTGCCCAGTGCTGCTTAGTGCCAGTTGAGCTGCTTTTACAGGGGAGTGCTGCACAGGGGAGTGCCTCCCTTTCTAAATCAATACAGTAAAACATAGGAAATATTTCCAGCCTTAACTTTGTGCAAAATCACATCCTCAGACTGGCAACGTTTCCGAGGCATGGACACTCACCAGACTTGGACAGCTTAGGGCTACCAGGATCTAAGTGAGTACAATTAATCTCTGAGCTGTAGGAAGCCTACCAAAGAGTCCTATTAGCACTGAAGCTCCTTTAACTCAGAAAGATCAATAACACTTATTTGCAAGTGTTTAGAGTACATTATTTGCATTTGTGAAGGTAATGAAAAAAACTATTGAATTTTAATTAGCATTTTCTGGCTCTTCTGGGAGAACTCTGATTCAATCCACAGATACTTTCAGTATATTTCAAGACAACATTGTGGGCAAAATTCAGAATCATTTCTGATGTTCTGCCATTACAAAAAACACCTCCAAAGCATAGATTTCCATAAACTATCCACTGCCACAAGTTATTACAGAAGCATAATAATGGGTCTATCGTACTATAAATTGTTTTGTCATTTTAAATTTCTGGTAACTGCTGAGAAGAAAAAAAAAATAAATAAAATGACTGATTTTCTTTTATGAAACCAGACTTTGGCTGGGAAAATTATTTTTTCTACTGCACATAATAGCATTTAGATAAATAGATCAGCTTTTTCTCTACTACATACTCCAGAATAAATAATTGTACTAAATGTCCATGTAAATGTTTTAGATATAAAAATACACAATGGGAAATAATAAATACTGTAAGTCAGAATGGTCACATAATGTAGGATTGCTATTCATCTGATGAGAATGGGTGTACCCTGAACAGGCTTTTCAGATAAGAAAGGTAGATAGAATAATACACAGATATTTTAAAATAGATCTTAAAGAAACCCAGCAAGGTTGCGTTCACATAAAAAGTGAAATGCCTCAATTGCAATGAATGTTATTAATGTGTAGACAGAGTTGAGACATTCCAATTCCTTAACTGTTAGTTTCCATCTTTCAATCCATTTATATATTTTACTGTTCTTGGCTCTACACTCCAAGTGGTTTTTAATTTATATTTTTAATACATGTTTCCAGACTAGGAATAACTAAGAAAACTCTTTTTTTATTGATCATAATTACCTCAGTAATGAGAGTGAAGCAAAGATTTGGACTCATCAAGAATCAGTCTCGACTTCTGACGGGAAATACATGACCCAAGTGAATGTTCATACTAGCAACCTGCTGTGCCTGGCATGGAAGGTCTCCAAGAAGGAAAAGCGTCAACAAATCTGATGTGGTCCTTGTCTGATCCTTAGTTTAGGAGAGCAAATCGCTTTCACTCTGGCCTGGATGGTTATCTAGAAGCTGGCAAGAATAACTGGTGTTATGTGTGTGTGGATCTTCAGGATTAGCAAATATATTCCTATATAGGAAGTTAAACAAGAAGAAATAGTGGTGAAGTCTCTGAATCACTTGGCCACACAAAGAACAGGTACTCTGAGCAATAATCCAACCTGAAGACTAGCACAGCATTAGAACTGTGGGAAAATATAATCAAAACCATGAAGATAGATGCAAAATGAGGTAAGTTAGACAGGTGATGGCCAAACGTAGCTCATGCCAGAAAAACACAATAGATTTTCCTGTAACAGCTAATTTTGTCGGCAGCAAAAACATGGTAGGCCCCATACGTTGGGATTTCAGTGTAACTTTTACTGTAGTGACACATTACTAGTCACAGAGCGATCACAGCCTAAATTCAAGAAGAAGGGGTTAGTATAAAGAATACAATGACGTGATGTCCATGGCCGTGAGGAAGGACCTAATAGCTTTGTCTCAAACCAGAGTACCTCTGTGGCCACAGATCCTGTGGTCCTCGCAGAAACCACGCTGGGTAGGGATGTTTTCAGGCTCACCCTGGGTTGCTCTGAAACCTGGTACCTGATGAAACAGCAGGACCCTAAGAGAAAAACTCTGCAAAGGGATGGGCAACATCAAAGTAGTGCTTTTTCCCAGGACACCTCCACAAAGGGTATCTGAACGGACCACACTCCTACGCCGCATGCTATTTGGTCTCAAAGATGAGCACAGATGGTTTGTGGCATTTACAGGGTGGACTTAAGAACTGCAGTACAGAAGTTGGCATGTCGGGAATATGTAAGAATTAAAACAAAACCAAGAAGTCTTCATGTTGCCCAACTTCCACAATTTACATAAGCTCTTGGTATTCTCTGTCAGTATCTTGAATGTGTCTTATACATCATTTGCATCACATGTGCACGTACGTAACATCATTCAACACCGAATTAAACTGTGAGAACTTTGGTACATGATTGGAAATAGGGTCTCCGTCAATAGTTCGAAGTAAATAGCTTTGGCTCTACACACTTGGAAGATGATCTTGAATCATCTCTGCTACCTGCTAAGAATGGCTAATGCAGTTTTTTAATTCATCCATTGAAATTCTGCCCCAGCTCCAGTCCCCTCATTGCAAGCATCCCATTCATCAGCTCTCTCATGCGGCTTCAATTAAATCCTATCGCGCTCTGAGGCAATGTAGCATCCGCTCTGGAGAAGAATTTCAATTCAGTAAACAGGCCTGTAAATATGCTGCTGTGGATAAATTGGCCATCAGCGTGATAGAGAGAAGTAAAGTAAAATGTGTGATTACAGCTAGTTTTTATGTGCTAGGAAGCCGCTGAGACATTACTGAGAGCAGGAACAATGTTTTTGCACCCTGTGCTTATCTGGCAGTTTTGTACCTATTTTATATTAGCTATTTTCAGGCAAATGTTCTATGTCTGACTGATACTTCTCACTTGGAAAGCTACTTTTAAAATAATCTTGACCTAGATTTTTGTAATGAAAAGCAGCAGACAGCGCCAGAAAATGTTGTGCTGTTACTGACATTTTATCTCCATTCCTTAAACACAGTTCGTTTAAAACATACAAATTTAATCCACGGTGGAAGACTGGAGGACAAGCATCAAGATGGACAAGACTGATGGATTTCAGGCTTGTGTGGATTTCAAGCTGAGTGCTCAGCTGAAACGTGTTTCTGCTGGTGGAAGACAGGGCTCTCCTTTTGCAGAGGTTATTTCTGGTTGGATCCGGGCTTGTTTCCGGAGTCCCGCTGGAGGCAGTCGCGATGCAAAGACGCCTTTCAGTGGCTTGGCCGTCATCCAGGAGGCCGGGGCAGCACTCCTTGCCCCGCTTTCTCCCTCTAAAGCTTACCCAGAGCCACAGCAGCAGAAAAGGATACTTTATTCCAGTTCACTGGCCAGGAGGACCTTTGGGCTGAGGATCAGCAGTAGCTGCCTCATTCGGCAGCCCGGGAACTGAGCGAGTGCAGTCTGGTACCTTATGACAAAATATTAGTGACTGCCTGATCCCCTTTCCCGTCTCCCCAGAGAGATCTGTGCGCTGCAGGAATTACATACGTCAGATATTCCACTGCATCCTCATAATCCTTTTTTCTTTATAGCAACATGTCCAAGAATGAGAAAAGAGCACTTAGGAGCAAAAAAACCCTTTTACCTTTTACCAGATAAATCTTGCCCCAAGCCCAGGTTCTCGCAGATAAGCAGAGAAAACTACCACAGCTCTGACATGGTAAATGGCAAACAGAGCAAAACCCCCCAAACATAAAGAAAAGCAGTCTTGCTCCCCAGCTGAAGTTGTCTGGTGTCTCTCCTTCCATATGCTGAGTTCAGCTAGACCCAGACTCCTGAAAGGAGGGAAATTTGCAATAAATAATTAAATTACGACTTTATTGTCAAAGTGAGTTTCCCGAAATAGAAATGTTTTCTGAAAGGATTAGGCATATTCACAGGAGGTAGGTCCTTCGGAGCGCATTAAAAATGCTGATTTGGAAATAGCTTAAACTGCTTCTTGCTGGGAACGGGGAGCATATCTTGGGGAGGAGGTGATCCCTCATACGCAGTCTTCCCCAGCATCTGCTGTTGTTCACTTGCAGACAGGACACCAGGATGGAGGATCTTTAGTTTGTTGTTTGATTTTTTTTTTATGTAGAAAGCGGTTAATACCCACTGATAGGCATTAATCTGTTTGCCTGTACAGGTGAGGAGCAGATTTTACCCATTTCTGCTGCAATCTGCCACACCTGCTCAGGTCACCATCGTGGTGCAGGGAGGCTTCCACAGGGGAAGTGATGGGGGAGTGCGTTAAAGCTAAAGCTGTGCCTGTACCGTGACTCTTCAATTATGCACTCTCCAGAGCTGGAGTTTAAGTTTCTTAAGGTCACAAAGTACCATGGAACAACCTTATTTCTGCCATGACCTCATTTGCTTTGTCACTCCCTGCTCAGAGGTGCCTGGAGCATCAATGGGCTGGCTGTTGGCTGCAGTGATGAGGGACCCCGGCATGCGCCTAAGACCTGTGATCCCTTTGGAAGGCTGGGAGCTTGCAGGACTGACCATGGGTCTCGGCAGCATTCATTCATCCTACTGAATATTGATACATTATGCTCATCCCTTCATATCTGTCGGGATGCATTTCTCTGGAAAAAGAGGGAAAAAAATCCAGTTTCTGAATTATTTCCTTGTACTGTCTGTGCTCATCTTGAAATCGTCTGTGGTCCCATATATATGAATATGGGGTATAACAGTTAGAAAGGAAAAGGGAATTGAATTATTCTGTTTACTGGTGTGCTGGTAGTGAATTAGCCTGAGTTTCACTGCTGCGTATTGGTTATGTTTGACATTAATTTTCTTGTCTGTGTGTTATCCTCACAACACCTAGAGCATATGGACGCTATGTCCATAAAGAAATAAAACTAGCACACGAAATATTGTTCTTTTATAGTGTGCTTTGCCTAGAAAAGCTTGATGATGTGCCATTGCAGGGATGAGAGTTAAACTGCAATAGTAAGGCCATGTTATTCAATGAATTAAATTTTGACAAGCTGTTTCTTTGCAATGCTATGAAGGCTGAAGAATGCCGGTTATTATGATTTCAGTATGATCTGACATTGAGACAGTTCTACATGGGCCAAAAGCACCCATCAGAGCTCCTGAGAGTGCTCTTCCATGGCCTTGCTTGAGATCAATAAAGTAAATACAGCTGCATTAACTGCAAGCAAGTTCTATCAGTAGGGTTGATCATAGACTCCTAGTTAATCTTTTCACTCTGCTTTTCTTACAGTTTGAAATACTGTAATTCCCTTCCTTCTTCCCCTCTTTCGCTGCAGCACAATATTCAAGAGGAACATTCAAGGTTCTCATTGCTAGATGAAAAAATACTGCACTATCTCCCAGTTGCCCTTGCACAAATCCCTCAGGTTGCTGGTCATTTCAGCCAGTTTTCCAGTATCTTTCATAAGATGCTCCTTGTAAGGCATTTCATTTCCCTGTAGGAACCTGAAGCTCAGCAAAATCCATGCCCTGAATAAAGTAGTTATCCACTGGAGCTGCTGCATCTCTTTTTCCTCTCAGTAGATTAATGTTTTATGCAGTGAGATGTGATGAAGGACAGCATACAAATCAACTCAGATGGGAAAGATGGAGCTCAGAAGAAGCTTACACTATGTTTTTGGGGAGCTATATCATCCTGTCAAGACCAGAGACCTACCAAATGTCAGCAGGGTACTGCACACTGTCAGGGTTGGATCTTCTCCAGATGCCTTGGTCATGCAAACACCAATTGCAGGAGGACTTCCCAGGCTTGGGAGCACTGGGAAGTATTCTCTAGTATATTTATGGTTTCTGTTAGATACTTTCAGATACCCTTCCTCCTAGCCTCAGACATTTTAGGTGTTTAATGTTGTGCTATGAATTTGTGAGACCACTTCACCCATTCATTAAAAAGAAGATCTGTCATAGTGAGTCAGATCAAATAACCATCTAGCCCTGTGTTTTGTCTCCTATACAGCCAACAGGGAAAGAATATGAGGACGTGTACAGAACGACCCTTGCTCTGGTGTGTCCCCTCCTGTAGAAGGGATACAGCTGGCCCAGCGTGGGGACATGCACAGAGCACAGGGCAATGTGGCACAACGCTCCAGTGGAGAGGAGCAATGAGGAGCATCCCTCCAGCATGCTCAGTTATTGTGTGAAGTGTGCATGCTGTACAGGCTGCTGAGTTAGACGATTTAACAATGGGATTAAAGTAGCTGAACACGTGCAGATCTATCTGGGGAGAAGATGTGTAGCAAGAGGTACATGATGCTATGGTGGCTATTGTCTGGACACCCTTGACCCGTGGTACTTGCTGGAGTTACTGGCAGAAGGACATAGCCTTTGCGGGGTTACTCACTTCCCAAGATAAGTTTTACGAGCAACATGCACAAAAAGAAAAACAAAGGAGCCTAAGAAAACCAAAAAATATTATTGCAGAGGTTTCCAGTGTCATGAGCCTGGAGAAGGTAACAGGAGGGGAATTGTGCCAGAATTGGAACAACGAGTGAAGATGCTTGAGAGCTACCAGTGTAAAGTGTCTAGCGTGTATTTTTTGCATTAGTTTCTAAGTGTATTAAAACATTAATTTCCATCTCTGCCTGAAAGCTCTTCTGCCAAACTCCCCAAAGGATCTGCATATTAAAATGGCTCAGGCGTTCATACCTTTCTCGTGCAAATTCAGTTCCAAATTAAAATAACTTGTGCAAAATCTTGTAATGTATCTGTCTTTTTTCTACTTGCTGTTGCCTGAGTTCTGTCTTTAATGAGGACCAGCTGGGATAAACCAACCAGAGGATGCTCTGTCTGTGAATAGGTCATCAGTCAGTCATTAGTCATCATCCAGCATGACAGCTCACCTCTGCTAATGTTTTAGCACATTGGCAATAATCTGGGGAATACAGCTCAAAAGCT
Source organism: Mycteria americana (assembly GCF_035582795.1). NCBI lineage: Eukaryota > Metazoa > Chordata > Aves > Ciconiiformes > Ciconiidae > Mycteria > Mycteria americana. The sequence goes on along the minus strand of NC_134369.1, from coordinate 72,894,065 downwards.
CAGTTTAGGAGGAAGTCGTAAAGTTTGCGGCCTTCACCACCTTGAATGAAAATGAGCTGGGAAGGCGGGAAGGGAAGAAAGCTCTCTTGCAATTTGTAGAGGCGATGCTGGTTGCAAATGCCACTTCAGGGATTAAGACTGTGATGCTGCTTAGCAACATTTCAGCTATGGTCCTTTGTGGATATATTCACTGTGATCTTCAACAATTGTACTGCTGTAATATAGAAACCTAACACATGTTACTTTTACAGCTATTTTCTTCTTCTGATCGTCTTCCTAAAATGTTGTGGATTTTTTGGTATTCCTAAAATAGATTTCTCTGCTGTGCTTTGTGTCCGACTTGAAAGACAGCAACAAATTCTTTTTTTTTTTTTTTTTTCCCATCACTGAAAGGTCATGAGCAATAAGAGGTTTCGCGTTGGCAGCATCCAGCATTCCCACGTGCACATACAACGCTATTGTTGACCTGGACTCGGCTCCCTCATCTCTCACCTTAGCCAGAAGATGCTCCTCACAGGTACCCAGAGCAGCACCGGTCAAATAACGGGGCTGGCAGTGCTCCATTTTTCTGTTGCGCATCATCTAAAAGTTACCACATCTATCTGTGCTGTTTCTATCCTTTATGTTTTGCAGCAGGCATTGCACAAGGCTTTTGTTGGGGGTGGTCAATGTGTATGTGGATATTCTGAATTTAAGCTCTAAACCTGCAGAAAGGCTTCAGCAGAATTGAAATCTGAATTTTTTTTACCAAATTCAAACAATGCTTCTCTTTTTTTATTAGTGTTCTGAGTTTATACAGTGTAATGTCTGCCATTCTTTACTGCACCTACCTTGTTTTTGGAGCCATCTGTTCTCTTGCAAAATGCTTATTCTGAGGTAGTTTGGGAAAAGAACTGTGTTTGTACTACATGAAAATTATATTTCTTTACCAAGGAACACAATTGTTTAGCAAGTGATACAGATGGATTATTGTTCTAATTGTCCAAAAGCTGCATTGCATCTCTGTACCAACAGGTGGGAAATTCAATATTCTTGACTCTTGTTACTAACTGGCACAGCATTATGTCCTCTAGGGTATGATAAGAGCTGAGGAAAAAACAAACCACCTGTAATGAGTTACCATAGAAAATTAAAATTTTCAAAATCAGTTTTCTTTATTGTGTTAAAAAAGCAAATTAAAGTTCCATTCTCATTTTCATTTAAAGCATTTAATAAATAGTTTATTAACATTATTTTCTATTATTTGGCATTTTTCTCCCATTTTCTTTGTTGTTTTTTTTTAAATTAGATTTTTTTTCTCTTTTCTCCCTTTTGCTTCTCTTTATTCCAATGACACAATAAGAACAGAAAATGAAAACCAAAAAAAAAAAAGGAAACCAAACATTTTTAAGATTTGATTTTTTATAAAATACTTAATAAATTTAAAAATCCTCTCTCCTGGAAGACCTGCCATTTAGAGTACTTCTTATTCCAGCCCTTTTCCATTTCTTCTTTGCCACTTTTAGGGCTCACGCTGTCAGAGAGGTCTCAACATGTCCATCCTCTGCCTGGTCCTTTGGTTACACCCTGTCTTCCTTTCTCCAGCTTGCTCTTATGGGGATTTCCTCAAGCTTTGCTTCACTGACTCTGACGCAACCTTCATCAAGTCTACATAGAGCTGCAAATATGTCCAGTCCACAAATTAAAATTTGAATCTGTCTCTATTAACAGCAGGGTAAATACTTCCTACGTAGCCTTAGGATGAAAGTATGTCATTAGGACCAAAGAATATTGGTGTTTCAGCTCCACCGCCACCTGGCACTGTGCTTTGTCACAACTTTATGAGCTCCTTGATGATGCTAAAGTGGACAGTCCTGCATTAGGAGGACATGAGGATTACTTAAAGATCTAGTTTGCCCATGATCAGTGTCTACTTGTGATGAGTGTGGAGAGGCACCCAGTTGCTTAAGTAATATTCTGGTCCTGTATACTCCCACCTACTGAAAAGCTCCCCAGAAATCAGAAACCTCACTGCTATCTTTAAGGTATTGTCGCGGATGGAGTGAGCGTGCACTTCACTCATTAGAGAAAAGTAAAAATATAGTTTATTGATACAGAACAGGGAGTTAACAAAGTTCAATGCGACAGTGGTTTAACAAGATTCGATGGCGAGGTGCACTCGATTATTTACTGCATAGAGGACAGGGTCAGACAAAACTGTCCAGGAGACCCTCCCGTTGAGTCCTGAGGTTTGGAAAAGGATCCCCTTGCTTTCTAAACTCCTTCTCAGAGAGGAGTCTAGGTGCGGCTAGATCCAGTCCTAGTCCCAGACTTGGTCAACGGTTTATATCTAAAGGATTATATATATGCGCAATCAATCCTTTACATCACTTAGCTAAGATTTCAAAGTTTAGCATGCTGTTGGTCACTTACCCAGGATCTGTTGTGGCGAGGAATCTCTCAGCCTCGAGGAGTAACCCTGAGAGGCGTCCCTGCTCCAGGGGAGATCCTGGCCTGCAGCCCGCGGCCGTGCAGGAGAGCTCCAAGGGCTCTTGGGCTGCTCACTGCTTATGGGGATAAGATGATTGACCCATAGTCATATTTGCATGCCGACCACAGGTTTTAGTTTCTTGGGTGGGTGCACAACACAATAGCCCTAGGCACAACACAATAGCCCAACACAGGCTATTGTTGGGCTAATAGCCCAGCCCTTAGGCTATTGTGTTGTTATCTGTCTCCTGAATCCACTTTGAGCCGATGGTGACCAGATGCATCCATTTACAATCACCACTGGTGGTTATCACCTAAGCAGGGTTGCAGGAGATAAAGGTCGAGGGCGGGGGAAGCACACCGTCACAGGTATCATGACCCTCACTGTTCCAACTGCCGTGTCTCCAGTTAAACCCTAACATTGACGCCCAGGAGCTTCTAAAGGAATATATATTTTTCAAACCATGACATCCCACTGACCACCCAGGTTCCAGTTCAGCCTGTAGCTTCTGCTTCAATACAGGGAGCATTGATCGAGCACTCAGAGCAGCCCGGATGTTGGCCCTCCTGCTTTTTGGCAGCAGTCAAAAGAGAAAGAAGTTAATTTTGGTTTATTTGAGTTTATTAACTGGCTTGATGTGACAAGGTATCTCCAGGTAGTGTAGATCTACCTTGGCATGTTGTTGTGCCAGTTCTAGTCATTGACCCTTCACCATTGCAACGCAACACTCAGCAGTTGAGCTACTGCCATTACCCAGGGACAGCAGCTTTGTTTTTCCTGGCACATCAAGATCCACGAATTCATTGCTGATTAAGAGGGTGATAGCTTCTCACCCAGGCGGTACCGCACTGAATCATGGCACTGTTTTCTGAGCACCAGATTTATTGGCCAGCCCCATAATGTGTTAACTTGTTATGACACATTTTGCTTGTTTAGGGGAATTGCAGTTCTAATTAAGATTAAAAACAAGTTATGACTCAGAGTCCAATAAAAGTACAATGTGAATTACATACCCTTAAATTTAATTTACTTACCCATAGGCTGAATATCCTCATGAATGTAAGAAATGCAGCAAAACAATTATTCTAATTAAAAGGAAAGATTTGGTTAAGCTAATTTACATTTTAGTCCACTCTCAGATACATCACAGTCTCTCACCAGCCTGTCCATTAAGAGAAAAAATCAAAGTGGTTAAATTGAATTATAGATTAGGATCTTGTTGACAAACACTAGAGAGCAAGAGACCGACAGGAATAAGCAGAACAGAAGCTGTAACAGACTCATGGGCAAAATCAGAAGAGTTTCAAAAACTCCTGGCACCAGTTCAGATGTACGGGTTATAAAACCTGAGACGACCACTGAAGTCTTATGATTTGTCCTTCCACATAGCACAGACTGCTGGAGCTCAAATGAACACAGGATAGAGCAAAACAGGGTTGGAAAACCAAAATAACAGAATGGAGAATTCACTGGTGACTTTGCTAAATTGTTCCAGTGATTAATTAACTACCACCGGCTGAAGCAAGCAAGCAGGTGCATGGTTGCATCCGGACTGGGGATCAATGCGAATACTTCAGAAGAGCCCTGGAAATGCTGGTGGAGGCAAGACAACAAACTCACCGAGTGCCCAAGCACCAGTGGGATGTGAAGGGGCAAATGCTGCCTAGTTTGGGACCAAAGGCTGGGCCGTGTGGATCGTTCACTAGAGCTAGCTCTCAGGCACAGACACACAGACACCTGAAACTTTCTGATGATGTATTGCCCCCCTCTCTGGCACATATCATTAGTCTGTCACTGATTTATACAGTGCCACCAGACCGAGCAACAAGAGAGTCTTTTACGTGCTAAGAAAATGCAGTACAAATCATACCTGAGTACCCCAGAGCTATGTGCCTTTTGAATAATTACCACTGATATGGGGATGATGATTGCAGGAGGTAAATTTATGTAGACACATCCACCCCTGAACACCTACACATAAATTCGTATGACCTGGTAAGCGTGTACATAAGTGAGGAAGGCACAAGAACAAGATTGTCTTCTGAGTAGCCTTGAGTCCATCAAAATCTGCTGTCTTGAATTTTTGTGACCTGACTTCTTTTACGCTTATTCAATATGGAAATTTCTATATAGTTCTCATTAACAGATCATATGGCGGTGCTGTTACCCACAGTGTTAGGCAACCAAGGGAGAAAGATCTCTTTCAGTGGGCAATAGATAACGTTGCCCATAAATACATTGGGACCTCTAATAGGAAAGTATGACAACATGTAATACGTTCAGCTGGTGCCCAATTGTTGATGACTGTGCTGGTTTTGGCTGGGATAGAGTAAATTTTGTTCATGGTAGCTAGTATGGGGCTATGTTTTGGATTTGTGCTGGAAACAGTGTTGATAGTACAGAGATGTTTTTGTTGTTGCTGAGCAGTGCTTACACAGAGTCAAGTCTTTTTCTGCTTCTCACCCCACCCCACCAGCGAGTGGGCTGGGGGGGCACAAGGAGCTGGGAGGGGACACGGCTGGGACAGCTGACCCCAACTGCCCAAAGGGCTATTCCATACCATACGGCGTCATGCTCAGCATATAAAGCTGGGGAAGAAGAAGGAAGGGGGGACATTCGGAGCGATGGCGTTTGTCTTCCCAAGTCCCCGTTAGGCGTGATGGAGCCCTGCTGTCCTGGAGATGGCTGAACACCTGCCTGCCCATGGGAAGGAGTGAAGGAATTCCTTGCTTTGCTTTGTTTGCGTGCACAAGGCTTTTGCTTTCCCTATTAATCTGTCTGTATCTCAACCTATGAGTTTTCTCACTTTTACCCTTCCGATTCTCTCCCCCATCCCACCAGGAGGGGAAGTGAGCGAGCGGCTGCATGGTGCTTAGTTGCCGGCTGGGGTGAAACCACAACAGTCCTTTTTGGCACCCAACGTGGGGCTTGAAGAGTTCAAGATAACGACAGATTTGATTGGAATGTGCTAGATCAAATTTATAGCTGTTATTGCTGTTTAGCTATTAGTCGGCAGGCTCCTGTGCTTGCCATGGGGCATGCTTGCCTTACTGTATATTACAGACTAGTGCTCATTAGCGGCCGCTTTTTGCTTTCGCTGCTTGCTGTAGTGCTGTGCCGCTGATCACCTTACTCTGCTGTGCCTGGGAACATGTTGATAACAGCAATGGCCGTGTGCCTGGGCTGGCAGATGGCCAGGGCATCGCTGCTGTTTCTGTGCTGCTGCACTGGACAGGCTGGAACTCCAGCGTGAGCTTGAGTCAAAGCGGCTGTGACCTGTGGATGAGTCCATGTGGGAGCAGGACACCCCGAAGCGTCTGTGGCCGTGAAAAAGTCCACATCAAAGCAGGTACATCTCAAAGCATCTTTGGCCATGGTTATGTCTGTGCTGCAGCAGGTATACCTCTGAAGAGGTTGTGGCCCAAGGATAAGTCCATGCTGCAGCAGGTATACCTCGAAGCACCGGTGGCTGTGGATAAGTCCATGCTGCAGCAGGTACACCTTGAAGCATCTGTGGCTGTGCATGAGGTCATGCTGGAGCACGTCAAAGCATGTGGCCACGGATAGAGCTCACGACAGAGCAGGTACACCCCTGGAGGGACTGCAGCCATGGGTAAGGCCATGTTGGAGCAGGTTTACTTCTGAAGGGACTGTGGCTGTGGGTAAGGCCACACTGGAGCAGGTCTATCTCTGAAGGCATGGTGGCCCATGGAGAAGGCCACACAGGAACAGGTGAACCTCAAAGCGACTGTGGCTGTGCATAAGTCTATGCCGCAGCAGGTAGAGCCCTGGAGCGACTGTGGCTCATAGATGAGGCTCCACTTGGAGCAGGTACGCCCCTAAGGGACTGCAGTCTGTGGATAAGTCAAAGCCACAGCACAGGCAAGGGGAAGAGTTCATTGCAATGTTAAACCCGATGGTGTGGTTCAAAGGGACCAGGGGTGGAGATTGTAATGGAAATACCTTTAAATTGTTGTAACCCATGATTTGAGTTGCATGTTATAGCAGTTACTATAGCAGGAACCACCTGAACCAATGGGGACAAGCCTCAGAAGCAGCAGCACGTACAGCAGACCAAGACCTTATACTCTGTTTCTGGTTTCTTTGCCTTTCTGTTCTCTGTAACACAATGAGCTTCCCACGATGATTATGATCAATTTAGAAGATACGTAGAATGATAAAGGCAAAGCCAGGCAGAATTATATTATTTTGGGTGAAAATTTGAAAATAATTCTGCTGGTCACATTCTTGCTATAGGGATAAGACTTTCATGCTTCCCCTGTTACAACATAACCATGCAGTTCTTCTGGATATGCTCTTCTGCCCCAGGTTTTTCTAAAAGTCTCATTCTCATCTTCCACCCCTCATTCACTACCAAAAAATCAGTTCTTCCTCCTCTCCTGCTATTCCTCACTCAGTGATGTGACTTCTGTTGTTACTGGGCTTTCTGTTGGGCTGTTTAGAAAATACTCTGTAGGAATACCTTTGCAGCCATTAGAATAGCTATTTTATTACTTTTGATCCAATTCCATTTATGCAGAAAAAATGAAATACTCCTACCAAGATATTACATTTAGATATCTGTATGGTATAGTGTTTATTCTACTGTTGGCCAGTATAGCGCTGCTTATCTGCTGCATGACTTGGAAAATGCACTTCAAACAGGGAAGTGTCAAAAATGAATGAAGCATAACCGACTGTGTGAAGGGACTCAAGGGTCAGTCGATAAACCATTACGTGTGCTAAATGGTTAAAAAATGAATTAAGTTTTTGTCTTGTTTTTATTATTATTATTATTTGGGTTTTGTTGTTGTTGAACTGCCAAATAAAGAAATCAATTTCCTGAGAGGTTTCAGAGTTAATTTTGTAGAAAGTTACTGTCATTTTTTTTTCTTCTGATGAGAAGTGTTAATTATGGGTGTCTTCCCAGAGGTTTCTTACAGCATATGTTCCTATAGAATGATGCTAAACTCTAATTTCATTTTCCATTGAAGTCCTTGAGAAACTCTCTTTTTTACAATTTTGACATTACCCTTCTAGATTTTGTTAGTGAAAATATGTAAAACTTAACATTCAGAAACCCTGGCTTTATATTTTTCTTGCTAATTCCACAGCTTTTTGTACCAACATTGCAAAGGAGAGCTCCTGGCTGTCCCAAGGAAAACTATTTTAATTTTGATTTTAGATTTCATGGTTATGTTAAAAACAGAATTGCATAAAATTGATTTTCTACAAGCTTTAAATAGAAATTTCTAAATATTCATTTAAGTTACAAAGCAAAGTTTATTCTTTCAGCTGTAAGTAAAATAATAAAAAATAGCTCAGGAGCTCTGAGTCTTACTTTTTGTAATCTGTCTTTATGAAGGAGCCTCTCCTCGCATCCACACTGCAGCCTCCTTCCCAGTTTCCTAATAAAAGAAAGGGAATTCATTTTGGTTAAAGCTTTATTTTTTCAGGTTTAGAAACAGCAGGAGAAGTGTTACAGGCCTGGGAAGCTATCAATGTGATCTGGAGACACTGAGTCCTGTTAAGGCCCGCTGAGACTGCCACAGATTCATTATTTTTTTAACCAAATACTTTTGACCAGAAAATTCCAAATTCTGAAACTGAAAAAGCTAATGGGAAACAACTGGTTTCAACCAATAATCCACAACTGCATTAAAAAGAAACAACTATTTAACATGTTAAAAAAAGTCAAAATTGAAGGTTTTGTTTTATTTGGCAGTAAATGAAATGTTTGTGTTGATCTAAACATGCACACACATACGAACACACACAAATCTCCTTTTTGTGGATTTTTTTCGTTGCTGTTTGCAATACATTTCAAGCTATTAATTTTTCCTCTTGATTATATTTCTCTTCCTTTAAATACAGAGGCTTAATCTAAGCTGGAAAAACACTTAATGCCCAGCAGTAAGTAAAAAGACTCCAGCCACCCTTGGCAGGGTCGAGCTCAGCTCTCATGGCAGACAGTTGGGCTGCTGCATACACCTCTCGTGCTGGGTACACACTGTTGCTAGCTGATGCAAAATGAGAAATAAGTGTTAAAAATCATTCTCACTCTATTCTAGACATCCTTAAAGCTGGCATAGCTGGAAGGGAAGATTTTTTTTCCATGTGATTTATAACAGAATACTATGCACAGTGGAGAGCCTGTGTTTTGCTTTGTATTCAATTTCTATGGGATTGAAAGAAAATAAAGGAGTCCTACCTGTGTGTCACGAACACAATGATGAGAAGTGATGAACCCTGTGTCCTCTTGTCTGATTGCAGCAGGGTGCTGGATTTGATTTGTTTAAAGCAAGTGGTTTCATTGTGCTGAGGCATGTTGGGGAGGCTGGAGGTCTCGTGGACTCAGTCACTTCCCCGCGCCCCAGGGTAACAACCAACAAAACCAACACCGACAAGAAAAGCTGCAAATAATGTCCTGTTAGTAGACCAAGACAAGGGTTGGAGAAAAAGCAGGTAAACATTAGCTAGATTGTCTCCTGCCAAAAGGTTAAGGGCAAATCTGCATTTAGAGGGAGTATGAAGGCGACGTGGGCAGCTCCTGGGCTGGAAGGACAGGCTCAGTGGCAAAGCATTACCCAGGGTGATGCTGCACCAGAAATGCAGGTTACGGAGTGGTTCTTCACTTTCGTATGCTGTGTTTCTACCAGCCTGGCCCAATCTTGCCGTGAAATCCATAGCAGCATGAAGCCAGCAGATGCTCTTTTCAGGACGGAGAAAAAGCAGTACTTCCTCACATGGTGCGCAGCTCTTGCACAGCTTGGTCTCAGGACACTGCGGATGATAAAAATTGACGTGGGTTTAAGAAAGTATTAGGAAATTTCATGAAAGACAATAGATCTATCTAGGACTTTGCATTAAGAGCAGAAATATTGAGGAATCGCTCAGACTGCTTCCTGCTTGCCCCTGCCCCCTCTCCAAGCTGGGGTTCCCCATGCAGTACCCTCTTGCAGACATCAGCCCAGCCATGCATGCCACCTCTCTCAGGTTTCCATGACTGAAACGTCGAGATGTACCATACAGAAGAGAAGGAAGAAAACCAGTTGCACACCCAGAACATGGCATGCCTTACCCAGTGTCACAAAAGCCTTATGATGTCCCCAGTGAATTGCAAGGGTTTATGAGCCTAAGTGTATAACCTCATAGGGGTGCCCCTCTGCCCTTTCGCTTTTTGTACTCCTGCAGACCTTTAAATGGTAAACAGGAGCAGGCCTCACCATTTAGAAAGATTGCTGAGCCCTTGGTAGACAATGAGCTTCAGACTCCCCATCAGGAGTCTATATGGGAACATCCCAACCTGCCATCCCTCCTCGCATCCACACAGAGGCAAAGGGTTTCCCCTTGCCTTGCCTGGTCACCTCGCTGTGACGGTGTGCTTCCCCCGCCCCCGACCTTTATCTTCTGCAACCCTGCTCAGGTGATAATCACCACTGGTGGTTGTAATGGATACATCTGGTCACCATCGGCTCAAAGTGGATTCAGGAGACAGATAACACCACAATAGCCTAGGGCTACCGTGCAATGCGCCCACCCAAGAAACTAAAACCTGTGGTCGGCATGCAAATATGACTATGGGTCAATCATCTTATCCCCATAAGCAGTGAGCAGCCCCAGAGCCCTTGGAGCTCTCCTGCACGGCCGCGGGCTGCAGGCCAGGATCTCCCCTGGAGCAGGGACGCCTCTCAGGGTTACTCCTCGAGGCTGAGAGATTCCTCGCCACAACAGATCCTGGGTAAGTGACCAACAGCATGCGAAACTTTGAAACCTTAGCTAAGTGATATAAAGGATTGATTGCGCACATATAATCCTTTAGACATAAACCGTTGACCAAGTCTGGGATTAGGACTGGATCCAGCCGCACCCAGACTCCTCTCTGAGAAGGAGTTTAGAAAGCAAGGGGATCCTTTCCGAACCTCAGGACTCAACGGGAGGGTCTCCCGGACAGTTTTGTCTGACCCTGTCCTCTATGCAGTAAATAATCGAGCGCACCTCGCCATCGAATCTTGTTAAACCACTGTCGCATTGAACTTTGTTAACTCCCTATTCTGTATCAATAAACTACATTTTTACTTCTCTCTTGCGAGTGAAGTGCACCCTCACTCCATCCGCGACACTTGCCTGGTGGTCATGGCTCTCCACATGAGCACTTTCTAGCAAGTGTCAGGCAACAGAATACATTTTGCTTTGCACGGGCATTTCTTGCTCATTTAAGGTTTAGGCCATGTTCTTCCCAGGGCCCCTGTAATGTCAGTGGAGGAAACAAATCAGTAACAGAAGGCAGAGACTCATGCAGATACATCGCTGCCAAGCCCCTAGGAGCATGGATGAAGTTAGCCACAGTCACAGTACTGCTGTTATGGCCAGTGAACTTTCCAACCAGGAGAGGCTGTGAGCAGTTGCCAAAAGGCTCCTACCACTGCATCACCTTTACAATTGCTCTGAGCTTTGGCTCATTTTGGCCCCTTTCATATCAAGTCAGTGCAATACTCTTCTTTTTTTGATCTAGTGTATGTCACCTGAAGAAAATGAGATTTAGTTTGGATGCCTCATCAGTTTATCTGTCCTGGAAGCTCATGAACTCCTGGGCACATCATTTCCTCCTGTTTCGATGGATGATAGCTCCTCACCTGATGAGCTACTGCAGATTTTGAAGCATGACTTACAAGACTGTATGTGCATCCACCAAAAAGCTGTAGCAAAAACTGAAATTAAAACTAATCTGCAAAAATGGTGGGTTTTTTACTTTCTTGTTATTGGTTTTAAATATCACCATTTACTTTCAAAAATATGGCATAATTAGGAAGTTAATAAGTTGTTCCAATGACTGCCCAAAGAAGTAAATCACCATGTATCCTTAGAAAAAAAACCAAAGGAGTTTCTTATAAATAAAGAGCACAGGGAGCACAGGACCATTTGAGGGCAATAGTTATTATTTTCCAAATCCTGTTATAAATAAAAGCAGTCCGTTGCTATTGAGACAAAAAAAAAAAAAAAAACAAACCACAATTTTCAACACCTGCAATTTGCTATCAGGTTTTGCATTAAAAGCTTTCAGTGAACACACATGCAGATGCCCTTAAAGAACTGTCATTGTGTACATTTTTAGCTTTTATGAGAGACAGCATTATCTGATAGGACAAACTTTCAGCTGAGGATAAGAGGGACTAAATGCTGGTGTTGTTTTTAATAAAAATCCTTTAAATTTACATGGCATCATATCATGTTTTAGTGCATGCTTGTACAAAGCCTAATACAACTGGGTTTCCTACTCCACAGTGATTTGCAAATGCTGCTGTAATAAAGAGAATAACAATGCTGCCTTTTATCATATAGCTAGAAAATGATCACCTTTTTTGCTCTTGTACACTTTATTTGAATGCACACTTTTACTTATAATACTACTAAGATCGTTACTAGCATTTTGAATTATTCAAAAAACAATTCCATAAATATATTATACTGACTACTGTAATGGTTTTCCTAAACATGTAGATTGAGCATGCTGTTATAAATGTTGTAAATTGAAAGAATTGGTCTATCCCAATTCTGAAAAACCAAACCAATGTTGATTTCTTCCAAAAATACTTTTCTTTTTTCTTTTTTTTAAGTGCATCTAATAATGGATCAGAAAGTTAAGCATTTGCAACACAGGTAGAATAAAAAAAGTATTCTGGTATTTTCATTTTCTTGTGACAAGTAAACGCCATAAAAAAGCACCAGAAGCTTCTAAAGAAATACTCAGGAGAGAAACTAACTCTTTTCTTCTTTTTTTTTTTTTTTCTTTTTGTCCCCCTGATTTTGAAAGTAGGCTGTACTTTGGTTAGTTCCTACTTTATTCAGACACATTTCTCAAGCATATCTTGTGCAGTGATATTGCAGGCTATAAAATTGTATTATTTACTTTCTGTCATTTGTGAAGACCTGAGTTTATAGTCATAATTCACTGGTGTTTCCTTTCACAGCTTGGTGATGTTGATAAGATGAGACAAATAGTTTAGCATTTCCAGCTGCAAGACACAATGCCTGGAACAATTTAGCTTCCAGAAATAAAACCAAAGCTGCTCCTTTGACTAGCATTTACAGTTCATTTCCTTTCTGGTGAAAGCTGGAATCGATCACCCTTACGATATTTTATCACCAGGATCTTGTGCAGATGGGCAGATGGATCTACTCCAGAATAATCACATTTTTGCCTTTTTTCACACTTTTTTTTATGAGAAACTGTCTCCAAAGGAGCAGGAAGGCTGGTCTGGAGAAGCACCTTAACTAAACTGCCGTAATGCTCTGGGTTTGCTGAAGTGTTACAAAGAGAAGAGTCACCAGACACAGTTTCATCCTCTCTTATTGCAATAAGAATTTGGAAATATAGAAAAAGGCATATTGCTACTTTGTGAAGCATGCCAACTTTATCCTTAAAGCATTCATAATGCAGGACAGAAGGTATGGACCTGCCCCAGGAGACAATCTACTGGTTTATTTTTTTATCTAATCTGTACTGGCTGTCTCTTTGTCATCTATTTTTTCTTAGCTACATCTAACAAGATTCTAGCAACGCATTACTGAGCAGTCATTATGTCAGAGTAGTGTCATAGCTGTGGAAATCTCAGTATACATTAAACAGTATGTAATCTATCATATGGCAGACCTGGTCTGACATTCTGGAACTTGAAATGGGACACTTCTAGGAATTGTTGTTAAAATAGAATTGGGTACTTCACAGATAAACTGAAGTGGTGCTGTTATTTATGTTTTCTTCTGTACCACCAGACAAAATCCCATTGGAAACTATTTTTTTTCCATTTTACAGGTGAACCTTTGATAAGGCATGTATGTTTTGCCACCATTTTTTCACTTGTCACGCAGTAGTTTCCTCTGGCCCACATTCCTTCATTTTACTTACACAAGTATCACAAAAGTCAGGGCCAAAAGCCTTCCTAAATCAAAATATAAGATGTTCCTACCTCTCCCCCATCCACAGAGTCCATTACAATGTCATAGAAAGAAACTAGATCAGCGTGACATGATCTGACAAATTCGTATTGACTCTTACTTCCTTCCTTGACATCTCCTAAGTCTTTACTGAAGCCTTGTTTCACGACATGTTCCAGTATTTTTGCAGGATTTGAAGTTGGTGGAGGTTGAACTATAAAAAAAGCATTACAAATCTTGACCTTCCCTGCATTATCAGATGATAAGTTTTCACACTTCCATTGCTGGAGGACCAGTTTGCTCTTATTTAACTACTAACATAGGCAACAGAGTGATTTCTTTTTAGCCTTGACGTTTCTGTCTGCAGTATCTCATCTTTTGCTTTGTACCTTCTGATATTGCCCCATCGTACGATTGCTATTTGTTTCACTCCTTTGCAATGAGGTGAGACAACTTTTAATTTCTGTGGCCTTTGTCTTCATCTCGTGCTCTTCCTCGGCCCTGCTAGGAAGGGCTGGTGAATTCATGGAGCTGGAGCTGCTGGGGTAAATTGCTGTAGGCTTTCAACGGACAGTACTGTGTCCCCAGCTTCGGGGTATTATGCAGATATGACTAACCCGAATCCAGCTCTGTATTCACCGACCCTCCAAGCAGCTGATTGACTTAGTAAAGTCACTAATCGGCTGGGGTGGTTATTGCAAATGCATGCAAAAACCAAATGTATCTTTCTAGCCAATCCTAATTTTTCAGTTCAGGATTTTTAGCTTTTCATTTAATTTTAACACACAGCTTAGAATGGAGAAAAATATATCCTTTTATTATTATATTACCCCAGTTGGTAAATTAATGTTTGGTAAGTATTGTAAAAAGAGTGTAAAATGAGAATGTGTGTTGCTTACTTTTCAGCCCAAAATACAGAAACATTATTTGAGTTGTAGGGGTTTTTTGGGGTTTGGGTTTTATTTGTTTGTGGGGTTTTTTTCAAAAAAGATACGCTTAAATTATCACTTTAAGTAGCAGGAGAAAATGTGAAGGTTTTTTTCTTTGAAGGAAGAATAACTCACACAGCTGTTTGAATCAGAAGTGACTGAAATTGTAGCGTCAGAAGGATTTTTTTAAACCATATTTTATATGTAATCCGTTAGCTAAATCAGTCAACAAGGTTGATTTCTGATTGCATAAGTTATTTAAAACACAAAGTGAGAATATTGCAACCATTTACTTTTCAGGCTGAATTATGTTGTATTTTCATGGAAATATATGTGCTGCGTATGTTTGACTGACACAAAAATTTCTTGGACTTATTTTTATGATTTTTGTAAATCACTTCAGTATGTTACATTATCGCCATCTCCTTAATGGCTTTATGATTTTTTTATTTTATTTTTTGATTTTTTGATTTTATTGAATATTTTTTTAAAGCATAACTTGCTGCTCTTTAGTTTTACTAGGAAAAGATAAAGTGATGTGGAGGTTGAGTGTGACCTAGTAGAAAGAAGAGTTCAACTGTATGAAGACCTAGGTCAAACACAAGAAGTTGTAGAGCAGACCTACCCACCTGGCCACAGCTTCCGTCACTTAATGGGAGAGTTGCTTTCTGCAGAGGATGTTGTAATGCTGATCAAGCATCTGAAATCAGATGATGAAGGGGGCTCACTGCAGCCCAGGCGGAAGAGACGGAGCATGCATTTGTGGCTCCTGCTCCTCCTGGACATCCCGACAGTGGCCAAGCAGCCTGCTGGAAACTTGGCCAACTTTGAAGCCAACTTCATTTCTCCACGTCCTGGCACATGCCTAGGGCCTCTGTGGCATCTCTGAGATCATCAGCTGCAGAGCCAAGGAGAAATGTGAACTGTGGCTCACAGCAGGGCAGAAACTTCGTCTCTTTTGCTCTCTTAATCAAACAAGATGAATATATATAGGAGTCTCCTCTTGTCCTTGCATACTACCTACTGACATGTGGTTGAGTTGAGACACTAGAAAGGACTTCTGTTCTGCCTTTTGCCTCTGCTTTTTAACTTCTCTTATTTCTCTTCTGATCATCCCTTATATTCTTTTGCCTTGCTCTTTTATTTTTGTTTTATGAGAAGCTTAGTACCTAGTGATGGTCCTGGGCCATGAAGGCAAAATCATTTCTTGGGTATTTTGTTGCTGAGGGAGTGATCTGAATACCACACAAAGCCAGAAGGCAGAAATATTGCAAACTGTCTAATACTGAGAGACTACTTAGTCCTTTATTTATGGGACACTCTGGTCATTGATGTGCTGGATAGAGAAATTTGTGTTGCTTCAGGCAGCAACATGAAATAGCAAGAATTATCCATCTATTTTCTATTTGCCATCGGTTTATTTGTTCAAAGTCTAATATGGGTAGGGTGGAGTGATAAGGAAAGGCTACGAATTCAGAGTATAATGAACTGAACACAGAAGCCTCACTTTAGGAAGCCTAAAAAAGAATGAGGAAAGTCACAAGTATATAGAGGAAAAAGCACATTTCTTCTGGTTGTCTTCTTGGTGCTCCTTTTAAATATCTTTACTGAAGTCATCATCTGGCTGAATTAACTGGATGATTTTATCCTCTTCCTTTTGATCTAAAAAATAAATCTAAAGCAAGTAAAAAAGATATATATTAAAAAAAAAAAATCACATCCACACCTGTTTTATTTATGAGCTATGCAATTCCTGCTGATCCATGTGCATATATGTGTCACAAGCCTCAGCTACATTTAGTCTCTTCAGTATATATATAAGCAGGAGCTGGTCATTAAAACAGTTTTGCTGAGTCCCACTGAAAGTTGTCTAAAAACTGTCTTTTACTTTTAGCGATTTCATTAGGGAATTAGAAGTAGGCAAGGAAAGATGCTGAAATACCTCAAGCACAAAATCGTTAGCTTCCAATAAGGCCTTTGAAAGTATTAACCTTTAGCTGACTGATCTATTTATTGAGTGTTGCTCCATGGATTTGCTAGATGGAAGATGAAAAGCTCTGGACAGTCTCTCTGCTTCTTCGTGAAGAGTAATAGACAAACTCCCTGGTGCCAACCTCTCTGGCATCACATCCACTAAAAGTTCCTCGTCAGCTCTCCTAAGCACTTTCAGATATACCTATTTCAGGAGGCATTTGCTTAAGACCTCCCCTACATTTGGCACTATTCTTTAAGTCCCACATCTGTAAGTTTTGCATGAATATGTAAAAAAACCACTTTTTTTTTTTTTCCTGGAAAAAAACCCACACAAAACAAACCCAAACATAATACCTATGAATATCTTTTGCCTTGAAACAGTGATCATAAAAAAGCTGTGCTAATGTGGGTGCTGCCTGCTACGAGCTGGTTTGTTATCCTGCTGAAAATGGAGTAATAAATCATGGCATTTCTGTAATTTCAGGGATGCAGCCTGCTCTCCTTCATGCAGGTAAGACACAAATTTGAACTAAATTTGGACATGCAGAGAGCTAAGGTAGCTGGCTGGAGTCCATATACACCCTTTAATGAAGAGAAGAGCTTTTGTGGTGAGTTGGAGCACCGAGCTCTTCAGTGCCTCAGCAAGGAATATTCCTTCATGGTCCCAAAGTTGGCACCCAGTAGGACTATGTATACCACCACACGAGCAGTACCTGCGTCTGCTAAGGAATGCCCACCTCTTTACTAGCCTATAACTATCTAAGGCCCTTCAGACATCTGCAGCAAGCAGATAATCTGGCAACAACCACTGAGGACAAACGTTTTCCAGTGCAGACTGGCAAATGGCTAAACCCTGGGTTTGACATTTGATCATGATCATTGCCTGAAAGTAGGGTTGTTACAATAGTCTCCCAGTATTTTAAGTTGTTTTTTTTTTTCAGGAAAACAGGCAAATCTCTTCTTTATCTGAAGACTTTCCAAAGAAAGAAATGAATGTAGCAAACAATCCAGATTCCCAAGCTAAGACAGTCCATTACAGTCAATAAACTGTCCCTCTTCTAGTTTGCATGGGCATTGCATATTCTTTTAATATTGATAATGATATAGAATTAATGATTCTAATAACCAAGCTATTCTAAACACATCACAATACACCTTTCTCACATTCTTTCCTAATGGGATTATTCCATTTTAGCTACATAAGACTGCAAAGCAAAAAGAACACTTGATCCCAGAGCAAGAAATTCTGCAGGTCTCCTGGAGAAGATGATCAGCCCTTTGGGCAAGACTTACTGTGTGAACCAGCGATCCTCCGTTTTATCTGAGGAAAAGGAGATACATTAGCTGCTGCACGTCCACAAATGGTTCTTGTGTTACTCACGCTGGAGACACCAGAGCAGGGAATGCTCTCATTTGAAAAATCCAATACTGCTTTGGCCGTATGCTGATTTTCATTAACACACACATCCATAAGAAGACAGCAGAAGAATACAACCAAAGCTGCCTCCCATGAAACCAGACTGTTTTGTCTAAACATGTATTAATTATTTCTTTTTAGGCCTACCTTGCTGGTCTCAGAAAAAAAAAAAAAAAACAACTTTCATATTATTAACCATGCTGGCTCCTCTGATGGCCTTTGCATCATCTCTCCATCTTTTTTAAAGTATTAGGACAATACTGGAAAACAGTTAACCATTAAGTATTAACCCCGCTTTGCTTCAAAGTAAAGTAGTGGCTCACAAACCTCCTCAATATTTTCCTTTGGGATGCTTGTATCCTTTCATCTGAGATGTTTGATTTTAGCAGATACTATCTGTTGTGGTTTAACCCCAGTCAGCGACCAAGAACCACGCAGCCGCTCGCTCACCCTCCCCCCCGCCCGGTGGGATGGGGGAGAGAACCTGAAGAGCGAAAGTAAGAAAACTCATGGGTTCAGATAAGAACAGTTTAATAACTGTAAAATAATAATAATAATAATAATAATAATAATAATAATAATAATAATAATACAATTGTAATGAAAAGGAAAACAGGAGAGAGAGAGAGGAACAAAACCCAGGAAAAACAAGCGATGCAATTGCTCACCACCCTCCGACTGACACCCAGCCCGTCCCTGAGCAGGGATCGCTGCCCCTGGCCAACTCCCCCAGTTTCTATACTGGGCATGACGCCGTATGGTATGGAATAGCCCTTTGGTCATTGGACTCAGCTGTCCTGGCTGTGCCCCCTCCCAGCTTCTTGTGCGCCCGGCAGAGCATGGGGAGCTGCAAAGTCCTTGACCAGTGTAAGCACTACTGAGCAACAACTAAACCATCAGCGTGTTATCAACATTATTCTCATACTAAATCCAAAACACAGCACTACACCAGCTACTAGGAAGAAAATTAACTCTATCCCAGCTGAAACCAGGACGCTATCTCACATCTGTCTTGCTGACAAAGGTAAAACTCTCATTCCACTTACAACAGCAAAAAGATCCCTGCTGGATACGTCTGCATTTTCCATGTGATCTACCTCCCGCCAAGGTCTCATATTTCATTTTTAAGAAATGCTACCACTGCCCACTGGGCACTGCCTCATCCTTGCTCCATCTGGCTTCCCTTATCAGTGATTCCCATACTCCCTTTTAACTATGAAGGCAGTTTGCCCTGCATCGCTTTTATTGCGTCTGTGGGATTTTATTGTGTGTGAGCACATGTCCTTGAACATTTCCTAAGTTTTATAAATATTCCCTGCATTACACTGGCAGGGCTAATCATGTCAAAGATTGCTCCAAGCTTTGGAGGAGAAGTTTTAATTATCCGTACTCTTTGGTGTCCGTTTTGTCAAATACTCTCCAAGCACCAGAGCGAACGCCCAAGCCCACAGGCAGTAAAACACGGCTGAGGTCTACAATGTCTCTCTCACTATGACAGTGCAAGAGTTAATGCGCTTTTATAGACTTGTAGTTCCTTGAGTGTCTCATGGTGCGTAGTTCTCCTTGCTTCTAGACACCTCATGGAGAGCTGTAAGGTTTCATAGCCTTATGATGTCAGTCATGACAAATGTGCTAGCTGAGTGGAGCACTCAAACTGTAAATGAGAAATGATTACTCCAGGAGCACCTTGATGAATTTGGAGAAAATCAGAGATCGCTTTCTGTCCAGATAGTCAGTGAAACAAATTAATGGAAAGGTTGCTGGAATGAAAAAATCTGTAAAAACATATGTTATGAGTAGCTAATAATGTCCCTTCTTTGTTGGAAGTGATTATTTTTCATTTAGCAGATCTGAACAGCTAAATAACTTGCATCTTTGCTCATTCCATTCCTCAGTACCAAATCACAGTACAAAGAGTGAAATTATCCTAAGGGTAAAAAGCAAATAGAACAATATATTAAACCTGAGTTGTAAGTAATTGTGTATTTTCTTAAATAGTCCTTTTAAAAATTACATTTTCTCAAATCCTTGAATTATGCAGTATATTCAAAACATGAAAGCAGTCACAACTTACATGCTCTGAATAAATATCTGCTATTTTATTGACAAACAATCTTTACATCAATGGGACAAAATAGACAATTACAAACATTTTAGAGTAAAATTTACAGGTCTGAGTTAGGATAAACTAGGAATGGATTGTTAGTTATAAGGAACCATCAGCTTGCATAGAATGACATCACATAGCAATTGCTTTTTATGGATTTGTGGTCTCACAGTTCTCATTATATTAAAGTTTTTATCTTTTGTTTTCTTGTTTCCTGTTGAAGAAAAGGAACCGCATTGCACACCTTGTTATGTAGCCGAAGCCTGGGAAATACTCAGATTTGTTGTCAGAGCTAGTGCTATGATTATGTTCGCAATGATGCACCCACTGCTTACCAACAGTCAATCTCCATCGCTAGTACTCCATGTTAAATGAAATTCAATTGTCCATTAAAATTATCATCACCATCTCTCTCTGTTTTAGGAATAGCAGTGCCAGCTTCAACTTTGAGGAAATGTATGTGAGGTGTGGGAAGCTTGACCTCGGAGTGGGAAATTTTAAGTGTGGCAAATTGAGGCTTTTTATGTAGACTTTTTTGTTCATTTTTTCTTGAAGATATCTCTGTTCAGATATCCTTTCAGAAGATATCTGAACAGAAACGTTTCCTTCTTATGACTGATTAGGACCACAAACATCTGTTTCTACTATGGGTAGACAGAGACTTTCTCATGCCTCTCTTTAGGACGTGAGATCTTTCACGTGATAAATTGGGACTCTTTACTTTTGCCCTTCTTACAGTCTTTTCCTGTTGATGTATCCAATTCCACATGAGAGTATTGACTCTCAGGGACGGTCACTGTTAGTTCATATTTTGTGTTTCCAGATAAAGCAGACAGGATCGGTTCTTCCCGATCTCCCTCAGCTTCAGAAGGACAAATGCTTCTTTCTTTGGGGACCATCAGCAACCTGTGTGGTGCCTCTGTGGAAAAAAAAAAAATTAAGAAAGTGCAGTAAGAGGTGGCTGGATTGGAGACACAGAGGGAGACTGATCAAGGTCAGAGCAACAGGAGGTGCTCCATGGCAGAGCAGGTACAACCCCAAAGGGGATGTGGCCCAGGGATAACCCATGCTAGTGCAGAGGAAAGGAGTAAGAAGGAAGGAGCAGCAGAATAAAAAAGTGAGAAGGAAAGAGTGGCACAGATAATACGCCACAGTTCTCCATAATTTTCAAGGAAAGGTGATTTGAAAACTTCCCACAGTTATCCAGTTACAGCTCTGAGTAGATTTTCTATTAATAGTAAAAATAACGACATGGTTTGGAGATAAGGAATATGTATTACCTATGCCGTTCTTGTCTTCTGAGGATGAATGCATAATCTCTAGCTATATTAGGAGTGGGTCCCCTGTCACTACAGAAACTTGACAGATTGATGTCATCTCCATTTACCAGCGAGGTTACTGCTGCACCAAATTAACATGAAATGCACAAAATTAAATTAAACAGAGGTCCAAATATGACCACATACAAACAAAATTTAAACTTAAATAATATGAAAATCCATCTAAGTTTTCCAGCTGTATATTTGCTTTGCCTAAGAAGGTCTATGGTTTCACTACAGTGAACATTTCAGCTTGCTTTCAGCTTGAGGGAAACCACAGTTTTCAGTCACCTGCAGAGGGAAAGTTTTTTGTCTCCATGTTCCAGGAGAGTTCATATCTACTTTCCTAAATTACCAGCTGCATTAAATGCATTGTGAGAAAAAATACAACAATTTGTCTTGCTGCAGAGCATGATAAATTTCACTTAACCATAACAAAGCCATATCTTAGGTATCAATTCCCATTCACTGTTCTGGATCATCCATCATTTTCAGGACAGGCCAATCCTGCTCTAAGAAAGGAAAAAATTCCTATTCTTCTCCCTGCCAAAGCTTTCAGATCCATTACACTGGCATTTTAATAGATGAATGCCTGCAGGGTATGAAGCATATTCATCCTTTAAATGTTAAAACTTACAAAACAAGGTATATTATACATAATAACTCCTCCACCATCTCCTGAGCATTAAAATGTAGAGAAGATTTATGCAAAAAAATGGCATAACTAATATTACTGAAACTACTAAGCAACACTCAGATTCTTGGTTAAATTATATTTTAATATCATATAGTCTTGATGCAAGAGGCATGACAACTCTCTCCCAAGCTTAGCACTTAGGAGGCCTGGCTTTCAAAACCTGCCCATGGGAAGAGTATTTCTTCAGTTAACTTACGTAATGGATGCTTGGTAACTATGAACCCTTCATACAAATTTCAAGTATGTTTGGCTGGAGAAACCTTTCACAGTAAAATACAAATGCTTGTTGAGCAGTGCTGGTAGCCAGACTCATTCTAGTGGAAAAGCATCTGCTGCTGGAGTTCAATCTGGATGAGGCTGTAAGAAGCCAAATGATGTTCTAAAGCCAAATTCAGTGACTCCGTGGGAATGGAGCAATGATGTCCTATGGAACTATTTACTATTGGATTTGTATAATGGAGTTATGCATTCTAATTAATTAATCATGGGGAAAAAAAGAGAGAAAGGGTGAAAGAAAGATGCTGAGAACATTGTACAAAGTCCTTTTCATCTAGACGGATTTACACAACCTTCCTAAGTAAAATTTCCCAAGGAAGTGGGTGTCCAGAAAAACCAGAATTACTGCACCCAAATGCCTGTTTTAAAAGAGCTTGCTCGCATGTGGAAGGCTGATCCTGCCCTAGGGAGATCTTCTATGAGATGGTGGAGATGGGCGCCCATGCTGGATGTGTACAGCCTCTGCACCCCAAAGGACAAACAGGTCCCTGGCCGTGCTCCTGGGTCTGACTTCTGTGCTGCCGTGGGATGTCTGGAAAACGCTCAGCTGTGCAAGCAGCCATTCACCACCTCACAGCACAGGGACAAGAATAAAGAGCAACAGCAAAAAAGCAGAGAACAGGGAGGAATTAGGAGAAAAAAGAGTTACAGCTGGAAAGAACGTAAGACAAAGTGGCAATAAGACACTAGAAGTAATGAGGGACAGAAAAATGCTATTTTGTTATATTTCACGGGCAAGAAGAAACAACGAACAAGAAGGCGGCTTGAATGCTTAAAGCCCCTTTTCCTCAGTCTTATGGGAAAAAAATATGAATACTAATTAGGTTCTCCTGAGAATGAATATTAATGTAGCTAACAAAAACACAACGAAGAATCAGTGCAACATTATTTAGCTGAGTTATAAATATTCAACTCATCAAGACCTGGTGAAATCCATCTGAGCACTTAGGGAACTAAACATAGCGATTTCTAAACCATTAGTGATTACCTTGGAAAACTCAGAAAGGGCTGGTAAGGTCCCCAAGGTACAGGAAAGAGCAAATACAGGACCTCTCTTTAAAAAGAGGAGAGATAAGGAGACAGAACTATAGACTTATCAGCCTAACCTCTGTAAAGAAGGACACCGAAACATTGTTTAGCAATCTATTTATAAGTGCTAGGAGAAGAGTAAGATGATAAAACATCCAATGTGATTTTCTCAAAGGCAGTAGTGTCAAGCCAACAAATTTTCTGTTCTCAGAAGAGTAATTGGAAGAGAGTCACTATTTTTGCTCTTGCAGCTCTTTTTACATAGTTGTACCTGACTTTCCCATGAATGAAATATGATGATGAAATATGATGAAATATGACGAAGGTGAAATCATCAGAGTACTGATGGGCCATCAGATGAAACACTCTGAGATTAGTTATCAGTGGTCTGTTTTAGGGCATGTGAAATGTGTCTTGCAAAGGGCTGTCCTGGATTTAGTGCTCTTAAATATTTTCCTTAGCATGCAGATGATGAAACAGAGAATCTGGGACATACTAATGTGTGGCTGTGACACCATTGTTAGTGGTGATACTAAAGAATTTTTTGTGTGTTTGACAAAAAATATCTTGAGGATTGCTTAGAAGCTTTTGATCCTGTTTTAGCTCAGGGAGATGGCAAAGATGACCTCCCCAGGTCCCTTTGAGATGTGTTTTCCAATGACCATATCACTCTCGAACTTTGATAATTTATTAAAGTGGTTGGAAAAATCTGTCTTGTCATTACACTGATGGGGATTATCTGCTTTTGGGAAGATTGGTGCTCGTATTTATAGAAATGATGATATTAACGAGACAGATACATTCCAATAACACTGCCGCTGTAAAGTGGGAACAGGGTTATAAGTACAGAGCCACCAGTTTATGTGAATACCTTGATAGACATGGTAAGAAATGCACAACAAACTGGAAATTATTGACTAATAAATATGAGGAAAAAACGAATCAGGGCAAGACACAGGAATAATTAAAATCAAAATCGAGTGGTTATACAGAGGAACAACTAGCAATGCTCAAAGGCTCTATATTAAGAATACTAACTAAAGTTTTCTGTTTTCTCATGTTACTTGTTAATCAAATGGAAAGAGTTTCTGACTTCATTCTGAGCTGTCAGTGACTGTAGGTGTTGCTGTTGTCTGGCTTTAATAGAGAAGACTTAAAGGACGTCAAGAAATGGTCATACTAAGGGGGAAGCGTAGCACATCTCTGCTCTTGGACGAGTTTTCAGAGTGGCCAAAGGACCCAAGCACATGTCAATCAAAACGCCAGCTCCCTTCCTGCTCCATGACATCAGTAAGTCTGGGTGGTCCCTCTCCATCAGCATCCTTCTGCTGGGGAGGAAGGGTTGAGGAGGGTCCTGGTCCACCATCAGCACTGCAAGAAAAGCCCAGGGAAGAGGAAAGACACAGGAAAAAAGATGGGAGAAATACCGGAAGGACAGAGAGAAAAGGGCTGCCTCTGGAAGGGTGCTGCTGCAGTGTAAAAGTGGTGAGGTGGCTGTGATTTACAAGTGAATAAATGAAAAGCAAACTCTTTGATAGCCTCTCCAAAGGGAGTCCTTCAGTTATTTGGTTACTTTCCTTCCTCCCATACCAAAGTCTCTCTTTTGAGAAAGGGATAACAGCCAGAATAGCTGGGTTATTTTATTCAAGAAATAGATCCTGCTTAGATGCAAATTTTGGTCCACTTTTTTTATTTTTTTTTTTTTAAACTGTCCTTGGCCTATGTCACTAGGCATTTTTACTTGAATTAAATGCAGCCACTACTCCTTCCTTTTAGCCTTTCCAGGCATTCCATTGCTACAGAGGACTGGGACACTTCATGCGTGCCTCTTAGCTTATCTTCAGCACAGCTGTCCTGGTTTCAGCTGAGATAGAGTTAATTTTCTTTATAGTGGCTGGTTTGGGCTATGTTTTGGATTTGTGCTGAAGACAGTGTTGACAATACAGAGATGTTTGAGTTGTTGCTGCACTGGTCAAGGACTTTTCAGCTCCCCATGCTCTGCCGGGTGCAGAAGAAGCTGGGAGGGGACACAGCCAGGACAGCTGATCCAAACTGCCCAAAGGGCTATTCCATACCATATGGCGTCATGCTCAGTATATAAAGCTGGGGAAGGAGAAGGAAGGGGGGACATTTGGAGTGATGGCGTTTGTCTTCCCAAGTCCCCGTTAGGCGTGATGGAGCCCTGCTGTCCTGGAGATGGCTGAACACCGGCCTGCCCATGGGAAGCAGTGAATGAATTCCTTGCTTTGCTTTGCTTGCGTGCGCGGCTTTTGCTTTCCCTATTAAACTGTCTTTATCTCAACCCTCAAGTTTTCTTACTTTTGCTCTTCCGATTCTCTCCCCCATCCCACCGAGGGGGAGTGAGCGAGCGGCTGCGTGGTGCTTAGTTGCCAGCTGGGGCTAAACCACGACAACAGCTTTTGCAGACAGGGCTCTGCTGGTCCGGGCAGGGCAGAGCCCATGCTGGGGTCCCCCGGCCCTGCACGGCTGCAGAGTCACGGCTCCCTGCTGCCTATCCTGGCTTAAGTCTGTGTCCCACCGTGCAGCGAAAAATGCAGAGAACCTGTCACATTATAACACAGTATGAACATGCAGACAAGCAAGTGCTCAACCTTGATTTTTAGACGGTGAGAAATGTACTGGATGCTCTGCTTTGAATATTTCGAGCCTCCCTAAAGAGGGGCAGTGATACCAGGTCGTGGGAGCTCCTCGGTGACTGTCACAAGGAATGGCTATTGCTTGTTCCAAGTGAAGGTAAAACGGCATCAGGATTATCACTCAAAGAGGTAGCAAAATGCTCAGCTAGGAAGGACCGTTCCCTGCAAGCGGGACCCTCACTAGGAGCTGTTGTTATTTCCCCACTGCGCTATTGGGATTCTTGTACCCCAGCTGCAGGCTTTCACCTCACCGATTTGCCCACATTAGTAAAAAGATGTATCTGACCTGCACTAAACTCTTCCTGTTTCAAAGTCAGTC
This sequence comes from Mycteria americana, assembly GCF_035582795.1. Taxonomy (NCBI): domain Eukaryota; kingdom Metazoa; phylum Chordata; class Aves; order Ciconiiformes; family Ciconiidae; genus Mycteria; species Mycteria americana. The sequence continues at coordinate 72,867,933 of NC_134369.1, read as the reverse complement.
CTAGAAGTGCTGCATCTCTCCTTCAGTCTACAACTCCACAAAAAGGCAGCTTTCCCCCGTCGTCTCTGGCTTTGAGAAATACCTGTCATCACCATGCACCTTATTCCACTGTCTCCACCGTACACAGAGAGGGCAACCTACACCCAGCTCTGAGCTTCTGGCTTCCTCTGCATGCCGCTGTTTCATTCTGCTCTTCCTCTCTCCCTCTCCTGCTCATCCATTAAGATATAGTGCTAACAAAGTCTCAGGTCTGATTAAATGCACTGGAGGGAACTTTCTGAAATATATACACCATTTGCATAAAAGGATTTATTTGTGTGCTCATTTCTAATTCACCCAAGTAGCTTCTCTTCTCCTTTCATGTGGTATACATTAGTTTATTAGTTAACATGAACTTTTATATATTTAAGGTTTCTGAAATCAGATGTGAAATGATGGGTTTCGATTTTGATACTAACCTGAATATTGGAAACATGGTCCTTTCTCTGGTCTTGGATGAATTTCCTACCCACGTAATGAGAACAGCAGCATTTCCTCCCTCCCAGCCGTCGGCCGGCTGGTGCACTGAGGCTATCAGTGCTTCAAAACAGGGGCTGTGGTGCCAGGTGTAGCTCCAGTCTCCGCTGTGATGAGTTGGTTGTCTGGGCTAAGGCATCTGTAGAATTGAAATAATAATTATTGATATTAAATATGCAAAGTTGCTATTTAGCATAAAATAAAATAAATTCTGAAGCAAAAAATTTAAGCTCTTGATGTTGAATGCCATTGCCATTTTGTAACTCCTTGGGACTTGCTTTACCATTTATTTTTCTTATTTTGTTTATCTTATACACAAAGTATTTTGTGTAAATAGAATCATTTACAGGGGACTAGTAGAGTTCTTGGCCTTTTATAAATTAGTGTTATGGAATATTACCTACTTCTTTCAGTCTCAACCAGCAATCCTCATGATTTATGACATTTAATGACACTTGATGGCATAACACACATTTATTTTAAAATCTGTGCCATGCAAAGCACTGCACAATGAAAAATGTCAATTTTTTTACGGTACCTAGGAAATTCAGAAAGAAAATGTACAAAACTGCACTTGATTTCCATTCTGGCAGTCACATTCATTAAAGCAATTAAATTGAATTGAAATTAACTTCAGAAGATCTTCCACATGCTTAAACCAGCATATTTCCCTACAGTCTTTTGTTGTTACTATTCTTTTGACATTACTGCCTGATCAGTTAAGAAATTATGATTAATGACACTTAAGAAATGAGCTTGATTGCCCTCAACGCTTGAACCGATTATTTATGAAAATATTGGAACACTGAAGACAGGGTATCGATTCTCTTTCACGAGAATCGAGGTAGACCTCAGTCCCATTCACACTCACAGTGCTTGTCACTTCACTGCCACAAGAAATAATAATCCCTCTCAGTTTCTCTCATCACATCTCAAAGCACTTCACAAACATGACTGAGCAGTTCCAGGGAGGTCAAAGTATCTCTTCACATTACTGAAGCAGGTTAAGGAAAAGGAGTCAAACGCCCGTAAACCAGGAGCGTTTGCACTCCACCGTTATGCCTGACCCAACAACTTAGCTAAAATCTAGCACTGAACGGATGAATAAAGGGGAAAACCCCACGTACTCTGCATACCCTCAGTTCTGTCTTCTGAGTCAAGATCATTTACTGAGAAAACGCGCTTCTGCTGACCAGATAGCTGAAAAAATTTTAAAAAGTCTTCTGATTAGAAGATGCATTTCTGGGGTCATGGAAATCAGTGGTGAAGCACATCCCGTCAATGTGCATAACACAAAGCATAGATTTAAACAGTAACTTGTGCAACGATAAAAGTGAATGTTAGCAGCAATAGAATCTTTATAGCTGCTTTGGTATCTGAAGCATTTGCAGTATCTGGGACAAACATTACCAACATTTGAAGTAATGAAACTATGGACAATAACAGATGCCCAGATTTTAACAATTCTCTTGGTACAAATATTAATTAAATGGAGGATAAGAATTTCCTTTTTATTGGCTAAAAGCTGCAGATTACAGTTCTAGTTACGTTTTTTTGCTCTGTAGCTGTTGCAGGCTGCAGATTTTGATGCAGGACATTTGTGTATATTATGCCTATATACAGCCACAAACATGGCAGGGTGAAAAGTCCCTAGGCAGAGCACTGGGTACCAACGGCCAAGGGCTGAATGTTTGTGGAGGCAACAGCTATCGGGTCACTTACCAGCAATCCAGCAGCAATATAATGATGGCAAATATAAGTCAATAGTTTGGCAATATAAGTCATAATAAATCACAGAATCACAGAATCGTATAGGTTGGAAAAGACCTTTAAGATCATCGGGTCCAACCATAAACCTAACACTGCCAAGCCCACCACTACACCATGTCCCTAAGCACCTCAGCCAAACGTCCTTTAAATACCTCCCGGGATGAACGTTGTGGTGTTTACGTATCGCTCATCAGCTGTGCAGTTCGCGTGTGCTGTGAGGGATCTCTAAGAGCATTTTAACTCAGGGATGTGGAAGGTGGTTGTGATTCTTGTTATGGATCCAGGAGCAGACAGAGGCTTGCGTAGGGCTCTGTACAAATGGAATTACTATTAATTATTGCACAAGACAACCTTTAAGGGCGAACACCCCGCTTCCAAAAACCAGGTTTGGAAGTCAAGCAGAACGATGGGATGAGCTGCCTTTTATCCTCTGCCTAAGCGATGGTCCATGCTTCCCCTCGTAAGCGTTTCCAAAGCAACAGTAAATAGTACCCCTGTTGAGACAACAGTATATTGCACTCCCGCTGAGAGGAATTTGCATTTCATTTGCAGATTATTATACCCGAGGCTTAGTCTAAACTGCTTTCAAATTTCCTTTGCTCCTATTGGGTATTCATGTCTGTGTCTAGATAGAAATTAGAAACTTGAAATTATTCTCACATCACGTACAAGACCATATGTTTCACCATAAGAAGTTTGAAATAAGAAATGCCCATCATTTTGCACAGATAGCTAATGTAAAATGGACAGATTAATAAATCCAGGAAGAGCCACAGTCTCTTTCGTCTACATGGATATACTTTCTGTGGACCAAAATGGAGCTACAGAAAGTAATTTGCTATCAAATTTAAAAGTTAGGCTGAATTTGTTTTGGGGAAAAAAAAAATCACAGAATCACGCAGAATTTCTGAGGTTGGAGGCAGCTCTGGAGATTGTCTCATCCAAGGGACAGTGAAAGCAGGTAGTTCAGTGCTATGTCCAACCAAGTTTTGACTGTCTCCAGGGATGGAGACTCCACAACCTCTCTGGGCAACCTGCTCCAGTGTTCAAAGGCCCTCATGATAAAAAAGTTTTTCTTATGTTTAAGTGGAGTTTCCTGTGTTTTTTAATTTGTGCCCGTGCCTTGTCACTGGGCACCACTGAGAAGAGCCTGGCTCCATCTCCTTTACTTTCCACTTTTATACAGTGGATAAGATCCCCCTGAGCCTTCTCCTCTCCAGACTGAGGAGTCCCAGCTCTCTCAGCCTTTCCCCATATGAGACATGCTCCAGTCCCTTCATCACCTTTGTGTACCACCTTTATGGTAAATAACCTGTGCTGGCCAGCCAAATTCATGACTGATTTACCAACACAGAGGGAAACAGACCTTACTGGAGTAAAACTTCAGTAGTGAGAGGATGAATTAGGATGATGCTCCTTTCCAAGGTGCGGTGGTGCAGAACGTGCCCTCATCCAGGCTTTGCGTAAGGAAAGTGATCAGTCACTATCCCGAGCTCTCCTCAAGGTCAGACCAGTTGCCAAAGTGCAAAGGTAAACTCCCAAGACCTGTTCCAACCCAAAATCTGTATGATTTCAAATGTAATTAATGAGGAGGTGGGAAAGGGCGTTGGAGAAGGAGGACCACTCAGCACCAGCCCTGGGGAGGTCACTGGGGACCATTCCTGAACAAGGGCTGGGAGAAGAGCAGAGCTGTTGGCATCACCTTGTTTGATAACATGGAACCGAAGAGCACTGACGGGCCAATCCGGCACTCAGCCACAGAGCTGTTACGCATTTAATCTCCAGGGCCAGGGCAAAAAGAAGCGTGAGACCACGCTGCCTTGTATAACCCAGAAGGATGGCATGGATCAAGGAGCAGGAGTGGGTCCCTCCAAGGGACGTGGATGATCCCGTAGTCTGTTGTTTCTCAGACCTCCCCACAAATGAACTAGTGCTACAGTTTTCTCTTTTCCCTAAGCTATAAACTGTTTGGATAGTGACAATAATAGTGGCCGTGTTTTGCTTTTCAACTTACAAAACTGCAGCAGATTCAAAGATTTAGCTACAGGCTTTTTCCAAAGTAGCAGTGGAGACCTCGCATAGATGAACTGTCGTCCCTTTACAGTTGTTTTCCTTCAGAGAAATAACCATAGTAGTATTTGGTCCTTAAGAGTCCAGGACTTACAGCAAGTTCAGCATCCAAATTACTTTTATGATATTTCTAATTACCCTTTGGCCTTCACTTCTGTACATTTGACATGGACATTGCTGTCCCCTGCCACTACCCCACCTGGGAGCAAGGTACATTGGCAGAACTGGAAAACATTTTTCTTCTCTCCAAGATAAAGGATAGAAAACATAACCTGTTTCACAATAATTATTCCTCTCTCTCTCTCTCTCTCTCTTTTAAAAATGCAGATAAGAACTAGATCCTACTTTGTGAGAGAAGACTCGGATTCACCATTATCATGTTCCTGAACCATAGGGTTATTCTACAACTTTATGGACCTTAATTGAAAGGAAAAAAAACCCAAATGCTGCTTAACTGCACAATAACATGAAAGCTTATTAACAGTTACACATTAGCTAGTAACCCCAGACATAGCCTGAATCATTTATCGAGGCAACTGGTCTCTTTTGTGAAATTTAGGTGGTGTTTGGATAAAATATAAGATGGCCCTGAAAAGGGAGCACCCCTCCCTCCTTCTCCTAGTGACAGCCAGCCAGTGGACAGATAGGAACTTTTCTGTCCCGCTGAATTATCATTTTTTGTGGGTTTTGAGCTGCCACAGCTTCAATGAAAGGAACAGATAGTGCTCCCGCTTTTTCCCAGCACAGCCTGAATCCTGATGGTCACGGCGTTCCCTCTAGCATCCAGCTGAGGTGGGCAATGAAAGCAGATGTCTCCTGGCCCGTGTGAATGTCCCGGTCAGCCTTGCGCAGGTGATTTTGTCTGGGGAGCAGCGGCATGCTCAGAGCATGGGCAGTCTGCAGGGGGGATGACAGGAGGAACCACGGCTTCCACCTCCCAACCCAGCACCCTGAGGGCAGAGCACCCCCATCTAAAACTTTTTCCCTGGTCTGGTTTAAAGCAGGTCTTCACCACTCATTTCAGTGGCCTGCAGGATACACTACAGGAGATCCTGTGTTGCTGAACTCATATCTAAGTGCGGAGCAGAGCTAATGCTCCATAACATTACACTGTGTATATATATGTGTATATATATATTTTCAGTATGTATGTACACACTGTGGCTCATGCCACCAGCTTCCTATGTCCCTCCTATGTTGCTGTTGCCCATCTCACTTGTCCATACCTGTGGGATGCCAGCTATGTCCTCTGCACTGCAAGGGCTGGACAGAGGGAACCCCAACTCTGCCAGCTTTGAGAAGATCTACTGCACAGTGGTACTGAAGAAAATGTTGGAAGTCCTGCAATAAATAAATAGGGAATATAGTAAGAAAAATACATTTTCTCGTTCCTCTCTGCAAGCTGTTGACTTATTTCCTAAGGAAGGTGGGTTTATATCCCTTCCCAAAATAATCATGGACCACATAAACCCATTAAATCATTGAAAGACCATTGAACATCTTAAAAATTCAATACAGAGATCTAAATAAATTTGGAGGACATTATTCTAATGTCCTTCAAAAGTGTGTCAAATGCTTCTGTCTTACTGCCTGTTACATTACCCAGCCATTAAACATGTATTATCTTTTGAAGCAAAAGCAGAGATTAATGACCCGAACCAAAATGATGAATTCACTGTGCAAGATGAGGTAGACTTCTGAAACAAGCCAGCAAACAGAGGGAAGAAATATTAAAACTAGATAAATAATAGAACAAGAAGGTCAAAGAAGGAGAAATTAATAGGCTGTTATTTTAAATTATTTGAATTCCATTCCCTACACTTTAAAAAAATATTAACCAGCTAGATATATATTTATATTTTCTCTCTGCTGACTTTCCTCCACGAGGAAATCTCTCCCTATCGCGGTGTTATGTTGCAGTGGAAAAGAGCCATACTGCAGTAGAAACCAAGGCTGTGTTTCAGATGGGACCTGAGAAGGGAGCCTGTTGTTTGCTGAGGTTGTGTTGCTTCTGACGAGGCTCCTGGGGCAGCAGGGCTGGGAGACCGAGGGATTCATTCATTCCCACAGTGGGAAAAGTGGGGAAGTAGTTCTGAATAGCCACACTTTGCTCTTAGTGTTTAATCATCTTCTTTGTATGCCGTCCATGAATTACAGTCACTGAAATTGAAATTTGTTACATAAAGGATATTAATGTGGTTAATAAGACAAGCAATCACCCACCAGTGGCCCTAGACATATCCAATAAGTTTTTAATGATTTTTTTTTTTATTGTTGCAATTTGCTACTATAAAACCACTAGGCCAATTTATGTCTGTTTCATCGTTAACAGGAGGATTTCTGAGGCGAGTAGCTTTAAATATTGGCACTTTTCCCCTAACATTTGGGTATGTGATTTTCTCAAGTAGCACTGGCCAGTTGCAGGGTCAGTTTGCTCCAATAATTCATTTAACTCTGTTCAGAGGAACCTGTTTGTGTTTATGGTAAGGAGTATGCACTGGGTGGGCTGTAAGGCCATAAAGCCCACAAAGCGGAAGGCAACTACTGGAGGTCCATAGCAGGCAGTGACACATGCAGATGACACAGCGGTGTCAGAAGTCACCGTGGCTGTCCCATTGCGCAGAGAAAGGCACTGCTCGTTGCGGGTGGGAGACCTTCTGCCTCTCCAAAACTGCAGGAGCCTGTCCAGCTGGGGAGGACGCATGGCTTCATGACAAAGCAGGAAAGTTTTCTACGCTCACACGGATGCATAACACTTCACCACCAGTTTTATTTCTTCAGCTCAAGCGTACAGTTTGCAGTAGAGAGAGGAAATCCATGGGTTTATTCCCTACCAGCAATCCTTACTGGGAACTGCAGTGAGGGGGAACAAACATCAGGAGAACAAAAATAAATGGGTATAAACAAGCCATTTGCCAGTGCTGTGATGGAGACAGAAATAAAGAGAACTGTAATAGCAGGAGACAGGAGGGGTTACGGAAACAGGCCCTGCTGCAGAAGCCTGATGCTGTGCTATGGATTTGAAAAGGTATCCCAGTTTAGAGCTGCCTTCGGGGCAGAACAGCGGGAGTCCATGCAGAGAGCAAAGCTAACAGTGATCAGTGCGTTCACGAAAAGCAAAATGATTGTTAGGGAGGGGAGAGCCAGTGCTCAGCATGAGTGCTGGTGGAGACTGAACCTGCTGTACAAAGAAACATAGCAGAAAAATATCATCGTGAAACCAAAGGAAAAGTACATTCTCAAGGTAAGGAGTGCTACACACATGAATAATGCTAATTCAGTGAACTGCAGCAGCATGCCTCGTGCTGCCTTTGGGGTATTTAAAATATATATTGGTTTTGTAAACCCATATTTGCAATTCAGCCAGGCTGTGACATTCAAGTCTTCCAGGCAGTGATTAGACATGCTGGTCATGGCGGAGTGCAATAATTCATTCCTTGCGAGGAATGCATTTTATGGTGTGTTGAGTACCATCTAAAACCTTCACCTATCCTGCTATTACCCACCCTCCTCTTAAGAGCACCCTCAGGTTGTCCAGTGATGATGCTACGGCAGGAGATGATGGAAGTGCTTTGGGCAAGGAGTGTGGCTGGTCCCAGGGCATCCTGCCCCCAGACAGTGGCTGAGCCCCTCACTGTTCCCAGGAGCTCCTGGCAGATTGCTGCCTGCTAGCAGGACTGGATGTGCTACGCTGAGGAACAAAGGAGATCTGAACATCAAATGCAGCATAGCAGAATGTGGTACGAAGTGGCAAGGTTGCAAACACGGGATACATGGAGACTTCGCGGTTCGGATCAGGAACAAAGCATCGCAATACCAGTGCTCTTCTGTTGTAGGTAAAAAAGTATTTTACTGCTTTCTGGGAATTATGACATTTTCTACTCAGTGTGCACCGCTCTGTGTAGATACTGCATAGTTTTAGAAGAGAGTTACTGCAAAATAGCATTAAAATGTTTAAAACTAGCAATCTCTGAGGCCTTGAGCTACTGACAATAATGATTCAAGCTCAGGCATGACACTATGCAAACGGAAGATATCTACCTAAGAAGAAGCAGTCCTTCTGCCTCCTATAACAAGCTCTCTTACTTCTGCTGGCCAGAAGTCTGCAGGTAGAAAAGGAATTAGTGATTGAATTTATAACACAAGAAAAATGCCACAAGTATTAGTTTTGCTGCAATGGCAGATCACAAATTATTAGAGCCCACACTTAATAAATCATTAAGAACGGTATCTGATAGATCAGAGGAGAATACTATTGCGATTGAAAAGGACTTTCTCTGTGTGGTCTCTACCAGGACATAGACGTGCTGTGCTGGGCTGCACAGTAGGGGACAAAAGCACATGCTGACAGGAAAGAGGCTGATTGCTTTTAAAATAATTGAGATACTTGACAAAGAGGTTAGCTGGGAGCTGAGGTCCGAGGATACAAAATGCCACAGCTCATCACACAACCTCTCATAGTATTATTAGTAGCAGTGGAAGAAAAGACAGACTTAGTAGATCGTGAGGCATTATCTAAGGGTCCAGATCTAACTTGGGGTCATGAAGAGCAATGGTAAGAGGAAGGAATCCCCTGCTGAGTATTCAGATTTGTGCATCAGATTTGAATGTCTTGTTTCTTGTAGTAAATAAAATTCTCATCACCAGGTATAAGCCTCTCTTTCCTCTCACTCACAGATGCTGATGTTTCTTCTCTACTTTCCCTCCTGGTCCCTTCACCCTACACCAGTCCACCCTTCCACAATCTTCCTCATATCCTCTTTAATCCCCTTACTATTCTCTACTTTCACCTCTCATTGTCCTCTAGCTGTTTGTTTGCATGACAGAAGTATACATTAGGCCTTTGCATCTTAAAAAAACCCCTAGTGACTATTGATCTCTATCACACCAAGCCCAGAAAACAGTTTTGTCCTCTGTAACCTCACAGCTGTCTTTAAAAATGCACAGTGGTAGCCTTTTTGCTGTTGTGTTGTCACTTGTCTCTCCTTTCAGTGGCCTTCACCTCTCCCAGTTCTCTGTGTAGGACTGGATACTGTAGGACTCTGTTTCCTCTGTATCCACCTTAACCACAATGACTTCAAGTTCAAGTGTAAGTTTAACTACTTCCAACAACTCTTCAGCTCCCAGTCCGTGGGTTCCTGTCCCAAATAAATCAGTGAGTATCTCAGATTTTTCTTCTTGGCTGTTGAGCCATAGGCTCAAGTTCAACATAACTGAAAAGCTTTCTACATTTCCAGGACCTCTTTGGTCCTACCCAGGACAACAATACAATTACTAACGTTGTTAACAATCAAAGGAATTAGTCATAATGTATTATTAGGGAATTTTTATGGTACCCCTCAAGGTGAATTAAACACGCATTTGTGCTTAAATATAAAAATAAAGTTTTAATGAACATGCATTGGGCAGAGTCCTACGGCAATACGCTGTTCTACATGGAGTCTGCAAAGATGCGTCACAAGCATTCCGTATATCGCCTTGCACCAGCACCCGTCCCGAGAGCAGTTGCATGGGACACCCTCAGCCCAGCCCTGGGTCCATTCCCCAGCCCAGCGCTGCTGCCCAAAGCCCTGAGCTTGGGCCTCTGAGCCTCCCATTCCATGATGGCTACAAGACAATTCCTGGGCTGTTTCTTATCTAATCACCCAGGGAAACTTCCCTCCCTTGCAAGGGGTCTTTCTGTCTCCAGCATTCCTGCTTCCAGCCAGTTTAACCCCCTCTTGCAGCTGGGCCTTCTTTCCCTCCATGCCAGATCTTCCTCCTTCACAAATTACCACTGCTGAGCAGTTACAATTAGAATTCCCCCTTCAATATCCAAGGCAAAAAGGATTTAGGAATGAAATAGAAAGCTGTTAGTACCTTCTGTGGTTGTATCATATACCCATCCTACTCCTCTGTCCCCCAGGAGGAAAGAATTACACCAGAGGGAAATTCCCCTGGCTGAGAACCAAAAGCATATTAAAAGGGGGAAGAGTAGCCCAGAAGTGTCTCGGCCATCGTAAAATAAACTGTAAATATATTGAATGCACATTATATTAGAATCCTGACAGGTTATAAAGAGCTGTTGAACTCTGGGAAGATATATGTTTTGTGGGAGACAAAAACCTACGCAGCCATGACAATAAAACCTGGGAAATACAATCTTTATCTTTAAATGGTAGACCAGGGAACGTGGGACCCAAATCTAGAAATAATTTCATGGAGGAGGCAGTGTGTCACAGAGAGAGAAATGAGAAATCTGTATTACATGTTTTTTCATAAACAGGTCTGACCCATGACTCTCATCTTTCATCACTTTCATCTTTCTTGAAAAGAGGTGTGGCCTTTGGGGAAAGCCCTGTCCCTCTCGTCTCCTTCTCCTCTCCATTTTCGTGATACTCCAAAGGAACAACAATATTCTTACACATCTTTTCTTGTGGTGTTAAAAGGAAAAAAAAAAAAAGTCTTAGCTGCAGCTGATAAATTGAATCACCTATTTTCCTGTGAATGCTTTCGAATCTTGACATACTAACTTTGCCTAGTGTGACACATGGCTGGCTTCTCCACCAGTACTTCCATGCCAGTGCCACCGATCATTTGTATGACTTTGCTGCTCATCATAGTAGAGACAAAAAGATGAACACCTTAGACCTTTGACTGCCTTCCTTTTTTCTGCAAACTTGATAGTGAAAAAGCAAGGAAGAGATAAACAAGAAGACTAGAGGGGAACAGAGATTTGGTCAAGTGAGAGCTCTGAAAGGCAACCTCTAAGAACCCTTTGCTCGTTCTCCCCTCCCTTCCCCTATCCCTCCTTTTCACTACTGAAATCTCGAAGAAGGTGGCTTAGCTTGCAAATATGCCGAACAAAACCTGTTGCTGATCCGTTTTGAGCCTTCTTGGCAACATTTGTCTGCCATCCTTTCACAGGCTCCCTGCCATCTCCCCAGCCTGGAGGTGTTTTGGTCAGAAAACGATAATGCACTTTGTAACAGCTGGAGAAGGATCTACCGGCTTAAGTCACTGACCATTTATAATAGGATGCAAGTGCCCCCCGCAGTATTTATGTTATTTGGAGGAAACATAGACATTTCTAAGTGCAATGCAGGGTTACAGAACTGTGGAATAAGAGCACTACGCTTGCAAGAGTGGCACAAGTACTATGAGCTTCAGAAAAAGGCACACCTGACAAGTGAATGGATCTCTTCACTCTAGTGCATAAAGCTTACTAAGGAGATATCTATTAGCATAGGCATTGTGTGTTTTACAAATCCTTTCCTGGGCAGGGTTTTGATAAGTGTAAGCTCACAGCATAGCTCCCTCTGTGCAATAAGTGTCTGGGTCAAAATACCTCCAACTGGCACTAAAATGTCGTCTTTACTAACTTTTCTCTTTAGCTGGAGGTTGGGGAGAGGGCAGATGTTTTCAGCACAGCAGATGACATCAAACAGCCTGACAAGAATTTATGAATGGGAGATGTGGGCACCTTAGAAATGAATAATAACTGAACATAACTCGCTAAAAGGAAATAGGAAAAATCTGAGAAGCCACTGCCTAAGCTGCAGCACTGAGCAATTTTTTTACCCATGGTTAATTTTTTGTCTCCAGTAAATCCAATCAGGTAGTGATTTATTATGAGCTTCTATTTTGTGTCATTTCCTCTTCAATAATAATATTCAACGATTCATTTTCTTGTTGAGAAAGAAAGTCAATATTGCAAATCCCTCCAACTTTCACACCGCAGCCGCTCTGGGACATTGCACAGCCTAACTGGCTTTGTGCTTTCCCTGGTGCTCAGGCTAAACCTTCCTTGCCTCAGGGATGCATTCTCTTCTTCTTCGGTGTCTGCGTCTCCCAGATAGCTGGAGATATGATGTTACCTCTGCCGTTATGAAGGTAATCCACCCTGCTCCTTAATAATTTTTAGTCTTTTGTTCTGTCAATACCCAGCCTATCAATACCGCTCTAAATTGCTTGTAATGATATTCTAACCATGGCCACTCCTACGCTCTCTGTAGTCTGCCATGACAGATCCAATGCGTCTTACACGTAAATGTATCTGGGGATAACAGACATGGGAGAAAGGCACTCTGCAGGAATACAGGAACATCAGCAGTAGGTCAGACAAGGGCCCACTCTGATTATACCCTTTGTTCCTTGTGAGAGATAAGGACAGAGAATTCTTTCAACTTTGAAGGAAGAAAAGATTTAATTTAGCTGAAAAACATTTATAGTCGTTGGCTAAGATGACTTAAAGTATTTTAAAACAAATGCTTTAATTTAAGAATTAGTCCATTGAAATATAATGAATTTCCAGGGGAAAAGAGTAAGAAAGAGACAGGGATCAATTTCTCAATATTTACATGTTTCTGCTGTCTCTCAGTACTCAAACAAACTTACAGGTGAATGTCTTAAGGAAGATGGTGTTAAACCCAGCGCTGAACTTACAGTTTTCTACAGATAACCTCAGCTCTGTCCCTCTCTCTCTTCCCAGTGGTGGCAGATACACCTTCATACATTTTGATGGCGTAAAAAGACTTTTAGATTCCAGATCCCTTCACTCTGAGATTTAAGAAGGAAGTTATATAACATACTTGCTGGCAATGTTTCAATAATAAAATTCTCTCTACCAAACTATTAATTTATTTATTAATTCAGCCAGCAATGCAATGTGTTTTATACCACACCAAAATACCATTTTGAACTGCCACTGCTTATTCTAAGAACTTGTTTCTTTCACACTTCATTATTCTTTTAATTGAAGAGGCATTTTCCTCCTTCCCTCAGTGTCATGAAGGTAAGGTTGATGGCTGTTTAATTTTTTTGTAGCACACCCAGATTCAGAAACCGTTAAAGCTCAAGGTGCTACCCAGGACAAATCTGGGCTGAAAACCCGATCAGCTGAAGACCGACAGTGTCCGTCCTTCCCTCCGGCACCGACGGCTCGGCAGGGTTGAGTGGTGCGATTACTGCAGAGGCTGCAATAAGGACTCCTTGAGTTCTAGGTTTTAGGGAAATTTCTCTGAAGTATTGTGCTTTTAATTAGTGGAGAATTCAGCTCTCCGACAGACTGAGTATTGCTATATTCCTCAAGTGTACATGTTTTACTGCTAATCTGCAAATGATCTGCTTTCATTCCTCCATATGCCTCTCTGCTTCTGCAAATATCATCATTCAATCACCCTTGTTTCAGAATCTCCTTCAGCTATTTTTGTATTTAATGGGGCACATCTCAATCCAGAGAAGTTACTGTGATCTCAGAAGGCCTGGAGATGTTGGTGGAGCTGAGATAAGTCTGTAAAACTGCATAAAGCTTGAGCCATGCCAGGGGACGAGGGAGGCACCGGGTCCTGGCCGGGAGAAGCTCTCCTCCGCGTTCCTACTGGACCCAGCAGTGCCAGCAGCTACGATATTTGATTCCTGTGTTAGAGACATGGCGGGTCCTGGGGACGTGTTTTAGCATTACTTTTTCAACTCTCATTTAGGTTACGAAGAAAGCTTTTAGCTCTTGAGTTGTAAAACTATGATAGAAAATATAATTTCTAAAGGCTTAGGAATCAGAGAAGAAAAAGGAAAACAGATGTATTTCAGTGGGGAAGAAGTAATAGAAAGTTTTCATCATTTGAGTGCAGGGATCATGAGTGCAAATTAAGGACAATTGCTGAATAAGAGTTGATAGTATATTTATCTAGTATGACAGCAACAATAAATATCTGTTTTTTCTCTACTCTAACAAGCACTCTGGTGCTTTAGACCGGCTTCTGGAGGGCTGGAGAACCTTCCTGTGTAAGTTGATGCCTCTAGTGCTGTGAAAAGCTTGCCTATCACACACCTTTGATGCACTCACCACCGAGTGCAACCGTACGGAGATGTCAGCTGGAGCTGGAAAGCAGAGTGTTCCCTCAGTCTGTGCACATGAGAGCAAATCAGCCAGAGCAAAGTGCGACGCTGGTCTGCTGCCCTGTCCACACACAGAGCGAGGTAGGCAACTGTGTGTTGGACATTATCCTTTTAATGCTGACAAAACCAGCAGCAGATACAGAAAATGCAATGCCCCATGCTGGAACTATTGCATACAGGCTGCAGTTGCTGAACTGGTCCACGACACCAGGACCATCTGCCCTGGGGCTACTGCCCTTCCCTGGGAGGCTGTTACCAGCACTGTCTTGTTTCAGGTTGGAACATAAGAGTCTACAGAATTAAAAAAAAAAAAGCCCCAGGATAAAGAAATGGCAAACTGAACATTGGGACAGGACAGTTCAGTGCAAGGGAGGGAATCTAGTTGATTCAGAAGTCTCAGGATGTTTTCTAGCCACATATCCCCCATTATAACAGATAACTTTCCTTGAGATGAGCATCTGGTAAAGACAATAGGAAAAGAGTCTGTAACCTCCACTCTTTAAGAAGAGGCTTACACAGAATAGGGAGGAGAAAGTGCATAGAAGTGACAACTGCTCTGGAGACTCTGTCAGACATCCTGAAGGACTGCCTGGATGAACTGGATTATTTCTGCAGCAGTTTATCTCCTCAAAGCTGTTATTTTGAAGACTTCTTTCAGCTTGTGACAAGATCTTGACCTCGAAGGAGCTGACTGATAAAGATGTGGAGGTAGCGATTGTACCGTGGCTCCAGCCTTCACAGTATCTGCTTGATCACTCACACGGAAGAGTACTCTCCAGGAAAGAGAGATATGACCAGACCTGCAGGACAGCTGATCAAAAAAAGAAGTAAAATAATTTTGGAAGATATCAACAATTTTTGGCACGGCAGGATGTTGCCTTGCTGATCAGTGCAGGCACATGGTGGCAGTCCTCCAATGTCCATTCTGCAGTCTAATGCGGTGACAGAATCTTAAATAGTGCCAAAATCTCCATCCACCTTGCAGAAATACATCTTGCCATAATAAAACATTCCCCCAGTCTCTGTGCCGGTCATCTGCAAAGCTGTTTTGATGGGGATAAAGCAGAGGAAGCAGATACTCATGGCTCGTCCATGAAATGCAGCCTTCATGCCATCAGCAGTTTGTATGCAGCACCCTCATGGCGATAAATGGCAAAAGTTTCTTGTCACCTCGGGGTCCTGTGCTAGGAACTGAAGGATCTATATACCCAGGAACAAAGGCCATATAACCTCATGAAGTTCAACAAGGCCAAGTGCAAGGTCCTGCACCTGGGTTAGGGCAATCCCGAATATCCGTACAGACTGGGGGTTGAATTGCTTGAGAGCGGCCCTGCAGAGAAGGACTTGGGGATACCGGGAAATGGAAAACTGCATATGACCCAGCAGTGTGTGCTTGCAGCCCAGAAAGCCAGCTGTATCCTGGGCTCCATACAAAGAATTGTGGCCAGCAAGTCAAGGGAGGTGATTCTGCCCCTCTACTCCACTCTCGTGAGACCCCACCTGGAGCACTGCATCGAGCTCTGGGGTCCCCAGTACAAGAAAGGCATGGACCCGTGGGAGTAGGTCCAAAGGAGGGTCACAAAAATAACCACAGGACTGGAACACCTCTCCTATGAAGAAAGGCTGAGAGAGTTGGGGTTGCTCAGCCTGGAGAAGTGAAGGGAGACCTTACTGTGGTCTTTCAATATATATGGGGCTTATAAAATGGAGAAAGACGTTTTACGAGGCCTGTAGGACAAGGGTCAACGGTTTTGAACTGAAAGAGGGTAGATTTATGTTGGATATAAAGAAGATGAGTGTGGTGAGACCCTGGAACAGGTTGCCCAGAGAAGTTGTGGATGCCCCATCATTGGAAGTATTCAAAGGTTGGACTGGGCTTTGAGCAACCTGATCGAGTGAAAGATGTCCCTGCCCATGGCAGTGGGGTTGGAACTACGTGATCTTTAAGGTCCTTTTCAACCCAAACCATTCTGTGATTCTATGATAAAAGTCAAAATAGCATTTGACAGCAAATGAAGCATACCAGTTTTTATATGAATTCTTCTCAGCCATTTCAGGTCTGTCACCCCAGATCATGCATAAAGCTATTAGTTCATTTATTCTCTGAATCATTACTACCAACTGTGCTAACTAACATAAAAAAGACTAATGGATTCCTTGAGGGAAAATTTATATGCAGGGTCAACTATTTTTTCTTTTTTAAAAGAGACAGGCAATTATCACTACTTTTATTTAATGATGCCTTCTTTGAATATATGTCATATTTCTTGGAATAAAAGGCTACAAATTTGAGCATTCACTTGAAATAGAATTATTGATTCATCCAGCATCAAATCTACTGTCTCATAATTACAGACAATGAAAAGCTCCTCGCTCCCTCCTAACAGCGTCAAGCTGTTAATGCCAATCAAAAATGCTGAAGAGCATTATAAAAATTGAACAATGCAAGATGAATGTTGAGACTTACTGTTCAGCCCAATCCTATGAGATGCTGAATGTCATCCGGGCACATGGCAAAATGTCAGTGTTATTTTCTTGCAATCTGTAAAGGAAAATAGCACAATTGTTGTGTTGTAAGTAAGATTAGTGTGTATTTTCAGTGTAATTACAGTGTGGGCTATGTATCTTAAGCTGGTATTAAAGTTATGGCAAAGAGAAGATTTCTGATAAAATACTTTTGACAGAGAATGACCTATGGTGGTTTTTTTTTTTTAAGCAAAAACTGTGTACAATTTTCATTTCATTTAAAACGTCCTGTTTTGCACTGAAACACAAATAACAGCCTTTTTTAGTTTTAATTTAAAAATACTAAATTTTCCTTTCTTGTCAGCTAGGAAGTTTTCATGAAGATCTAGGAAAGGCTCCACTTCCACTTCTTTCTGAAGCATCAGTGACAGCATGCGTCAGTCATCGTGGACTCTTCACTCTTATTGACTGACTTCTCATGAGCACTATCCAGTACGCATAACCATGACTCAAAACACCTACGAAAGCAATGTAAAACCTTCATGAGGTTTAGGTTTAAATTTGCAGGATCTGTGTTTGTCTTGCAATACTAAAAGGAAAGGTATTAAAGCTCAGGTATTAAAAGCCATGCAGTTGGGCACCTGGGGAATTGCCGTGCTTTTCAGACGTGGTAGACCTGTGTGCCCTCTCTGCCTTCTGGTCCATGGAAAGAGCAGAAACTTGGCATCTCTGAAAACATCCTGTACAGTTTTAAGAGGTTAAGCCTTGCATTTCACCCACAAAATAGCGGCATACCATGCAAAAAAGACACAGGGTCTCAAAGAAAATAGTTTTGCTTGAGCAACTACTTATTACAGAGACCCAAACCTCTTATTCTGGATTTGTATTACTGAACTCCAGCCATGGCCGATGTTGCACTGTATGAGATGTTATCGAAGTGCTTTGTATCAGACAGCTTCAGCTCAAGTGCCCACGGTTCAGAGACAAGTCAGAGTGTGTACCTCTGGCACTGGGGCACCGAGGCACTTCTGCTTCTGTAGCCAGGATGGCTAGGGATGTCCACCTCAGGCTGGGGCAGAGCCCAGCTCTCCAGAGCACAAAGCCCTTGCCTAAAGCAACAGAATACTTTTCTTCATCCATTAACTTTCTGTATAGGCATATTTTTCAACATACAGGCACAGTAGTGAATCCAGCACCACTTTGTTCCCTGGCTACGTAGAGTCCAAGCATCAAAATATATATTCCTCAAAAGGAAGGTCATATCTGGAGAAAAAGGCGATGGTGGTGTGTGGGGAAGGAATAGCCATTTGTAGGTGCTTCTGCAAATTCAATATGTTTAAGATTCAGGAACTTGTCATTCAAGAAAAGAGGAGAGATTCATCTGAACTGCAATGACCCTGGAAGGAAAAGCTGGAGGATGGCATGACCTGTCTGCCTTCTGCTGAGACTCTAAGGCTGGCTGTTAACTCCCATCACCCCTCTGCCATGGCACAGCAGCCAGCATGGGACAGCCACTAGAAGCCGTACAACCTCGTTAGGCTCCCAGTAAAAACTGGAGCACAACGTCCCCACTTCCACCCCTTGGTGGTTTCTCACGCCTTGGGTCAGTGTGGGTCACTGCAATGAGGACCCATGATCACCATAAGGATGGAATCCTTCCATTTTTCTTGGTGGCCTGAAGGTTGCTCTTAACTGTTCATCTGCCCTTATTGAATAAATCAGACTTGGGCTGGTTTACTCCAGCTCCCCCCTTTGGGTCTTGCAATGAGTTGTAAATACAGAATTTGAAAGCAGCCTTTTGTAAAACTACGTACTGCCACATCTTAACAGCAATAAAACAACCTAAACACACGACACTTGGTTTTATAACAGTCTGTGTGTTTTGCTATCTTCCCTAAAAGCTTAAGCAGCTCTAACTTGTAGCCAGCCATACATCTTTTATTTGAAATATCAATCCTTCTACTGTCTTCCAGAGCTCTCTGTTTCAACCCAGCAACTGGTCTCAGTACCCAGCAGCTCGGTCTCTTTCCAGAGGTCGACTTCAGTGGGTGGATAGGAGGCTCCAGCCCATTCCTGCCAGGGTGTATATCCTGACAAGCCTACTACGGAATGAATGCAATGTGAATTCACAGTAAACTCTAAAATAACCACCATCTTTCATAGAACTATTTTGAGCAGTTTCATATTTTTTCATGTGACGGATTACTTGTTTCCCGCCTTCCCCCGTAAAATCACCTCATATTGACTTTAAAGTAAGCTGCCCAAGTCCATGGAAACGGACTGCATTATTTGATCTTGCAGTAGGTGAGTTCCTGGGGTTTGAGATCAGTTAATCACACATTTCCCTGTCCTTTGCAATTCTCCCTGTTACATCTCGCTTTGCTGCAGCAGTGGTGTCCAGCAACTAAGCCTTTTGCTGCACACTGAAATTTTTGTTATTGCAGATATTGCTGAACTACTTGATGCTCTGGGATAATTTTGCTGTTGCCAGCTTCCTCTAAAGTCCAGTGTTTCTTGGTATGCTCTGTCACATTATGATGGGCATGTTTTATGATGAGTAGAATATGGGTTATTTCTAACATACAGGTATTCATTTGTTTTTCGTTAGTTGCAAAGAAATGAGGCAAAGCTACTTACCTGCTGGTCCCCAGGCAGAGTCTAGAAGGAGAAGGAAAGATTTTAAATTATGTGGGCTGAAATAAATGTTAACTTTTAAGCACAAGAGGTTGAAAGTATGAAATTAAATGAAGGAAAGAGAAATAACAGCCAATCTGAAAGATTTTTGTAGAGAAACATTCTCACCTCTACTCCTGCAGAAAGAGTTTATCCCAAGCCTCCAAAACAAAATGAAGCGTAGAAGAAAGGAAATTGCTGCCAGAAGGAGTAAGTGCATTGTGGGTGGGATTTTCAGAACAGCACTAAAGGCTAGTTCTCACTGCACTCGCTGGAATACAAATTAAAATTCCCATAACCATTGTCAACTCTAAGCAACTTACCTCTTCTGCGTCTCCTACAAAGAGACCGCAGACACATTAACTCTGCTTTGCTCAGAGCTGAGGCACACCCACGGAGTGCCTGGGCAGGACCCGAGAGAGGGACCTCTCCTATGTCCTGCTCCCGCCGTGCATCACCAAACCCCTTGCACCACTACCTAACAGCCTGGCTTGGCCCAACCAGCACTATGGGGCTCGTGAATTACTCAAGTCACCCTAGCAGCAATTTTGCCCCTACACACAGGCCTGACCATCAGTCAAGCCAAGAAAACAGAAAAACTGCCTAATGGAAAGCAATAGGGCCTGCCTGCCTGGCAGGGATAACTCCTGCCAACTCAACTGATCCACGAGGAATGGCATTGCCTGACCGATGCTGTTAGTACAGAGCACAAGAAACAATACTTCCGTGAAACACCAGAAACGGTTGCACTTGGGCTTGATGTAATGAATGTGTAAGGCCTCGAGTACACTCTTTGATGCCTAATATTGGGCGAAATAAAAAAGCGCCCTTTCTCAGGTATTGGAGCAATACTGAGGAGCAAGTAGGCTACAAATTTCCATCAACAGCGTATAAACCTTCCTGATGCCTGTACCTCGCTGCCACATTTGTTTGAAGTTGACTAGAAGCCTGAAAATATATTAAGGAGATGCAAAGGAGCTTGGGGACTGCTGTCGGAGCTGGATTACTTCTTTAGGAAGCCAGATTAAAGTTGCATTAATTAAATTGGAGAAAGTGAAATCACGCAACAGCCGACAGACTTCTGTTCCAAAATAAACCATGCTTGCTCAAGAATAGTCTCAGATTCAGTGCCTTTTTAAGCACTATTATGCACTCACAGAAACTTAGTTCAAGCAACCCAGAAATACAGCTCCAGGTATGTAGTATTATAGCTGTACAAATTACATATGCTGGTTACATGGATTTCACGGAAATCTGGGATAAGAGCAAGAAAACATCCCTGTTTTCTGAGGAAGAGAGGTTGCCCTTCAGTGATCAAGTTGGCAGTACAGCCATAAAAAACATTGCATGGGGACCTGGGGTGGAGAGCACACGGCAGTGAAGGGCAGGAGGGAGCAGCAGCCGCAGCCTTGCTTTGGGACATGGGTGCCAGCAGCGGTGGCACTGGGTGGCACTCTGGGAAGGACGGGACCTCCAGCTGTTATTTGGCTCCCATCACCAAGCCAGAGCCAGGGGCTCCAGGGGTACGTGCGCCAGTAGTTCATTGCTCTGTTGAATACAGACAGTGTCACGGGCATCCTGGACAGGGCATTTTGTCTCTTCTTCCTCTCTTGCTTTCTATCTTCCTTTTTCAGCTGTAAATTCCTTGAATCGGGAATATTTTATCAGAACAGCATTCTGCACCTGGCATTGCAGGGCCTCCATGGCTGCAGAAGTACAAGTAATAGCAGTAATAATAATAATAAATAATAATAATAATAAAAAAATGACAAAGCTGACATTCTCACCACTGGACACATGCCAATGGATGCTGCTTTAGCAACTAAAAAAACTCCCCCAAAAGCAAGTCAGCAAGGTGAGAAAACAGAATCTTTGTGCATCCAGCATGTGTCAGATTGTTAGCCAGGTCATCAGAGACTAGAACAGTAATTTACTAAATAGGGTATAAATTAGATATATTGAGTTAGTAATATTACAAATATTTGTAAAGCCCATGTTTTGGAACACTTGAGATAATTAACTAAACATTGGAGCAAATTAATTCCCCCACCCCATCTTTTTTAGTTTGGAAAGAAAATGGGAGGAATAAATTATGCACTTACTGTGGGCCCCTATTGCTGCCTGTGTGTTTGCTAATAGCTTTCCTTTTCTTTCTGAATATGTATTATTTATGTATGTTAAAGAACAGCACACAGTACAAAGGAACTTGGCCCTCAGCCTGCTCTCTTAAAGCAGGAAAAAGCAAGGTCATGCTGCAGACTATCTGTTTCATAGTGAATGGCCTTATATGCTAATTCTGTGGGCTGGTAATGCAGATTGAAATGTTTTAGTATTCCTGACACACAAGGCAAGGTGGAGTGTGATTATTTTACATTGCATTTTGTTTTGAGATTCCATAATGTGGGGAAAAAACATACTTCATTCCCTATTTTCCCCCACTGGTTGCTACCAGAGACTCGTGGAAAATTCACAGTCAAATTAATACTGGAAGCATTTATTTGGATTTTGCTGCTTCTGTTTTTATTTTATTGGATTGGGTTTTGTTTTTTAATTGAAGCAGAATTTTTCTATTTCAAGCCTAGTTGCAATTTTGCAGCAACAACAAATAAAAAACAAGTTACCCTGGCTTTATACCATAGTGTTTGTAATTTTGTTCGCCAGGTACCTCTCGTCTGAAAGCAGTACCTTGAGCAGCAAACCAAATACTAGACTAGTAGAGCTCCCAATGGACTCACACTTCTGTGGCTTCGTGGACCTCTGCCGTGGTGGAGACACACAAACAATCTGAAACTTCTGGTTCAAAGGCATGAGGTGCTGATGAGCATGAAAGTCTGCGCTTACCTTGTCTGCCAGGTGAGAAAGGCATGTGGCCACTACCGAAGCAATGCTCACCAGGGGATAGCTTTACTCTTTTGGGTTTCCCTGGAGGCAGGAGTGCTTTGCAGAGCAGGTTTCACCATTGCTGGATGACCGCCTCCATCCCGAAGTGCATGTGGCTGGGTGCAGAACACGGTGGTGGAGGGGGCTCCCCTGGCCCACCCTTGGCAAATGACGCAGAAAAAACCACTGAGCACGAAGGGAATGCGGGTGCAGACCATGTGGGTGTGGGAAAATGCACTAAACTGGAGCGCGTTGGGGCCCAACGCTGACCGTGTTATGGAAGAAGACAACCATCACCTGGATTAAACAGTAAGCTAGCTGGTGACCACAAAAAGACTTTGGAAATGAAGAAGCTTGAGAAGAGACAACAAAGAAGCACGAACATTTGTAACAGTGGGAAGAGACCTTAGGGTGGAAAGAGGTAAAAGCTGGTTTGAGGCTACCAGAAGCAGTCCAGGTGCCACCATGACCTCTCCAAGGCCACACAGAGTAGCCTTCCTGTCCGACACCGCATTCGGGGCAGGGGTGTACACACACATCCTCTGTGGTTTTGTGTGTGTCTGTAATTACAGCTTTCTGGGATTAAAGACAGGCGTTCAGAAATTTGTAGGCATTTGTCACCATTTTGTGAGTGTCTAGCATCGCGGCTTACCTGTGGTATCACCAGTATTGATCCTGAATGTGCAGTTCACTGATTGCCAGTTAATTAAGTGTTATTAATAAATCAATAAACCACTTCAGCCCTGATTTGGTTTAAACTATGTGAGCCAAGCAGTTTTTTCCCTGCAGCAGACGGGTAGCGGTGGTAATTCCCCTGCAGGGGATCTGTCATTTCTAGTGAATGCAGAAAGGGACGGGGGGGACCTGGGCTGCGCCCGCAGCCATTTGTATGCGTTGGTCTAAAAAACACCAATTCAGCTGAAGACTACAGCTGTGATGGACAGGCGGAGCAGGGGACTCCCAATCTGCCCATTTTTCCCACTGCACGAGCAAAGCCAGCAAAAGACATGAAGCTTCCTACAAATGACACCTTGGATGGGACTTCCTAGCATGAGAAGCATTGTGTAATGGGAATATTACAGAGTTATATACTAAAAAAAATAAACGTTAAACCTCATGTGCTCCTTCCACTCACTTTGCTGTTGTAACTTATTTATGTTTAAATGCATATTTCAGTGAAACAGTTACACAAACGGCATGTTCACTTCTGCCCTACTGCTTCTGTCTTTCTGATGTGGCCACGAGACGTCGCCTGTACTGTGCGCACTCATCGCAGCCCGAGCAGAAAGGCATGGATGCAGCACATGCTGCAAGCACAGGTGGGACCCTGGGTGCTCAGGGTCCCTGTGGACCCCAGCAGCAGGAACCTCAATGTCACCGCTCCCCCTAAGGTTTGCCAAACCCTCCCTCCACACTTCCACATCTCCCCTCTGCACCCAGGACAGGTTGCAGAGTGACACAGGGAGCCAAGAGCTGAGCAGCGCCTGGAAATATCCCTCATCCCATCCCTCTCCCGAGGCTGCAGGGCACCTCGACACGGGCAGTCCTACGCTATGAAGCAGAGACTTCCCCAGCAATAAATGCTAGAAGAGCCCTATAGGGCCCAGAGGACAGCGCTAACTCAGAGCTCTCCTTGACCCACCTCAATCAGCTAGCACACCCCAGGATGGCCTCCAAGTCCTGACTTTACAAGCTTGGGCCCTCGCCCACGCTCTCACACCCATGGCTCAGCTCTCCAAGGAGAGCAGGCTGGGACCTACGGGGCTAGTGGGACACGGGAAAGCTGCTATATACAAACCTGGGGGCCTGAGTTGCTCTGCCTTTTTTTATCTTTCTTTTTTTCCCCCCCCTATCTCTTCTTTTGGAGGGTGGGGTGATGGATGGTGAGTCTGGGCAGAGACATGGGGTTAGGGACGGGGATAGGAGTGTAGCTGCAGGGTCTGTCCTGGCTTCCCCCTGGCCCCACGTCACGAGGCTCACGGCAGGCAGCCGTTGCAAGGAGCCAGTGGTACCTGCGTGTGGGCGGAGGGCGTCCCTGGGGCTTGCAAAGCTTGGAGAGCGCCTGGGAAGTGCTTTTTAGTTTGTCTCCAGACGTCTCCTGCAGCCTCTGCTTAGCACAAAGATGTGGCCGAGCTAGGGGGGAGCAGGAAAGAGGTCTGCAAACAGACCAAAAGTTTCTTCTGGGAGGGAAGAGGAAGGGCAGGAAGAAAAAAAAAAAAAAAAAAAATAAATCCCAAAACTGGTAGGAAGGAGAAGTTACCATAGCAACTAACGCCACTTGTGCCAGAGAAAGTGAGGAAAGAATCAAAGATAAGAAAGAAGTAAGCAAATCAGCTTAAGGAATATAAAAAAGTAGAAATTGTTTATGAATTATATATAAGCCTCCTAAGAACTCTTACAAATTAATTCAAAGGCAAATAGATATGTTGAATGAATTTAAAGAAAAGGAAAAGATACTATTTGCATTCTAACACTTCACTATAAATTATGGATCTTTTTGTTTGGCATTGCTGCTTTGTTTCGGAAACAACTCGGCGAGGCAAGTCAATTAATGAAAGTCCAAACATTTACACGTAACTCAGACTGTGGCGGAGCTGTGCTTACAACGGCACAGGATGAACAACCACCAGTTTGGGAGAGCAGGCAGAGAGCCACTTTGGTTCTCACTGTGGCTCTTGTGAAGTACCCTACAAAGATGTGGAGAGGCTGAGTTAGCCTGCAAACTAGCTTCCTTTCCTAAAAGGAAAATATTTTCCTGCACAATGCATAGTCATCCTAAGAAATTAATTGTCAGAAGAGACTCAGTGGAAAAAAGGACTATATATGGCTAGGAAGAGTAAGATTTCAAGTTACAAGAGTGAAAATACAAAATCTGAGCAGAGCCTTCGTTACAGAGTTTTGCAAAGATT
Organism: Mycteria americana; assembly: GCF_035582795.1. Taxonomy (NCBI): domain Eukaryota; kingdom Metazoa; phylum Chordata; class Aves; order Ciconiiformes; family Ciconiidae; genus Mycteria; species Mycteria americana. Next base: position 72,842,773 of record NC_134369.1, on the reverse strand, counting down.
ATGAAATCCTCATGCCTGGCACATAAAGCAGATCGAAATCCATGGTGATCGCCGGAAACAAAGCTGAAGGTTATTGCATACCCAACGCATCCTGCCTTGCACCTTCCCAGACCGGCGGGGGCTGCCAGCGCCGGGGAGAGCACACAGGGCAGCAGGGACGGCGGGGCTGCCCCACGCCTGCGGTGCCCCTCTTCACATGGTGCTGGGTTTTTCCAGAAGTGTGGAGATGTTTTCTGCTTGCCTTCCCTTCAGGAGCAAGTCCTGGTAGAGGGCAGCACCTGCCAGCGGGTCACACCCATGAATTTTTCTTGACTTCCAAAACATGTCCCTGAGGTTTCATTTGCATCTTCCACTCCCTGCTGAAACCCAAACCTGTACCCAAACAGCCAAAAGACACGTTGTTGCTCCTTCTCAACGTGCTAACTAATGCCATTAATCATAGGCCTATGCCATCATATTGGCATGCTGCTTGCATTACTTCGCGGCTCCCTGCTCCGAGGACGTCCTTGATGCAAGACCTCTGTTTGCATTCCGCTCCTCTGCTCCACCAAAGTATGTTAAAGTCTCTCTCTGTGACAAGCGTCCCACTCAGATACATAAATCTTGAGCTCCTAAAAGCAACTTCACAGAGAAGGTGGTTTATTTATTAATGCACACATTTATATAAAATGCCAGCTGCTGCAACGGCTTACTGTTTTAAATAAATATACCAGTCAAGCAGTGCCGGCCAGGAGAAGGGGTCAAACCCCGGTGCGATAGCATGCACGCTGCAAAGGCTTCAACACTCGCTCGTGGAGACGTGCTGGCCTTTGAAGAGGAGCTCCTCATCCCTCGATGGAGGCAGGCCCAGCAGCACCAAGAGATATCCACTCTTCACGATTTTGCTTGCCAGCACAAAGACCCTCCACTCCACCTCAGCTCCCTGGACTTGGGTGCAAGCGAGCACTCACAACAGCAGGTTGGACACAGGCTTTTCCGGTGTATCTTCTTTAATCTGATCAGAAGTGGTGAAGAGAACAAGGATTAAGTTCCTAACTGCCATATTTTCTGGGGAACTCAGGCATGGAAAGATATAGGCAGACCTATAGGCATATGCGTGAACTGGACAGTTGCTTCACTAAGCGTATAAGAGGATTTGTTTCTTACTGGGCACAAGGGCTTGATCCAGTTGGGTCGACAAGCCTCGTTACCAGTAGTGAAGGGACCTTTCTTGACCATTGCAGATCCCACCTGTGCATCCTCCTGCATCTTGAGACATGACTTACCTTGGAAATACCACTTTGGGAACCCAAAACTGACATCAATGGATGCGAGATGGATGAGTGCTCTGTAAAACCTATCCCTGCATGCCACAGAGTCTTTCACAAAAGCAGATCTTTGTAACAGAGAATATGATATTGTTTTACATTACATTGCATTGGAATATGTTGCAGCTTCATAATAAATATATGCATTACATACCATATTGATATCAATTATATCATCAATATTTTATATTGCATTATGCAAAAATCTACTAGAAAAATATAGTAGAACATAGCAGTGGTCACTTAAGGGTGGAAATTTTTATAAATACCAAGAGCATCCAGGGATAGAATACGAAATATTAACAGGAATAAACAGAGTTTGGGACAGCCTATATTTGATGTTCCCTAAATATGTACGGGTGGCTACAGGCCTATATTTGGTGTTTCCTAAAACTTCAGACTATGAAAAATGAACGAGTTTGTGCCCATCAAGCCCCACTGCTGTCACACAGCTCTTCTAGGAGCTGACCAAACCTTTAGCTTTAATTTTTTCCATTAAAAACCAAGCAAAGAAAACCACATTTTTTCTATTTTTTTCCAAAAATCAATGAAACAAGTATACTGCGTTCTATGAAATCATGCTTAAACTGAGTAATCTTTTAAAAAGCATTGCTTTTCCATCAAAAATTAGGTCAGCGGCAGGGTAGACATTCCGTTGATAAGCATCAGACTATAACTGATCTCTGTTTTACAGGGGGTTTTGTGTATATTAGAGAGAAGATGAGCAATGCTACCTCGACTGAACAGGTGGAAAATTGCAACTGCACCTACGAGTCTCCTGAACCCATTTTTTTTTAAGTCTAGGAGCCTTTTGATAAAAAAAACTACTGCAGTGTGTGAGCCCCAGCCCAGATACCTCATCCCGGGGGGGGGGAAGCAAAAGATGGCATTTTACTATTTTGAGAACGTGACCCAGATCGCCAAGGTCAACACATCACCCTGCGGTAAATAGCGGAGGAGGAGGGCAGCAGCGGTAGGTATTTTTCTGTGTTAGTTCAGATCCTTTTTTATTTTCCATTGGCTTCTCAACACACCACTAAATCTGTCATTTGGTAAATTTGAAAATGTGTTAAAAGCTGTTCTGGGTATGGCTACGTGAGTAAAGCCAGCATAGCAAAGGTGACCAGGAAATAATGCTGAACATATACTTTGGAGCGTGCATTGCATAAAATGCAGTAAAGCCTTTCAGGTGACACAAACCAGCCGGGGATGGAACCACAGACTGCCTGCCAGGAAGCACCTGTGTCACTGCCGATATCCAACTCTAAGCGCTCTACAAGCTCCCCATCACTTCCATGAAACTGTTTTTGCTACTGAAGCAGCTCAGAAGCAGCAGAATCTGAAATCAATACCTGGCACTCTTTTAATTAATTATTTTCTGCTCTCTCCAGTCAGTTACAAGAACAGTTTAAAGGAACGCAGTGGGACATTATGATATTGGAAGTTCTTTCAATTCTGCTAATCTCTGTTTCAATTATAACTCTGAATATTTTTTAATAGGGATGACAAGAGTTGATGTTTGCCACCCTCACATGGCCTGTGAGACAACGCTTGATGCCCAAATTCTAGTCTATGGATTGGGATGATGAAAATATTTCCATCTCTTGGGGAGGCATGAGGAAATAGAAGGGAGAAGGTATCAGTTTGCATCAATAATGGGAAGAAAAATGAAATATTTTTTCTTGCTAAAATGAAAAAAATCTGTTCTGTTTGAGCTGAAACATTGCAAAAAGGGACATGACAGGGCTTTTTTTCCAGGCATATTTAATGCAAGTAAACGAAAGCAAGGGCTGGTGCAATAGTGCTCTGGGTTCTGGTACTACGCAGCAGAGATGGCTCGTAGGACACTTGCAGGTGGGCTCACCAAGGCTCAGCACCTGTTTTCCAAGGAAACACTGGTGGAAACGCTCATAAGAATTGCAGGTCTGAGAGACAACATGTTATTGGCGTCTCCCATCAATGTTGTTCTGCTGTCATACAGCAGAAGTATCCCCTGGACCCGTCATAGAAACAGCAACATTTTCTCAGATCAGTTTTCGTGGATTAGACAGTGATTTTCTTAAGGATGTAAAAGAGGACAAGAAGCAAAACAAAGCAGCATCTCCATCACTTGCATGAAGTGCAAGATTCCAAGCAAACTATAAAATCCATATTGTTTACTTGCCGACTAAGGATTCAAGCCCATTGAAGAATTTTCAGCAAATTAAATTTCTTAGTTGGCTGAAAGTTCTGGCATAGAAATAAGGAAAATAATTTTCCATTCCCAAGACAGAGTATCTCACAGAGCAGCGCCTAGAGCACCGAGAAGAAAGGCTTTGAGAGGAGTAAATTACCTCATCAGTCTAGTAATGTGAAGACTTATTATGTCCATGTAAATGTCCACTTTTCAAACTATTTATTTGATTCAAACACATGCAGGGGAAGATTGGCGGCATAGGGTCACCTCTGGGGGGGGGCAGGAACGTGCCACTCTCTCAGTGGAGATTTAACCTGTCACCTCTACAGTCCATGTGGTCATGGTACAGATTGGCCAAATATTTCTGTGGTATCAAGTCTATGCTGCCCTTTCAGGTAATTTTGAAAGAACAAAAATATCAGCAACAAAAACATCATCATCTTTACCTGTACACTTGCAGACTCATTTAGACACCTTCATTTCAGGCCCATTTCTATCAACCTATCAAGTCAAAAGGAGGGTGCAAAATGTATAAAGAAAGTAACAAAGATGAAATAAGGTATGAACAGCCTTTCGTATGAGCAATAATTAAATAGCCTAAACTCAGCCTGGAAGGAAGCACATGACAGAAGTCTATAAAGCCACAAATGGCCTGAAGAAACTGCGCAGGAAATACTTGTCCCTGTCACTTCCAATAAAAGAGCAAAGTGCCATCAGATGGGAGAAGACAGAGTCACAGCAGGTACGAGAGGTTCTCCTTCAAGCACCACGCAGATAAGCTGTGAAATCCCTTTCTGCAGGTACTTGTGGATGCTAATATTAACATGGACTCAGGGCAATTGGATAAATGCATGAAAGAAGAAAAGTATTGAGAGCTATAGTGTAGAGAGATACCCGACTTGCAGTCTCTTAGTTGCAGCTCTCTAGGGAGTACCGTAAGGCAATAGGAGCACATGTGTGTTTTAATTTCTTTCTTTGTTATTTCCTATTGACGCTGCTGAGGACAGCATGTTAGGCCTGATAAATTTTTATCGTGATCTTGTAAGGCAGTCGGTGTGGTTTTAGTTTTGGGGATCTGCTGGTGAGAGAGTAGATTTTGTGGAAAGAAAACCATTAGGCGATGGAAAAATTAATTTCCCCTTTGCTAATGGTTTTGTGTGTTCTGTGGTCAAAACAGAGCTATTGCCTCTGAAGGTCTCTGTGTCCCAGTGTTGTTCCCACAGGACACAGCATCTGTTTTAATGCTGCCTGCCAGGAGAGTGAGACCAGAGAGAGAACACTTGAAGCAGGTCAAAGCATCACTCTTGCTTCTGCATAGTGATGTCTGGGCTATATTGAAGGTGGCATGGGCCAAAACAACACAACTACACCAGAAGCAGCCACCATGGCTGTTAGTTCTTCCAAGACCTTCTCTCTTCTGCCTGGGGCGAGAGCAAAGGTACATTCCCAAAGTGCTCCTGTAATGTTTCCTCTGAAGGCACATTGGCAATGGGAGAAGATGATCTTCCTTTTTGACTAGTTGTGGCAAACCCCCAGCAGAGTTATTTTTTTTTACGTGCTACCCCTTACACTTCTCACAAAATTTGTAGCTACCTTGACCCTCACATTAACTCTGAAAGACATTGCCAACTGGGACAGGCAAAGCAGCAGAAGCAATGGAGAAATAAAAAAAAAATTTAATTTGTAGCTAATATATAGTTACATGCTTTAAGCTTTCTTGCTTTTTGTTCCAGGTCTTCAAAAAACAGAGGAAAAATGAGAAGTGTATTCTGTTGTTTTTATTTCTAAAATTCTTTACCTGCATTATTTTAAGCTCAGTATAACTTCTAAATTTTTGAGGTGATCACAGACACAGCCGCATCCCTCAAAGGCATGCTGGTATTAATAGTGTACTAATTTTAATGGATGCATTATTTTTACAGAGTGCAAGGCACTAATTCATATTAATTCATAACCTCAACAGTAGTTTGCGTGATGTTAGCAACACATGGAGTCGTATTCAAGGACAAAACATTCCATTGCCAAACCAAATTCTCTTTATATAGTTTGTTTGGCAGGTTAGACGCTTCTTCCCCCTGGTGAAAGCCATCAGTCAATATCAATAAAATTAGTCCAAATGATCATACAATGGAGGGCCGTGGCCTTTTGTCACGGATAACTAGAAGGCCTCTACCCACCAGATGGTATAAAACGGACTTCTTCAACAACTGCGTGGGTGAGTTAATTTCCACAGGCTTCAGAACATTTTTAGTTTTTGAAGTCACTTCAACACATTCCTTTTTCCCCCTGCTCCTTAGCTGCAGACTATTAAATATATTACAATTGAAGTAATTTATACCTGCCTGCTACAACATAAAGGAAAACAAAATAACATACAGGGGAAAACAAGATGCAGGTCTGATTCTGCTCTCACACTGACCGGTGGCATGGAGCTGCAGTTCCTGTCACTGATGCAGCATCACTGCACATTTATACTAGCACAATCAGAAGCAGAGCTAAGCCTGAAGGTTTGGGGATTTTTTTTGTGGCTTTTTTTGGTGTGGTTTGGGGGGTTTTTTGGTGTTTGGTTTTGGTTTTTTTTTTTTTTTTTTTTTTTTTTTTTTTTTTTTTTTTAATATGGGAGCATGTTGTTTAAAGACTTAGTAAAAAGGCAAACATTTAATCTTAACTGAACTCAATTCATGGATAGAGTGAACTGGTATTCCATGAATGAAGTTCTGCCTTTTCTCCAGGCAGCCTGAACACTAAATTTCCTATGCAGAAATAACGTGTCCCTTGTTGAGCAAAGGATGGATATTCAAGACCATAGTCACCTTAAAGCACATCACCAGGGGTTTTCACTTACTTCGCACTAATTTCATATTAATTTCACCCATTTCACTTAATAGAGCCACTGCATTTCAAAATAACACGTGGGGGAAAAGACTCGGGGTGAGCGAAACACTACAATTTCTTCGCATGCCACATGAGAGCTTTCTACACTTCTAGGCAACCCCCGAGGACTACGAGTGTAACCCTGCATCCCCCTTTGAAAATTAAGATAATAAAGAGCAATTTTTGCAGGTTTCGACCTGACCATGTCCAGCCCTGCTCTGAACAGAGAATGAATCCAGGTCCAATACGTACACAATTTGACAAAAATAGAGGGAATTCATTAGCTGGGACAGGAACCGGGCTGTTATTAACTAGCGAGATGTCCCTAGGAAACTTTCCAGATTATATAAACGCTCTAGTGCATTAATCCAGCTTGCCATGAGAACTGTCAGTGATGAAATTATTTCAATCCAGAGCAATTTAAAGTAGTTACATATCAGTCTATTACAGTAGTAGTTACATATCAGTAGTTACATATCACAAGTTACATATCAGTCTGCCTGATTCAACCCATACTGAAAAGTAGTTAGGAAAAGAGTTCATACCGATACATACTTGGAAACAAAGGTTTTCAGCGATTTAACGGAAGAATGTGTTTTTCCATAGTCATTTTGTTGACTAATGTTTAGCAGCTCTGCTGAAAGAGACAGCAATGTCAGCTTGCACTGACATAATTGCAGTGTTAAAGATCTAAATATTCCAATTCATTAAATAAATGATGAAAGAAAGTGGGGAAAAAAGGAGGATAAAGGACTTCAAGAATGAATAGAGAAAATACACCCAAAACCAGATTATCACATCACCATTAGACTCAGTGAACTTGATAAATCACAATTAAAGGCACCCAAAGAGCTCTGATAAATAACTCCTTGACATTACTGCAAGGACAGAGAGCAAGCCTCACTGAAGCACAGACTGGTCTCCAGAAGGACCCAGTTTTCACACAGGGTACCCAGTACAGGTCTATTTTATGCTTCACAGCAGCTATTACAAACTCAATTAGGATTCAGTAAATTATTTATGTACTTGCACCAGTAAATCATTATTAATCAAGAATTAAGGTGCATGTATTGAACAATAGATAAGGGTGAGATTTTTCTAGCGGTTTTCAGCTTTTCCAGGGCCTGTTGCGGACTGCAGAACTCCGCAGAGCACGAGCATCGCTGGGGGCCTGAACCGGAGCCCCCTCGGACCAGCCCAGCTAAATCCTCAGGCTGGCTTCGGTTCACTTCGCTTTAGTCCAGTTTCTCTCTACAGGTAACGGGAGCAACAGCCACCTCCGGGCAGTTCATTCCACATTGCCACAGTTATCCAAAATAGAAAACTGAATGTTCTTTATGGCAATGCCTCTCATATTCCCCAATGACATCATAAGCCCAAGATGATTTTTTTTTAGCTAAATTTATGCTCAATTAATCCTTTCCTTAGTTTATATCAACAGCAAACCCTATTGCTTCTAGGACTATACCCAGTAGAGGAACCAGATTAGGCTGTACCAGATTTTTTTCACTGACAATTATTTTGTTCTGTCACAAACCATGTTTTGCAGAATGGTTGAGGTTGGAAGGGATTTTTGGAGGTCATCTGGTCCAACACCCTGCTCCAGTACAGTTAGTTATACAAGGTTGTCCAGGAATGTCTCCAGACAGCTTTGGAATATCTTCAAGGATAGAGACTCCATAAGCTCTTAGGCTAACCTGTACCAGTGCTTGGTCACCCTCACAGTAAAAAAAAGTTTAAGTGGAATTTCTTGTGTTTCAGTTGTACCCTTTGCCTCTCATCCTGTCCCTGGGCACCACAAGGAGAACTTGGCTTTATCTTCTTTGCACCCCCTCTTGAGGTATTTGTCCACATTGATAAATCCCCCTGAGCCTAAACAGTCCCAGCTCTCTGCCTCTCCTCAGATGAGAGATGCTCCAGTCCCTCCATCATCTTCATGGCCCTTTGCTGGACTCTATCCATGTCCCTGTCCTTCGTGTCCTGGGGAGCCCAGACCTGGACCCAGCACTCCAGGTGTGGTCTCAATGCAGCGATTTGCCATCAAGTTCACAGTTAAGTCACTACCACATCATCAGCAATGCTGATGACCACACGCCAGGAGGCTGCTGTCTGCTTGTCTCACGGGAATAAAAGCGTACAGCTAAAAGTTGTACCACTAAAAAAGGGAAAGGAATAAAACATTTTGCCCTTATTGGTCAACCAGAACACTGTGTAGCATGAAAAACAAAAAAAAAGAAGTCTAATTAATTCATTTTCTGACACCAGAAGATAAATGGTTTTAAATAAAACCAGCAGATGTGTATAAAATCACTCTGTGGAGATGAGAGGAAAGAACAAGAAGAGAGCTGACCACTGTAGAGAAGGCTGAAGCAGACTGACCACATCCAAGACAATAAGCTGTTTTGAAATTTGGTTAGGTTGGATGGGATTGCTGATCACGTTGCTTGAGTCACATTGCTGTCTCATTGCCTACCGGTTTCTTTTTAAAACAATGAAAACTTCTTAGTGAACTAACTGCCTGATTGCAAGGCAACCTGTATTTACACTGTATGCTGCTTAATTATACTGGTAAAATTTCTTCACATAGTATTCAGCATCCAGAGCCAGTTGAATTAGATTCTGTATGTACAGGCAGGAAAAACAGACAAAAGACCTAACTGACAATGATAAAAGACAAAAATGAAAAACGAAGGGGAAAAACTATGTAAAGAAAAATCTATGACATTTATATGTGTATTGGAATAGGTATATGTATCCTTCTTCTTAACGGAGAATATGGGCAAGTCATACAAAGAACCTCATTTTTGCCTGCAGCTCATTCCCCTTCTGTTGTTATGGCTTCAGCTTCTTTTGGGCAAGAAGGAAGGAGGAGACAGGGAGAAGTTTGAAGGAAGGTGAAGAGATAGATACTATTTTCTACCTCTTCCAGTCAGGTCACACCAACTGATCTTTTTAATGTAATCTGTGCTTTAATTACACACTTGGGTTTTTCAAGAAATACAGATTATGTTATTTTTAAATGTATTTTAAACACTAAAGTGTTCTGATGCTGGGCAGACTATTCCCATTGGCTATTTTGATAGCACAAAAAATAACTTTGCCAAGGTGTTAGTTAAATTTTAAAAACAAAATCAAGTTAGCTAGATTCATAAATACAATATAGCCAGAAGGAGATAAAAATGTAAGTTATCACCATTCAGAGTTTGGAGAGTACTAGATTACTACTTTTAAACTAAATTCTTTTTTAGGTCAACTTCACCTTGGAGAGAAAAATCAGAAATCTGGTATTCTTAAGCAGTCAGCTAGGAACTGTAAGACTACATCAGCTGCCAAGAAGCTTGTGTTATTAACCCAAGAAACCTGTGTTATTAACAATTCAGCTATTAAATTTTAGAAAAACATATGTTGCCAGCACCTATTGGATACTCACAGACTTGCAAGTGATTACCATGAACATTTTGCTGTCAGACTGCAGGGGACAATTCTGTAACATATTTAGGTCACTTACAGGACTTTGCAAGGGAGCAGGGAACTTTCTACCCTAGGGCACTTTTGAGACCACTGACCCTGTCATCCAAACTGTTTGATAAAAGGGGCACTAAATGCTTTCAGCATCGCGAGTTGCCCTGACGAGTTTGTTTGGGCTGCAGATGGAGCCCACAAACACAACAGAATTTAAAAGAAAAATCCAAAATATGCTTGTCTGAGGTCTTACTGCAGAAATACCCACAAAAACACTTCCAATTATTTCTAAGGTAAGCTCTCAAGTGCTCTTTTCCTCTGTCCCAATGACACGGGGTAGGACTTTACCCAGCCGTCCATCCTCTCCCCGAGCCCTTGCCACCTTACAGCCCCACAGCCATGGTGGGCACTGACGAGCAGCAGGAACACGCTGCTCTTGGTCGGCACTTGATGACTGAGTGTTTGCATTTCAGGTCTGTGATTTGCTGCGGCTCTCATTGCTAGCCTGCAGACGGTGATACTATTTTAGAAATCTCTCTAGCAATTTTTTTTTTTTCATCTGGAGGATTTTAATGGCTTATTCAATGCAAAAGTTGTGTTTCGAAATTGGTACAAGTCTCTGGAAAAGGTTCCTCTGTTAAACAAGGTATTTAAGTTTCAAACTTGCATCTTACCTAGGCATTTTTAGCTTTCCAGAATATTTTCCTTCTCTTTCTGTATATGTATTACCTTAAAAAGAAAAAAAAAATAATTTTTTTTTTAAACTGATTTGACCTAGTACATACCTCATCTTACTCCTAATGCATTTCTTTCTGTATCGCCTACATATTATAACAGGATATGAAACCAGACAAGACACAGATCTTATTTCCAGCATGCAGAATTGCACAGTTCTTACCTGGAAGGAAAGCTATATTTAAACAATAAAACAGATTATCAGTTTTAGATTTGGCTTACAAAAGTATAGTTTCTCATTTGAGGTGTAATGGGTATATGGGGCTTTGATGAAGTTAGGACTTTTTAATAACATAGGAAGCTGATACTAGCTGCCCATCAGTTAAATTCAGAATTTCATCTTCTGACTCATTCACAACATGCTTTTGTAGGAAAGACAGCTTCGCTCTTCAACAATATTTTTGCTTCTTTTTAGCCAGGGCATACAGGAAAAGGAAGTTAACTGTAGATACATTATAGAGGGCCTCATCTGGCAGGTCAACAATAACTTTCTTTAGAAATCTGCATATGTCCACAGTCCAGTAGAGGCAGAAGTTACCTCACCTAGCTTTAAGCAAGCCAATTTGGGTAACCCAAAAAAGTCAAGGTGCAACAGCATAGGTCTGGGCTACAGCTGAGTTACCTGACCGCTGATTAAAGGCATACCATAACTTCTACCCGTAGAGTAGAGATATAGGACAAGCAAAAAGACCCCAGATTTAACTGGTCAATGGTTTCTTAAACACAGAGCTATAAATAATTTAAGTTCTTCTCATTTATAATACAGACATTCAGAACTATGTTGGCTTCATTTGCAATTAGATAGAGTGAATAAACTACCTGTCTGGCTGGAAGCTGGCAGACATAGTTGTAACTATATCCTTCACATATTCATCAGTATTTCATGGCTACTAAATCATTTGCCTTCTTGGAGACTTTGGTCCTACTCTGACTTGTATAGATTTTATGGCTGTGTGACTCTTTGTATTTCAGTGATAGAATAACTTCACAGTACCAAAGCCATTTTAAAATGACAGACTATGGTTTAGTTTGAAGTGATCTTGAAATGGAAGAGACCCAAGACATGTTAAGATTCACATATATGGTAAGGGAGAACATACAATAGAAGTGATCTTTTTAACATAGCAGAGATAAAGCATAGCAAGATATTCCCACCTGAATCTGACAAAATACAAAATTAAGTAAATCTCAGCATTTTAATGGGGAGAGCCATTAACTGTAAAGATCAACTGCCAGGGAAAAGGTTTGGTTTTAATCTCTTAAAATCTTCAAGCCTAAATGCCTTTCTGAAAGACCTGTCTTAATCAATCACAATTTATAAGACAGAATTCAAAGGTAATGAAGGAATATGAGACCTTTGACATAAAAGTTGCCAAATTAGAGTGCTTAGAATTCTTGCTTTAAGTTACAATATTTCTTGTTAAAACTTACCCCACTTGTATTGAAACATCACACAAGGAGGACTCACTCTTCAGGAAGCTCACCCCTCGTGAAACTGAAAGCACACACATAAGGAAGGGTGTCTTTCTTTTCCACTTAAATTAAAGCTAAGTAACTCCAGACAAAATTTGGAACAGCTGGAAGTGGTCAGTGGTCAGCTGAAGGAAATCACAGGAGTGACTCTTCAAATCCTAAGGACACATGGTGTGTTTGAACAAGCGTTTCTCTTTTTGTTCATCATTAGTTCTTTACGACTTTCAGGAAAGGGGAAAAAATATGAAAAAAGGAAGAGCAGATCTTCAATTTCTGTAAATAATTGTTTCTCAGCTGGCTGGCTGGCTGGTTCCCAATATCTTTAGATCAGCAAAAAATCTCAGAGCATCTTTTATGAGCTGCTATGCCTACTTGTCTAAGTGGCTTACTGGCCTTGAAAATGCTTCTCATTGTTCTTTCTCTGAGTAATGGAGAATTTTTCACACAAGAAAGAGCTACCTTGATTTACACTGAAGAAAAACAAACTGTTTCCATTCATGGGCCATATATCCTCTAGGATATGGCCATTGAACTCTTCATTAAAAATTTGTTAGTTTGAAGATTTATTAGCAAACCTTCTAAAGAGCTCTAAGCAAAGCCCTGGAGAAGGGCATGGGAAAATCCCCGTAAAGGACCTGGCTGGGAAACCTAGATACACTTCTTCACTAAAAATAATTAAAACTGATACAGCCCAAGGAATAATTCAATCCTATTTACTAGCATTTTCCAGCAACCATCTCCCTTGATTTCCCATCTCTTAGAAGACTCCTAACTAGATCTCGTCACAGCAAAACACTTTTGGGGAAGGGTCATGCACCTCACCATGCTCAAACCAGCTAAAAGCCCCCCTGGGGTGGAGGGTACGTAACTCAAGTTGACTGGCAAACACATCTGCTGCAGCTCTTGCACTGAGGCTTGGCCAGTGCCTCTGGACCATGCCAGGTCTAACCTGCTCCTAAGGAAACTTCTCCATAGAGGTGGCATCCTGCTGATTTCACTGTCCCAGCTGGGAATGGTTTCATGATACACAACCTCACCTCCAGTGCTCACGTTAGTCCTGCTGCCCCGTGCTTTCCTGTTGACACAGGCAGAGAAAGGGGATGACTCTTTTTATAACAAGCTCTCGGATGCTACAAGATTCACAGCCTTACTAATCTCTGTTCTCCAGCGATCCAGGAGAACTTATCACCATTACTCAGGTGATCATCAGGTCACCCTGCTCATCAGTGTGCCACATCGATGTCTGTTGATACCTTCTTACCAAAAAGGTTCATTGCACCCCCTTCCATCATCTCTCCTCCAGGCAAGACAGAGCCAATTCTCGCAGCTTTCCTCGGAAGAAAGGCCAAATTGTTCAAACACCTTTTCATTCATGTCAGTGCCCTGTAGGATATCCAGCTTCTCCGGATACTTCCTGAGTTGTAATGCCCCATGCTGGACACAATTTTCCAGACCGCTGTTAATCAGTGCCGAGCAGACCGCAGTATGGTCTTCCCTGGCCGTATGCGCCGTACGCCTATTCATCCATCTTGTGTTGACACCACATTTCCTAACAATCCCAGAGCATTTTTAGGAGATGAAACATGGTTTGTTTCTGCACTAAGGAAGTCAATGCATTCTTCACTGGGCTGCTCTGCTTTGCTGGGAAATCACATTTTACTGGTATGTGGAGTAAGCATCTGTTCCTCTCCTGAGTCCCACTGGACCTTCTTACACTGCCTGCTCAGCAAAGGACACAGTGCTGAGGGAGAGCATATTGACTCCTCTTTTCTTCTCCAGATTAAACCTAGTGTTGGTTTGTTTTTTTCTTTTTTCCCCAAGGAAAAGGAAATAAATGAATTTTCAGCTAGATGCTGAGACATAGCCTAAACCCAGTATTCAGTCTGGGAATTCCATGACAGTTCCTTACTGGAGTATTTCCATTTCTCCCCTCCACCCTTGACTGGGTCTCCCATAACAAACTGTGGCCTATACTCATTTGGAAGTTTGGAGCCAGGTGTGGTTTTCAGCAGGAGCTAATCATAGCTTTTCTCATATGTGAAATGAAAATCTTGGATCTCAATTACAATCCATTTGAATGAATTTTCAAATAGAGCAATTGGAAAGAATTTAACATAATTTCTGCCTAGATGAAAAGGAATATGCAGTAACTTTTGGCTTAAAAGAAAGAAGGGGAAAAAAAAAACCCCACAAAGCTCGGTTGGCATCTGGTCCTAAGTATATAGGAAGGAAAGCCAAGAAAATGGTGGATATCCTTGAGTGCTGCTCATGATGTCTTTGGAAAAGATAGCAAAACCATGGAGGCACTGGGGTTTCTCAGCAAGGATTCATCTCGCAACTGGAGGCAGAGGGATCTTGAGAGCAAAAGCCAGCATAGCCAAGAAGCAGGATTTGTTGGCTCAGGGGCACTAGAGAGAAAACATGCCTTTTTCGGCATCTGAATATAAGCTCTAATAAAGTTGCGCTACACTGTTTTCTACGCCTACGTTGCGTCAGGTCAGCAGTTTGGATCTCTCTGAAGCGTGCTGCCTGATGGATATACCCTTAAGCTGCCAGGTCCCAGAGTTTTAGGCACACGAGTACATGAACATGATCACTTCCAGGGGATTATTCACTTGAGCAAAACTGAGCATATGCATAAATTTGGCAGGATTAAGAACTTCAGTTGCATTTTCCAAGTTATTTCAAAGCGGAGCATAATAGGTGTTGGTGGGACTCTGAAAACTCATCCAAAGCTGGAGTAATTAGAATTGACATGAGTTTTCCATTGGATTAAAGTAAGCAAGATGAAAAGAAACCTGAGCAATACAGCCAGCACATGGAGGTGTGCCTGGAAAACTGATTAACATACATTAAAGAAAAGAAATATGTTTCTAGAGATGGTTACTTATGAAGTCTTGTCTCCTTTAAGGTTAATCAAAAGAACCAATAAATCTAATACATTCTGACTAATGTCTACAACTCAAAGCAAAATGCAGAATTTAGTCTGGATCTCACTATGATCATGTTCCTTAAGGGACTAAAATTAAAGTTTATTAGAAAAATAAATATACCACTTAAAAAGTGAAATGGAACATGTACTTTTAGTAATGAAATTAAATTTCATTACATACAGCAGCAACAGCAGAAGCAGGAAGATTAGTTGTTCAATTAATTTTTCATCTTAAATAAAAAAAAATCTCTATATTATAGAGGAAATGCATTTAATATGCCGGCTAGGTGTATAATATATGTCCCAGATGTGAGCAGATTTTCATTAGGAATGACAAAGCAAGAAAATATGGTCTTCTGCATATCAGCAAAGGAAGAATTCAATTCAATTAATAAAATTGAAGGAAGTTTTACTGAGGTACCAATTCTTCATCCCTCTCTGACGAGATTATCATTGTCCCAAGGAGTATGTCCATGAATCATGTAATCATCTTGCAAAATGAGCCAGATCCCGTGCTTTGCTTAGGCCGTGTAAACATGCTCGGGGGGGCTCTGCAAGAGGCACGTAGCTCCGAAGTGCTTGTTCCCCCCGCTTTGCACCGAAGCATGCACACTGCTTTATTGGCCCCGGGAGGAGGACAGAGCGTGCAGCTCCCCCTGCTTCGGCTCAAGCTGCTATGCACGAGGTGACACAGCCATGCTGCCTTTTGTCGTTACGCTCTTTCATGCTGCGAATTTTGTGATTTTTTGCTGAAGAGGCCAAATGCAATCAGGGGAAAAGCCGCCATCTGGACTCATCTGGCCTCTCCATTGCAGAGACCGTGATGAGAAGCAACACGGTACGATACGAAAGCGTTCATTAGAGGGAACTGGCTAAAGCTGCGTTTGCAGAGAGCACAGTCCTGCTGGCACGGACTACGGCTGCACACCAGAGATCCCCTGAAGAGGTGGAGAGGCAGCGGCAGCAGTGCTGGAGAAGTGGATGGGTAGAGAAAGAGCGATCTTGCAAGGAGGGAGTGGAGGAAGGAGGACAAATGCAGTGATGGGGCTGGTCCCGATAAAGTTGACAGCCACTGCCATATTTACTTAGAGCGTTCATACGCTCAGCTTCGACTATGCTGTGATAAGACATTCTGGTCGTTAGATGACAGCAGCTCATGGAAACAGATGAATTGAAATCATGAATTCTCCACACAACATGACTTAAATATTGTTAGCTCCAAAGCCGAATTCTGCCAACTGCCCTACAAACACCAGTCCTGTGTACCTCTCCATTCCCAGGGCAGGATGATGGATTTGTGCGATTTAAATCCTGGCATTAGGTACACAGAGAAGTCTTATCTAGGTAGGGCCTCATTTTACAGGTTTATAAAAGACCGAGTTACCATCAGGAAGGCACCACGCATTGCCTGACACTGTTTCTGCCTTTAAACACATAACAAATATAAAATCCTGCCTGATTACTCATTTGAAAAATATATTTCTGCTGTGAGGCTAGTGTCCACACTAAGAAAAAATTCATACGGTTTAAGTGCAGATGAAATTCTTAGATCACCCAGATCATAACCCGAATGTCACAGATCATTAAACTTCATTGGAAGCCCCTATATCCACTCTCATGGCAGTAAGTAAATGGAAATCTTTCATTCTTTGCAAAAGGATAAGCTGTTCTGTGCCACAGGAGACCAACACGCCATGAATACACGGGCAGGGAATTGGATAGATGACCTGTGCCAGACTGTCCTGTGAAAGGCAGGAAAGAACAAAACAATCTCTATTAGTTCCACCTGGTCAAAAATTCCTGCACGACCTGCAAATATGCCAGCTTACCCTACGAACGCGAACAACAACAATCTGGCAGGCACCCAGACAGAGCAACCACCAGCACAACCTGCACAGCCACCCTGCCCACCGCCAGCTGCAGCAAACCTCTCCTGCTTCAACTTAACAGCAAGGAAATCCAGCCAGTATGAGTGTGAGCAGCTGTGTCTGGAGGTGAATTCCTTCCTGGCACCTGCGAGCAATTGCCTGAAGCCATGAGCCATGAGATTTGATTATAATCACAGTCTTCACATGTTCAGAGCATGCTTAGGGCAAGACAGGTTTTCCTCTCCTTTCTCGCACACGAAGGGTGGGTGGGAGCTTGCGGAGAGTCACAGACCCCAAAGCCAGAGGACCACAAAGGCTGACCATAGCTGGATTTCTCCTCCCAGGATAAAGCCTATCTTTTACGCTGAAATCTAATCTCACTTGACACACCCAAACCGATAGTAAACTCACCATTTCTCCTGGCAAGCTGTTTCAATATTTGCATCTACACACTGCTAGCAAATTGCATCTTATTTCCAGGATTAATGTAACTAATGCAACTCCTTGGAGGCACTGCTGGTCCCAAAGGAGGCCAGGAGGGGTTGGATACCCTATGCAGTATAGCAATAAACTTCCGTGGATTTTCAGTAGCCTGATGCTCGCTGCTTGGTTATGGCAGTGCCCTATTTCCTAGGTCAGACAAAGGAAACTTTGTTTTCCCCCTCCAGTAACCTCTTAATTTCCCCATAAAATACTGAGACTATAAGATTAATCACTCTTGCCAACTTGCTAATTTTACTAGGAAAGGGCTCTGTAGCTAATAAAAGATTTTTTTTGTGTTCTCCACTTTTCTTCCTTGTCCTAATGTCCTGTGAGACTAAACAGGAAACTGAGCCACCTTTTTCATAGACACTGAATCCAAGTATCCAAAAGTGAGCACATCTGCATTCATTTCTTAAGGGTAAAGTGGACTTGGTCTGGTATTAAAACTCTCATAGACATATCCGGAGTCTTTTTAAACTGGAAGGCACAACTATCACTAGCACTCAAACCCTCACAATGTTGTCACGTGCAGGAACATGTGGTCCTCCAGCATCCAAAGCACTTTTTGCTGAAAAAGGTGCTTTCACGGTTGGTTCCTGGCATGCAAGCTTTCACGTGTAGCTTAGGGACAGCTACGAGACCTGCAGCCACCCACCAGCCCATGCTGTATCCAGGCCCACAGAGTCAGCGCCCACTTTAGAGAGTTGTCTCTATCCACGAAGACTCAATGACAGGTAAAAATCACAGCGTCTTCCTATTTTCCTTTATTTTTTGAAATATGATTAAGTCTTCGTTATCCAGAGTCAAACCTAATGCAGACAGATGCTGCCTCTCTTCCTGACAGCTCCCATGTCCCACAGAGCATTGCTATCATTATTATAACGCTGTTGTTACTGG
Organism: Mycteria americana; assembly: GCF_035582795.1. NCBI lineage: Eukaryota > Metazoa > Chordata > Aves > Ciconiiformes > Ciconiidae > Mycteria > Mycteria americana. Next base: position 72,824,566 of record NC_134369.1, on the reverse strand, counting down.
TAACAGTACTAATATCAAATTTGCATCCAGTGCAGCCTCATTATACCCAGTATCGAACAAATACCCAGGGAAGCACGTTCCACGCCATGTGAAGGGATGCTGTCCCAGTTGTTCCCTAGACTGAATCAAACGGAAAATGTCAGACTGCACTTTCAGCCAGTTATCCTGTTAAATAAGTCTCTTTAATTAAAAAGAGCTCTTGATTTTTTTTTTAATCAAATCAAATACTTTCTTTTCTTTCAAGTGGTCAATCTCCCCTGCATTAGCTCCGTATTAGCATTCGTCTGTGTTCAAACCCAGCAGGGAATGGGACTTGCACTGAGAAGCCTCTTGCTGAGTGAGCAGCCGGACCCATAATGACAATTAGAAAGAGGTTTAGAGGCTATTTAAGCCTCAGTCAGTCTCTATCAGTGCCTTCACACAGGATGCAATTACCACCTATTAGCAATGAAGACAATTTATTAGTAAGTTTTCGAACATTTTGTCCTTTAAAGCAAAACAGGATTTTTATTTGTCTTATTTCTCACTTTCTGTAAGGACAGGTGAGCCTAAGGCCATTATTAAACCCTTGGAAGGGTCTCTCCAAGGCTAATGAAATGAGGCAAAGGTGCAAGAGAGCATCGGTGATGTTTCACAAGGAAATCGGAAGAATAGCGTCAAAGGAGAGTTGGCAGACATGGTAATAACCAGAGGAAGAACGAGGAGGACATACAGGGTAGAAAACCCTGTCTGTTACCACACGTTCGTCAGCTCCTGAAGAGGTTTCTAGGTGTGAATGCCCCGGTCCAAGCCCTGGACTGCGTTTGCAAGAGTTACTGTTTGCCTTTGCTCATTGAAATCCAGGAAGGGGAGGGTGTGCACCCAGAGGAGGGCAACAAAGCTGGTGAAAGGGCGGGAAGGCATGGCCTGTGAGGAGTGGCTGAGGACCTCGGGCTTGTCTAGTTTGGAGAACAGGAGGCTGAGGGGCAACCTCATTGCTCTCTACAGCTCCCTGAGGAGGGGACGTGGAGAGGGAGGTGCTGATCTCTTCTCCCTGGGATCCAGAGACAGGATGCATGGGAATGGTTCAAAGCTGCACCAGGGAAGGTTTAGACTGGACATTAGGAAGCAGTTCTTTACCGAGAAGGTGATCAAACACTGGAACAGGCTTCCTAGAGAGGTGGCCGATGCCCCGAGCCTGTCAGTGTTTAAGAGGCATTTGGACAATGCCCTTAATAATTTGTTTTAACTTGGTCAGCCCTGAACTGGTCAGGCAGTTGAACTAGATGATCATTGTAGGTTCCTTCCAACTGAAAATATTCTATTCTATTCTATTCCATTCCATTCCATTCCATTCCATTCCATTCCATTCCATTCTATTCTATTCTATTCTATTCTATTCTATTCTATTCTATTCTATTCCATTCCATTCTATTCTATTCTATTCCATTCCGTTCCATTCCATTCCATTCCATTCCATTCTATTCCATTCTATACTTCATACCAGAAGGTGCTTGCCTGTGGGATCTCCTAGGAAATAGGTGGGAAAATGCAGGACAAGGCAGCCAGACTGCAACACAGAAGGACAGCACCGTATCAGCACATGGTTTGTGTTGCACATTTGAGACAAACATGGGAGGAAAAGCTATGGTAAGGCTGGCTGATTCTTTCTGTATTATGAGAAATATGAACAATCATTCCCACCTCTTTTCCAGACCCTGCTAGATTTAACAGACCTCTGTCACACCCTCTCTCGGTGCCTCTTTTGCAGGCTGAAGACCCTTGACTTTGTCTCTCCCCAGGCAAAACCTCTTTGAAACCTTTCACGATCCCTTCTGCCCCTCTCTGCAGATGGTAAAGGCAGAAATTCTCCAGACCACGAACCCTGCCAGGGCTCGGTGCTTGGGAGCATGGCATGGCTGTTTGAAAATCTGGCTGCTTGAGCCATTAGGGTGACTTATTAGCACCTAATTAGCAGTGTAAGTATTAGGTAGTGCCTGATCCTGTCCTCCGCATCTAGTCCTCAGCCCCTAATGGAAGAACTAGATGCTGGTAGCTATGCTGACCCCAGGAGATGGCGGGGGGGGAAGGAAAAAACCTAAAATAATAATAATAAAACCCCAAGAGATTCTCACCTCTCCATAGTCATTGTTCTTTAAGGTACCTCCTGCCTTAATTCAGCTACTGCAGGATTGGGCCTGCTGGTATTTTCAGGCCACCGCGTGAACCTGACTTCTCAATGTGTTTTTCCTGGCTGGATTTTCTGCTGGCCACTAAATCTTCCTTGCACTCGAGACATATTCACTACAGCCTCACCCAGACATATTCACTACAGCCTCACCCTCCCCAGGGAGCAGTAACAAAACAGCCTTACCTGGTGGCTCATTTCCAAAAAAATCCCCACCTTTAAATAAATAAATTGTTATTGTGATCTCAACTGCCCTTCAAGCCCATTTGAAATGGGACGAAAATTTCTGGACTTATTAAAATGAAAGGACAGAGATACACAAAACGAGTCACAGAAGGATTGTGTAAACCTCCTTCCCTGAGGAGTTAGGCTGAAAATGTCAAGTATTACTGAACACAGCAGAACCACAAATTTTTGCTGCACCCAAAATAAATTGGGATTTACAGCCCTCATCAGAATGTCATTTTTTTTATAGCTTATTTTTTATTAATTTTCACTCCGTAATTAAGGAATATGACAGAAGCATTGTATTCTGGTGGGATTAGAGCAAATAATGGGGATTGTGAAAGGCCTAGAGCCACTACAGTAATACTTTAATCCTTGCAAATACACTCCTCTCTTCCTGTCACTAAAAAAAAAGCAACATACTAAAAAAACTCCACCATGAATAAAAAGCATTCCCTAGGGAGACAGATCTGACAGTCCTGGCAGCTCAACATGCTGCGCCACTCACGTCCGGAGCACTAATACACCAACTCCACAAGAATAAGCAACCGATTAGGAGTAGGCATTGACCTATACATGCAGTCTATCTTAAAGGCTAGGCTTGCCACTCGGTCCTAGCTAATTTTACTCTCAAATGGTCCTCTTCCCACAGATAAAAAGTTTCCAGAAACCAAAAGTCAGGTAAAACCTATCCAACAAACTTAATGGTGTTTTTGTTAGGAAAACAATGCCAAAATCAAATATTTTTGCATAGATGTTTGTGTCTGTCTACTGACCTCCACAAACCTTTATGGAATCGGGTGGGATGTGGACAATGAAGTTCAAGTCTTGGTCCCTGAGGCAGATTGGAGACAGGGTGGCAACTGCAGGCAAGGATGCAGAGCACCCCGGTTTGACAGCGGATAGCTTACTCAGCTGGGCTGTAAATACAATATATGTAATACTTCTAAGAGTAATACATATAATAAATACTGGTTTTGTTCGTACTACATGGTATGTGCCCTTGGATCTCCTCTTGGGCCAATGTGGAGCTAAGACCATGAGGGGAAGGGGGAGCAGGGCAATGTGTCTGAAATAAAGTGAAGAAAATGCTTCAGCCCGTCAGTGTGAGTACTGAATATCCTTAGGATAGGATAGGGCATGCAGAAAGGGTTTCAGGTTGCGAGATCCAATGGAAGAGTAGAACTTTTTAAGCTGAAAAATAAGAGACCAGCATATTTCTTTTTTTATGCTGTGAATTTCAGTGTGTTGCTGTTTGTCACTGTCTGTGGTGGAGGCCACTGGAGAGCAAGACTTGTCTGGAAACTGTGGGGTTTATCTTGTGAATTAATTTGAACACGTGCTTAGAAGCTGAGAGTCACAAATCTAATCAAGAAAATGATGGAGGCAACCACCGTACCTGAAAAGGGCAAAGAAGCGTTTGCAGAACGTAACAAGACATAAAGTATGCTTTTATTTATGTAGATTGTAGTCTCATTTCACCTACAATAAAAAGACTTCTAATTCTGATGGGTTGTAAAAAAGTTTATCTCCACGCAGACCAACACGACACAGCCACAGAAGGAACCACAAGCGAGGGCTCCCTGTTCAATGCTGGTTCGCTCTCTGTGCATTCATTTCTCCGCCAGCGTGACACGGACACACAGCACGTCCAAATCAGAGCGCAGCACTTTACCCTTGATTTGCACCAAACACCACAGAAGTTTAATAGTCTGCTTAGGCCTTTTTCAAAGTATTTGGTAGCTGGCCAGTGAAAAACTGGCGCCTTAATGTTCTTAAATGAGCTAATACCATACTTCAGGAACAAACGGATCTTCTAATTCTTCATGTTATAATACTCTGGAAAACCCTTGATTAAAAGTGTGCCTGACTGTGCTGTACATGCACAGAGCTGGAGGTAGCTCCTGGCCCCAATCTGCGGTCTCAATAGAAGACCTGGAGAAGAAATAGAAATACCCAGGTCATGCCTGCAGCAGAGAACAGGCATCAACCACATGATTGCTGAAGTCCAGACGGGCAACCTCCACATTGGACCACATAGCTACTGACCTTGACAAATCTGGACTCATCGAGCAGTAAGGTCCAGGCTGGATCTGGAGATGCTGTGCTACACTACACCATTACACAAAGGTAGAGATAAACTGGATAGCGATGTGTGCCCATGACGTCTATACCCACACGGCTGGCGTGGGGAGGAGTGCTCTGAAATAGCCTGGTCTGGCACGGCACACGCATTTTCATGCACGTTTCTCTTGTTTTGTTTCCCAGGGATAGTGTTTGGGCATTATGGAAAGTCAAAGAAATGGACTTCAACCCCCAACTGTCCATACAGCTGAGTAAAACCTTGTTACTCTGCCGGCACCAAGCAAGGGAAGGAAAGGCCCCAGCAGAGAAGAGGGTGGCATGACCTCTTCATGGTCGAACCAAAACCTTTCAGTACCTAGCAAGCAGTGGAGGGATGGGATGGGGACAGACAGTCCTCCTTTGTGACATCTCTCAGGAAGGCAGGGACACATCGAGCGAGGAATATCGCCCACCAACCCCAGTCCCTCCCAACTGCCCTCCACTCTTCACTGCAGTGGATGTGGGGGGCAAGAGCAGAGGCAGCATACAGCCAAAGAGGAAAAGACAGAAAATACTGCTGGCAATTGAAAAGGTAACCAAAAGTACTGAGTGATTTTTTTTTTCTTTATAAAATGTACATAAAGAACATATACCCTTTGAGGTAAAAGTGAGACCACTCTGTAATTTAACCAGATACATTAACAACGACAAAAAATAAATCTACAGTGGGTGTGCTAGTAAAATAAGAGACCAAGTTTTGGCTATATACAATACTTGAGATCGTTAAAATGTAATAATCATTATATATACATTAAATACATACAATTACAGTTATTTATATAATATTTACACACACAAACACACAGATTTTTTCCCTTTGCAGTTGGTAGTGTGCAAGCAGAAGCGCATCTGATCTTTCCTGAGAAGGTGCTGAGGCTGCTAATTCTTACTCGCAGTAACGTGTGTTTCTTCAATCTCTTTTGTGGTCATGTCCATCAAAAACAATTCAATAGATTTTACAGTCACCGTTGTTGCAGTGTTCCTGTTTCTTCCATACAGGCGGAGGACTGCAAACCTCCAACCTGCAGAAGGCGAAGACTTGTGGCATGCAAAGATCCTGGATCCCGAGGAACTGGTGGTGACATTTCTCCAGCTGTCAGCCATGACCTTAGCTGTGAGCAAAGCTACGTTAATATTCATTTGTCCAAGCACTTGCCAACATTCAAGTCTCTTTCTCAATGGAAAAAAAAATTACAGAGAATAGAAATGGAAGGAAATTGGTTGCAAGTCACCTGTCATAGGTCCTTGGTAGGCTCCAATAAGGTGACATTCAACCTGACCATGTCATACAAAGAACCAGCTAGGAGAGACCATGTGAGGTGAGGCTACCAGGATGCGTGGAGACACATCTGCAGAGGGAACGCAAACATAGTCATCCTATTTATGTTTCAGTTTCTTGTCAGGCGTCTGACACAGACTTTTATAATTAAAGTACTAGGGTTGCTCTCAGTGAGTTACAAAATGTGCTGAGTGAGTGGGAACTCATTGCTGAACTTGGATGGTTTGGGGTGTTTGAGGAGGGGCACACAGGGAGGAGGGAATTACTCCCCACATGTACAGTGTAGTTGCCTGCTCTGATGACTTGATCAGTTTGTTCTCACTTGAGTAGTCTTATTATAACACAACTATTTCTCTGAGAGGTATGGGTAAGAGGGTATTTTATTAAAGGAAAGTCTTAGGGTCATGACTGAAACCTCTGAAAGACTTGCTCTCCAGAAGCACTCAAGTGTAAGTGGGATGGCATCTTCACAGACTTTGGATGTGGTGTTCTGGGGAGAAAATACAACATCCTTCCCATAACATAAAGCTCATAGTACAAGCTCCCTAATCTGACAGATACAAAGGAAAACTATAACCTAGTTTAGTAAGTCACATCAGATGTACTATCCCAGGTATCCTGTATTTGGGTTACTGATAGCTCCTATTTTTTATTATATATCTTTTCTAACCCAGAGATACAAAAAGTGTAGCCTGCCCAAAAACAGCCAAAAGGGGGACCTGAAGGTGGTCTGGGGTAGAGAGGGAGAGGAGCTTAACACCGGAAAGGGATGAAAATATGTTTTTAACATTTCTGGCACAAGAACAAATGATGCTAAACTGGCTGTGAACACATTTACTCTGGCAACAAGAATGGAGGGGGCAAATGAGCCAGCAGCGAGGTTTTGCAATGGCCTTACAAGCAGCATAGAGGGCAAAAATCAAATGTATCCTCCCTCTTCTACCTTTTAATTGGTTTTAAGATTGATGAATTTGTGAGCAGGGGCACGGTGGGTGGTTGCCAGCAGCAGGAGTGCCCAGCACGTCTCTCCCCAGCCTGAGTCCTGCAGAGCACCTTTCCCTGCCTACACCAGCGCGTGACGGGGTGCGTTCCCGTGGGATCTACGGGGCGACACCGGGGTCGGGGGTTTCGGGAAAGATGACATACAACTTCTGAAGACTGAAGGTCCCACGACTGCAGGATTGCATGAGCTGTGGATCGCTAAGCTCCTTTGCACGAAGGAAAATCAGATGGTTAGTACGTACTGGTTTAATTCCTCCTGTGCTGCTGAGACTGACACTCGCATCGTTGTGGGGCAGCCGTAAACGAGGGAGCACGCTCCTATGGTGTTGCTTTGTTGGGGGAAAAAAAAATCTGAAATGTAATAATAAGCTTTTTTAGAGCTTTTTATAGTTTTATGGGAAAATACAAGAATTAATCCAGATGGCGCCCAATCTCTTTATTAGCATATATAGGTAGAGAGTGTTTATAATACCAAACTGTATCTTTTTTATTGAACTGCTATAGAAAGCAATTCTTCTGATGGATCACAATTCTTCTCAGGGAGGAAGAGAGTTTCAATTATCCTTTGATACATGAAAAAACATTACTAGCGAGTAAACCCTCCAAAAATAAAACCAGGTAATCCTCTTCCACTAAGGGTGGAAAAATAATGGGCTCATTCTGACTAACCTACTCACTACAAAGGGATTTTACTGACCTTACAAGGCAGTAAAAGAGAAAGCAAACTTGGAGAAAAAGCTGATCTTTTAAATGATTAGCTCAGTTTTAAAGTTTGGGGATCCTAATTGCCCCCAAAGCTGTTCAAACTACATTATGCCATTTACACTGGTGAATGCAGCAGTGATCGAAGTGCTGGGTGTCAAGAAGGAAACGGCTTCGGCATCAGTGGAGGTTGGTACTTGTGCATGGGTTGGTTGGGAGGTTGGTACGTGCAGCCGTTTGGGGACTGGCAGCTGCAGCTCCATCTCATTTGGGCGAACCAGCACTTTCTCTCCCAAATTAAGAGGAAATTTCACATTTCCAAGGATTTCTGTGGGCCTGACAGTAGCACACCCTTAGATAATAGTCTCCAAAAACTGGCTGATATGAGATGAGCTCAGTGTAAAGCTCCTCCGCTAGTCAATGCCTTCATCGCATAAGCCATTGCCACTCTGATGGGCTCTCGAGGAGCTGCTCCTGCCTTCAAATCGTAATTGTGCATTTGTAGTGTGATTTGTAATGTGTTTGCCCCCTTTTAGTCCACGCTTTTTTATCCCCCCTTGTGTCCCATCCAGGATTCAAGCCTGGCTGGAGCCAGCTGGAGAAGTGGTGGGTTGGTAGCACAGTGAGATCAAAGTACTTCGTCATTGTATGTGGGATGTCACATTCAAACTACATGCTTTGTGAAAGAAATGAACTTGCATGGCTTTGGTGGAGGCAATGAAAGGGGAGTACTCTAATAATGTCCTTATTCTCCCAGATCATCCTGAGAAAGAATTAAAAAAGAAATTGGAAAGTTTATCATGGGCTCCACCTACCTCTGCCTTGGAAATACCCATCTAACTCCCACAGCCACCGCCACAGAAATCACGGTCGCTGATCCCAACAGCCAAGTGTTGTAGTTGCTGCAAAGTCCACATTTGCACAATTATGTCTTTGATGTCCAGTTTAAAAATACATCAGAAACATTACTAGACCGGATACCCAAGAACTAAATCATAGCGTTTGGCAAATTTCATAGAAGAGCCACCAGTTCAAACTCCCTTTGTCTGATTGTCAGGCCAAACAGTTTACAAATACTACATTCATTTTCACACCAAAATGAAAAAGAAAAAAAACCCATCAAGACTAGGAAGTACATATCTCAGTTTGTACTTCTTGCTCATGGCCCAGACAAAGTAAAATCCCATTGCCTTTTCAGTGGCTTTCATTAGGAATGTAAGGGAAGATAGCACTACCCCTAAATCAACATCTGAAAGAGAAAACTAGCTTTTCTTGGCACCTTCTTCTGTACCCAAGCAGTATAAAACTGAAATAGGCATGGGAAATAAATTTCCTGGAAAAGACCTGGGCTTTTCAGGACAAACAGATTATCCTGCCTCGAAAGAAGACGACTGTGGTCTTTGGCTGTCAATTGGAAAAAAACCTTTATCAAATATTCAACATGGTTCTCAACCAAGGGAAAGAAAAATCAAAATACAAAAAGGAAATACGGATTTCAGTTTGCAGTCTTAGCTTGGGATCTAAACAAGCAAGCACGATCTCAATTTCATTATCTTCAGGCTGTCTTCGTCACAGCTGCCCGAGCACTAGAGGACATCGCAGGGCGCTTTCCAAATCCTCCCTTCCTGCAGAATCCCCCGTCACACCGCTGCCATCAGCCCTGCGGCCTGAGCTCTGCCCGGCGCTTCGAAGATGCTTCTCCTGCGCTGTGCTGATCAATGGGCGTCCAAATTTCAGTTTACTTTGAGTCTATTTTTGGAAGGGAGTAAATTTGAGGGAAAAACGGGAAAATATTTTAAGGGAAATGGAATGCTTCACGTTTTACTTCAAAATGATGGACAGATGGCCACTCTTTTTTTTTTTTTTTTTTTTTTCTTTCCATATTCCCCATTTCATCTGCTCAGGACAGTGAAATCGGGTGTCATAAAATTCAGCAGAACAAGGTCTGTCATCAGCTTAGCGTGATGAAGCAAGAGCGTGCCCGCCCGTCCCCGAGCGCCGGGGACCCCGTGCAGCACCCTCGGCTCCAGCCCAGCCGGGAGCATCGCTGCAGCTGCTGCTCAAACTAGAAAATGAGCGAAAAGGAGCCGCCCAGATCACACATGGTCAGAAACAGAATAGGAAACGTAACAGGAGAGTCTGCTGCAAAAAACCCCACGCATCCACTTCTGGCAGGGCTCCTAGCAGCCTCGGGCAAAGCCAGCCCCTCTGAAGACAGTCACGCCAAAAGCGCCCACAGAGAAGCCTCTCGGATGATCCCGCAGTTCTGTGGCTTTCACGAGAGACCAGCGGGAGGATACACGTGAAGGTCTGGTTTCCACAAATCCTGAATTACAGAGACACCAACCTCTTAAGCAAAAATCTGCATCAGGCTCTCACCATACCTGACCCGGTCCTCCGTCCACAATTAAAATCCAGCGCTCGCCAATGGGAAATTTGCCTTTTTTTTTTTTTAAAGGTGTCAAACCTCACAGTCCGTCCAGACTCAGAGCTCCCACTGTCTTCCAAGCAGCCTTCCTGCCGCGGTGCGGGGGATTACAGACACCACAAACTGCCTACAAACCAGGGAGCCGGCAGCATCCTCGGAAAGCTCCAGCCCCCGAGCATCACCAGTATGGACCATTATACCTTCAGACAACACCAGTTTATCAAGGGAAAAACGAAGCCATCCCAGTCGCACCCATCCGGGGCGCACAGGCACATTGCTCAACAAACACACATACCACTTGGCATACCTTACCTGGAAAGAGGCTTTATTGAACATAGCTGTAAAATTATCTCTTCAGTTGAATTACTGAATTTGCACAAACATTTCTCTACAGAATAAAAAAAATCAAGCCTTGTCATTGTTTTACTGCATCTCGTTGTGCTTTTTATACTCATATTTGCAAATATTATACTCATTTGTTTGTTTGTTTTCATTTTTGTACTCCAATTACTTGCATATCAGTTTTTTTTTAATCCTAGGGTGTCAAGAGAACACAATAATAATAATAATTATTATAATAATTATAATAATAATACTCTTCTTTAGACAAAAGTCTTTTTTTTTTTTAAATGAAGTTAAAAGCTGAGATAATTTAAGGAAAAAAGGTCTTCAAATTGTCATAACCAACTGTAAGGGAAGTTTACAATGCAGTGGAAAACTGGCTGGCTAACGGTACGTGTTCGGGTAGCTCAAAACCATTTGTACAGCTTTCAATTTTTTGTTGTAAAAGTGGACTTTTTTTTTTTTTTTTTTTTTTTTTAATTTCGCTACAATAACAAAATAATCTTTCGCGATCTGCACAGAGTCTGGCTCCAGGGCAGAGGCACTGCACCCTCGGTGCTTCGCTGGCGCCAGGTTTGCAGAGAGCTCTGCGGTTTGCTTGGTGTCTCGGTACGCACTGCCATCCCCCACGCACGCCTGCCCGTCCCGCTAACGCTGGGGCCGACTGCCTTGCGAATGGAGGTTAAGAGTAAGAAAATCACTCCTGTGTTTTACCGCCTTCTGCGCTAAGTGTATCTTAACAACCTTTTCCTCTGGTTGACCCGCTTGATAACCTGAAAAAACAACAACAACAACAAAAAAGAGTGCTGCTCCCGTTTCCAAGACCAACGGAAGCTATTTTCTAATGGATAATAAGCTGAAAGGCCATGGCTGTCTGGAAGGTTAAACAACAAATATCTCATCCGAAAGGGCTTACGCAGCAGCTTAGGTCCATCCATCTCCAGAAGCGGCTTCGTCTCCTTGCCTGTAGTCTGCACACCCAGGCTCCGTAGTTTGTTTAGAAAATAGTTTGCACAAACCACATTTTAGCAGTGCAAGCTTCTGTGTTGAAATTATTATTTTTTTTTATTATTATTTTTTTTTAAATCAGGCTTGTTTCATTGAAGGCACTTGGTTTCCATGGCAATTTATAAAAGACGGTGGTTTGGTTTCTTCACTTCATTAGAACAGATGACTTAGTTGGGGAGGGGAGAGGGGTGTTCGAGTGGCCGCAAGCAAACTCCGATAAGCCTGTGTAATATGTAAGCCCAGGTCGCACATCCTGGATAGTAATGCATGCAAAAGGAGACAGCATACAGTTATCAAGCATAGCCATGAGAAATGAAACATAAATGTCTTAAAACAGCTCTGATTTAGGGTTATTCTCTAGGGGAGGTGACAGCCAAAGTAGAAAGGGCCTACATTTATTTAACTCTATACTAAAAACCTTCTTGAAGGGAAAATGAATGCCAGCTCTTCACATACCCTGTTTACAGTGAGGTGTTTCTCTCTCGCTCTCTCTCTCTGTTTTTGTTTTTATTTCCTCTCCCTCTCCTTCCTTTTTTTTTTTTTTTGGCAGGCCATTAGGTTTCCATGGTAACAAGCAAACTATTCATTTGAAACAAAACCAGCCATGACTTTGTGCTTTGACAAGGGTTTCTATAGCTCTTTTCCGAGAGTTCAACCAGATGATGCTGTATTCAGTATTGACCACAAAAGCACCTGAAGGTCTCTTCCTTACTTAGGCCAGATCTCGTTCTCACGCGTGGTTCATAGTGAGTTACACTCCCGTGATGCCTTTTATGTCCCCAGTGCTTTTTAATTTTTTTTTTATTTATTTATGTATTTATTTAACTTTTGAGTCAGTCAGTGGAGGAATCTTTGGTAGTTTGTTTTTAAATGTCCATTTTACAAAGACTCTTTCTTCATGCCAGTGCCTGGTGAATCTTTTGTAGCCTCTGCCAGGATAAGGTCACCTCTGATGACTTAAGACAGACATGAGGATGATAACTGGGATAAGTCGTATATGCGCTAATGTCCCAACAGCACCTGATCGTAAATCTACAAAAAGGGGTGAAAAAGGTAGAATTAAAGAGCTGCCCAGACACAGTCAGCATTACTACAAGGCTTAGAAGATAAAGGGCTCAGCCACCATATCCTGTCCTCCACACCAACGCGGAGGCAGCCAGGGAGGACAACGACACCGAGTGCCACCGACCTCCCCTGGCAGAGCCCTGGTCTCTGTAGGGACAGCGCTCTGCGAGGTCACCTCCTAAAAGAGGGGACAAGCGCAGTGCTCGCCAACTGAATGAGGCAGAAGACACTGGGATAAAAAAACACCTGGCTGTGTAGTTAAGGTCTGTATTGTAACGCACACGTGGGGTTGGAGGGATGAAATAAGGTCCACAGGGAATCACGACACTGATATTCATTGATTTCATATTGTTTGGACCCCCTGAACATTTTTTTTAATGTTGCTTTATCTGTCTGTCCATCTCGAATCACGGCCACCCAGCCCAGCCCCACCGTGGAGTGCAGCCCACTGCTCTCGCCTCTGCGTAATGCCCATCAGCCTTTCACTTGCATCTCTGCAAAACCAGCATTTCCCTATCTGAACAGAGACATTTTGACTCCAGAGCTTGCTTTCAAGGAAAACGTTTCACTTTAAGCCTCTCCAGCTGAACTGAACAATATATTGTTCTTCTGGAGAAAATCCATTTTAGAAGGTGTCTCAAATTTATAACCACGAGAAGCAATTTGCTCTCCCCGATGTGTGGAAGAGCCACTTACTGTTGGCCGGTTGGTCTGATTTCATACACTCTCCTTCCACAATTGATACATCATCGATAGCAATGTCACCTTCAATGCCGGGGCCCCGGATCCCTTCAAATATTAGCTGCAAAAAAATAAAGAAGCAGATCAGAGGGTGATGAATGGAAAACGTTCAGCTGCATTTTGCATGGCATTAAAGTACATTGATGGGCTTGGAATAATTTTACAAACACTTTCTATGGTGCAAAAAAACGCAACCAAGTTCACACGTACTTGTAAGGTGAACAGAGAGGACGTGTGAGCCGTGGAGGCTTTTACTTTTCATACTGAGCTGAAAAATATTAGAGCTGCTAGTCGCCTGCCTAGTTCTTTACCCGGTTGTCTCCAGGTCAGCTTTGCCACTTATGCTAACTGTAACGTGTGTACTTATGTAAGCATGATATTCCTGCAGCAAAGAGCAGGATTAAACGGAGGACAAGTTTTAAAGAGATTTGGGGTGTTTTTCCCAGAAACTCCTGCCACCCGAAGTGAGTGGCAGAGCTTGAAGAGCAGCATCTGCGACGTGTTGAAGGATCGAGCATCCACTCGACCCCAGACTGCATGAAAACACACAGGAGCCAGAAAAACTCCACAGTAAAATGACTCTGGCTCTTGAAGGTGGCCCAACCAGTCCTTCCCACCCCATCTCCCACACTGGGCTCCCTCATCTGCAGCCCGGTGGCACTTCCCTGCAGGCAGGAGGAGGACAGGAGCTGCCCCCCTGCAACCTTCCCCTGGCCCATGAAAGCTTGGGAGAAACCTCTCAGGAGCCATGTTGGTGTCCCTTCACCAATAAGGTGAAGGGCAAAGCTATATTTATCTCAAAGGGTCCGGAAGGGACTACCTTTGATTCGGTCCCCTGAGGTCCCACAGTGATCTCCTGAGATCACCTCAGTGCATTTTAACCTCCCAGATCTCCTGCCGCGGCAGGAATTGAAGGCAGTGACAGCCCTGCTTCTCTCCTGCCCCTTTAGTGGCTCATCATCATGTCTAGAAGCTTTGATCCCTTCTAGGAATGGTTTTATATTTATCAGAGGACATTGCGATGTGTTTTATCACAGAGAGGGTCAGCGTAGAGATTTTATTCTTCTTTAAGGCTTTAACCTCTGCTAAATGGACGCCTGTGATTTCAAGGTCCTATTAATCACTTTCTGTCAAATATTCCGAGTCTGAAGCCCCAACTGCTACAGCTGGGAAAGGAAATGGTGCCTGTATGGAGATAGGTGGCTTACTGCAAGGTCAGTAATATTATTTGCCATAATGTTCATTATTAGCTATGTATTGCTACTGTACTAAAGAAACAGTTGTCCTCTCTCCTTCCCCAAACCCGATGTGATGCTGTCCTGCCATACTGCTGCTTAATTATCTTTGCAGAAGAGTGGACTCGTCTGTGTTGTGAGAAATTGATTCACTAGAAACTTCAAAGCCTTTCTAAAGAGATGAAGGAATTATGGAAGGAATATATTTTCCAAGCAGCACCATTTGCGCTGTTATCTCTCCTTTCCCATTTTTCCCCCTCTCAGTCCTTTGAAATATTTTTGGTTAACTTACATGACAAGTTTTTAAACTTTAATCTGCAACAATATATGCATGAAATTCAATGAATTTTATAAGGGCGTGCTGTGGCACTAATGGAGACATTAACTCTTGGGGGTAGAGTCAATTTGAAAAAAATAATTAATTCCATCTGGAGCAAAATACTTAAATTACACTTTATAATGATCTAACTGCATCAGGGAGATGTCTGGGGCGCTCGGATGGGCTCTCCCTGTCGTCATCGATTTCAGCAGGACACAGATCCAAGCCTCTTCTTTTGGCAGCTCCCGACATTTCTTTGCTCATTAGTACAGTTCAACCAGAGCTGCTCATTTGAAATGAATACCTTCCATTATAAATGACGGGTAAACACTCAGGGCAGTGGAAGATGACCCTGTGGATCACAGGGGTCCGGTAGCTAGTCCGGCTGGACGCGTATCACCCAAGGACCACATCACAATGGTGCACGATGCCACCAGACGTCGCATTGCGCAGGCAATTCTCCGCTCTGCCTTTCCACGGAGGGCACGTCCCTCAACCCTGGCCACAGACACATCTCGTCCTTTTGCTAAGCGGAGCGTCCCCAGTAGGTGCCTGACCCTGCGGCGGTAAGCTGGCAATATGAAGCTGTGTATTTACAGCCTGCCTGCTGCGTCCTAAGCCAGGCGGCAAGGTCTGTGCTGGGAGCACTAAATAAACGTGAAAGCTGTGCATTTGGGGCAGGAGACTCCATCGGTATTTTATTGAAGTGCCATGCTGTAGGTTAATTACTATAACAAGGTGGATATTAATGCAACAGGGAACTGTAATTGGGAAAACAGTAAGTTTTTCCATAATTTACCCTGTTGTCTGAAAACAGTGTCTCAAGTAATTATCCCTCTGACAATTTTTCACCTCTACCTCTGATGATAGGAATTATTCAGCTCGAGAAGAAAGTGTCTTCTCTTCTCCCCCAAAGTACAGCTCGCCCTCCTGCTCCTTGGCAGCAGGCATATAACCAGTCAACGGAGTTTAAAGTCAAATCTTTCCTGATAATGAAAAACACTGTTTCCAGACAAAAGGACTCTATACAAATACAACGGCCAGCATTTAATTAAAATCTGCATTTGGCAGTGCGTTTTATGGGCCCCTGAGACGGGTTGCCATTAGCCAGCTTGGCCACACGCTCAGAACAAATCACCGCAGATGAGTCTTGGCAAGGCACGGAGCACAATCCAGCCTGCAGTTCACAGCGATTTGCAGGAGCTGCCAGATGATCAGAATCCCATATCAGTATCCCAGAAAACCTATTATCTGCATGTCCATGACTTTACAAAGCTGTTGTTAAAAATACTGCATTTAGCTGAAGAATAGAGGGGCTTACGCGTATAGCAAAGGCCACTCTGCTCTCTTAACAGGGGAAATGGAAATAAGTCCCAATAGTGCCTCCAGAGTTATCCCGAGTGTCTCCAGGGGATTCAGCTTGTGCTTCTTCAATAGCTTTTCAGACAGATTTTACCTTCCTGGCCAGTCTCCTAATAAGAAGCAGAGAGGGGCCTCATGAACGTCCCCTGCCAGACAGCATGATGACAAGGGTGTAAGCCCCTTGCACTTGCTGTAAGGGGCTGAAAATCTCGGTGGTCCAGTAGGGTCATTTACTTAAGGGCAGATCAGTCCCTCGATGCAACAAAACCATCCTTTGCAAAAAATGTGTTGGACACAAGAAGGTGTCAAGGAAAGTGTAGCTGAAGGCGGTGGCAGTGCTCCTGCTCAAGTCTGAACTAAAATGGACACCTTCCCAGATGCCAGCATGCAGTGTATCACTTCCACGTGCTCCCTTCTTTTGTGTTTATTCTTTAAAAATACTTAATAAGCGAATATCTTACTGAGATAGCTTTTATGCAACACTTTTTCTGATTCAAAGCACTGTAGTTCTCTCAGTTCTTCACAACAGAAGCTTTGTTATATATCACGGGGACTGGGAAGGTATAAAAAAATCTGGGCTGCACTTTTACTCATATAAATTAACCTATAAAAAGTTTTAATTTCTGTGTCACTGTACTGTTTTACTGCAAAGATTCACTCCAATTCACTCTCCTTAAATTTAACTGGGAGGTTTATATTCTTTCCTACTTAGACTCCTAAATGGAAAATAAAGTTTGCTTGATGCAAGAGCTGCTAAAAAAGTAATTTAAGGTCCAACCACTCTGACATTTATTTTTTATATTTGTGCAGAGCTTCATGGCTTTACATTAATTTTATGCTGAAGCCTTTAAACAGAACAATGTAAAAGGTGAAAAACAGCCAAGCAGGGGAGCTTCCATTTTGTGTACCAGCTAGCGGCACCAGTGAATATGGTTTTAAGGCAATGCGAGTGAGGTGCACCAGCAGCAGAAGTGACCCCTTTAACTTTTCTGAAAGCAACGGGGCCCCGTGCGAGGGCCGATGCTCAGACTCCACGGTGAAAGCAGCAACCTGGGTACCGGGAGCCGCTGGCTGCTCTGCCGATGCCTTACCCCGGCTGACCCCGTGCAAGGCAGACACCCCAGCTTGCCCTTCCACCCAAACCCATGCCTTCCTCTCCATGCTGATGAGGTGACCCCAGGTTTGCACCCCATCACCTTCCTCCACTCCTCTGCATGGCTGGTGCCAAATCCTTTGCATCCCTCTGCCCGGAGCTAACGTTCTCATCCTTCCCCTACTTCTGCTAAAGCCGCCCCAGGTCTCAGGAATCCCTCTCAGACACAACTGCGATCACTTGGGTTTCAGCTTCCCCAGCCATCTCTTCTCTCCCCTTACCAGTCATGTTCAGACACTAAATCATTCTTCTATACTTCACTGTTCAGATTTCTTGAATTTATCCTGACTCTACCAATGCAAAACTTACCCACTCTGATCAGCTCCCTCATACGTGGCCCCATGCTCTAAGTGTATTTCAGCACTCATATCCCTCTTCTCTGCCTCTTCTTCCCCAATTCTGCCACTTTGTTCCGCTCAAACATCATGTAAAGCTGTACTTTGCATATCCCTCTCCTTCAATTTTCCTCTAATTTCCCCCAGTGCAATGCTTCCGCAATCACATATACCAAATCATTGCTCTTCCATCATTGCCTCTCATGCATGGAAATAAAAACAAAGGGTCAGGATCTGTAATTACCCATAAAGTGAATCCCAATCTGCATGTTTAAGATAGCAGTTTTGACCTGCACTGAATGGCTGTTTTTCCTAAAAGCCATTATCTCCCCCAGGGGACCTGGAGGTTACGGAGAGGGGACAGAGGAGCCTGGAGAACGTTGCACCACAGGGCACAGCTTGTGACACTCATCTTCCATGCCGATACTCCCAGCCTCAAACACACGAGGGCTTGCTCGCGGCAGCTGCCTTTTTGGGTCTGTTCCAGTTACAAACAGTTCACAGCGTGAATGAGAACTGCCCGTAATAGTCTATCAGCATCTCACTGTCAAACCAAAAATGAAATGTGTGAAAACCTGTCGTAACTTGCATGCGCCTACTGAATGAGACGTGCAGCTCTGCCGTACCAGGGGCTCTGTGCAGGCAGCACTGCTACTTTGGTACCTTTCAGCAAAGACTCAGAGATCATTCCTTTTTCTGCAAAAAATGTATGTATTTCAAGAGACCTCTAACACAGGCACTACACCACGGACTCTAAATATTTTTTCTCAGGAAGTAATTTTGTATGCCACTTACTAATCTGAAATTAAAAAAACGTTTTATATCGGCTAACAGCATCTTCTGAAAACTGAAAGACATTTTTTCTTCAGGCAAATAGCTGCTGTTCTGCCATTAAAGTGTGTATTATTAAGCTCTATGGTACTCACCTATTTAAAGCAAGGAAAGCAATTATCTGTCCATAAAGCAGCTTTCAGAGCTGAAATGAAGCTGTGAAATCCTGTGCCAGAAGGAAAGGGTCAGCATACACAGGCCCCTACTCTGAAAACTGAATACTCCCATTCCCGGCGTGCGATGCACAAGCCATTACCTGAAATGAAGTCGGCGGGTTTATATTAACGCGGGCTTGGTTCCAGTGCTGTCCCTTATTTCCACTTGAAGACCACAACGGGTTCTCTATCGCGGTCTGACCTTTCAAACGCAGGTAAACGTTCAAGCTTCCTAGAAGAGAGGTGGAGACCTGGAGTTGGTTAGGCTCGCTGATGGAGCAGAGGTGCTGGGCTGGGTACAGCAGCAGTCCCCTGTTCACCCCCCTTCCCATTCTGCGTGGGCCTCTGCTAGGTCTGAGTAGATGTGGGGAGTTTCTTGTCTTATATTCGAAAACTTTAAAACTTAGGAACACCGTGAACTGGTGATGTGAGTTCACAGCAGAGGCAAACTGAGTGCGCAGGGAATGTGCTCCGCCATTGCGGGCAGGGCTGTCGCACCCATTGCTCCCTGCAGCTCAGGAACGACATGAAGGTTCTGAGGGTGAGATGGGCAAAAAAGAGTTTTCTGTGCTTTAGTGCAAATGAGGCATTTATAACCTCCTAACCGAAGGATAAATAAGCAACTCGGTTGCCTTACGCTTAGCTCTCGCTTAGGAAGACTGTCCAACTTCTAATGGAGTGCCATAGAGTCTGGCAAATCTATCTCGGAGATAGATGTGATGCCCTTACTACTGCTAAGGAGTATCTTTGAAGGACAACGTAATCCTCTAAGTTCAAATAACCTTGGAAAAGTCGTCCCTCACTGTGCAGAAAAAACCCACAGCCCTGGGTCTTTCCCCACCAACAACCATTAAGTTACTGGTTCCATCACAGACATTATTTGCAACAGGTAACAGATCATCTGCATTCCACAGCCCTTCTCTCCCATTAACATCTCTGCCTCAGACCACGAACAGAAGCCAGACTGTCTTGGTGCACCAAGAGACAGCACATGCATGGACTTCATTTAGCAGGGGGGTTCAGGTTGGAGATTTTGTTTCTTCTTGCTCACCGCTGCTATCTGCAGAGGTGTGGGGCAGGGTTTCTCTTTGTACTATGTAAATCATTGCATTGGCCTTCATTGGAGAAAGTTCAGACAGTCAAGTTCACACAACACCACTTTTTTTAGGGAGTTTGGAACGGCAGCTGGGAAGCTCATACAAATTATATTTGCAATGAAACCTCTCAGATCTGAGGCAGCTGCACAGTGACTCAGCTCCTGCTAATAAAAAGTTCTTATTTCTAGCAATAGCAAAACTCAGTGCCTTGAAAAACATAAGGCTAAACGTGTAATGGAGCAGCAAATATTCTCATCACGGCTATTTCACCAGGGTGCCCAGAATGAGGCCATACATCTTCTTTGAAGGAGGTGGAGGAAGCGATGCTCGCCGGAGCGACTGGGCGGCACCGTGTCTCCCACCTGCCTCCCACTGCAGCATTTTATTTTTCAAATGCAGGGGAGGGTGCAGAAGCAGCACAAAGGAATCACAGCTTTTAACAAGGATAGTCTGTCTCTGCCTACATGCACGCTACCGGGTAAAACAAAAAGACCTGAAACAGAAAGGGCTGGCAAGAAGGGAAATGCTCAGGAGGGTTCCCTGGAGCAGCCCTGCAGCCCAGCCCGGTAATACGTTGCAGGGCTGCTCACAGCAAGCTCAGCCTCAGCCCTCTTCCAAAGAGCAACAACAGCTCTTGGGCAAGGTTTATGTTACTCGGCTTAAACAGTTCTCCCTTCCTTCTCATCTGCTTCTTTCCAAGACTGTTTTCGACAACTGCGCTGGGTGTGAAAAAAGGCAGGGTCTTAGACAAGACTACCTAAATTTAAAAAAGAGAGTTATATATAATGTTATTTTTCTTAAAGGCAAAGATCAATGCCCATATCAAGCAAGGGGTGAAGAGCTGGCTAATTGTTTCACCTGTTTGTGCAGGCTGATGCAGCCCATGCCGCAGGGCTGTCTGGAATAACTGAATAATTTAGGTATCAAAAGCATGTAATTCTATCACTGCTGAGGTTACAGAGATTTAAGATTGTTTATAGCATACTCAGCCTCTCTGTGTCACATAATTTCTTCAAAATAATAGCAGACTGATAGCAGTCTTACTTAAAATAAAAAATAGCCATTACTGTACCATATATGCTCAGTCGTTGCCCAGCATGTTGGTTAGTATGGATGTACCTGCCTGACCCTCATTGCTAGATATGCACTCACCCCTGCCCAAAACGTCGCTGAAAACTTAACTAATGACACCTGCAACAGACGATCATCCTTGAAATTCTGCCAATAAAGTTTTGGAAAAGTTACACGGCCTTTGCAAAGCTGATGCTCTGGGGGAGGATGAGTTGGCTATAGGGTTCACAGTGAGGTGTGTCCAGCAAGAATTCATCTACAGATTTCAAACTATTCCAAACTCCAGACAAATGGGTAATGAAGGGACTCTTGAGTAGGAGACAGAAACAGTGGGCAGGAGTAACAACTGTGAATTAAGGAATAAAGTTTACTCTCTGACAGCATCCTGCCAAGAGAACGCAGGGTGCTCTGGAGACTTCGCCAGCTGCAACACTGGGGTGACATTTTGAGTGCTCATCACAGCAGGTTGTGCTTCCACTTTTTGTTTTGTGATGGCTTTCTAATGATAAGAAAAAATATTGTTCTTGGAGCGTCAATTAGAAATGCCCCATTTTGGGGTGTAGATGGAAAAACTGGAAACACAGATTGTTTTAAAAGATGGTGACAGCTATAATGGCATTACAGCCTCTTTCTGTCTCAGCGTAGAGACACAGTACGGACAGTGACTCTTCATGTTCTTGTTCCCCAACAATGGCTTACTGTTTGCTGCAAATCAAGTCATGGGAACTTCCATTTCTCTTATGCTTTAGTGATAATCTACCTTCTCCTTTTGAAGGATGTGGAGCGAAGCACATGCACTTTCTCTGGCAGCCAGCACTCTCAGAGTTAGCTCTGTGTGATCTGTCAGGAATTACAATCTGACTTGTAAGTAAGAGCCATCTATTTCAGGTAAAGAAACACTTTATCTTTCTGAATCTAACTGCCATGGCATGGGATGTAGGTCCCTGCTTAGAGCTGTCAGAGCTGTGCTGTAGCACAAGGACTAATCTCGGATCTGTGCTCTGCTCTCTGCAAAGGCTCCCAAGTACCTCTCCTTATCGCTACAGAAATTTTCAGCCTCTTCTCCAGGGACACCGACGACCTGAACAGCAGGCACAGAAGATGAGCGGGATAAACTGGTAGGCTGTTTGTTTTCAATATAGTGCAGCAGCCATATTCTCAAATTGATGTCACTGGGGTCACTCATTTTTAAGAATGGAGGAAGAAATATCTTTTTCCCCTAAGCCTCCAAGACCAGAGCATACCAGCCACAGAGCATCATTCCAGGATGATTTTTCATTTTATTAGGGATCCTTCAAAAACTCGTCGGAAGTGCAGAAACATTTTGATGAGCACTGAAAGTGTTTTAGAAACAAAGTACTTTGCCCCTGAGAAACGGGAATAATAACCCTAATACTGCTTGGAAATCTTACGGATACTGATAACTAGGGAGAATAAAGCAACCCAGGGGAAATGCTGACTTGCAGCACCAAAGTCTGCTGAACAATGCTACAGCACTTTGGATGAAAAATCAAAGTTTAATGGCCATGTATCTTCCCTGAACATGTTGTCCCCTGGCCCAAGGAAGGAACAGGCCAAATTCCCCTGCGAGACACTTCAAATTTGCAGTGACGTCAGGTCAAGAATCAGCAGCTCAAGGCTATTCAAAAGAGAGAGCCTTCAGCAGAGCGATCATATCGAGGTCTCAGTTAGCAGCTCCTATCCTGCTCTTGTGAAGAAATCAATGAGCTGGCAGTGCACGTTACAGCCAAGAGCTGCCCCAACTGGCAGCGCTCATTCCCCAATGGGGATGGGAAGCACCTTCTACAGCGGTGAAGGGTCAAGGCTTCCAAAAGCTTGTCATAAAATAGTCAATTTGTTTTAGCAATAAGATTTAGAATTATCCAAAGGGAATTAATCCTTAACAAAATCGAACTCTTCTGAAAAAAATATTACCAATTAAATATTTCACACAGAACCACAGAACCACAGATCACGTCTGGAAATTGTACTGTCCAAACCCCTGCTCAAAGCACGGTAGGTTAGAGCACGCTGCCCAGGACCATGTGCAATCAGATTTTGGATATCTCCAAGGACAGAAACTCCACAACCTCTCTGGGCAACCCGTGCCAGCGTTTGATCACCTTCATAGTATAAATAAATAAATAAATAAAAATTTCTTCTGTTTAAATAGAATTGCCTCTATTTCAGTTTATGCCCATTGCCTCTTGTCCTGTCCCTGAGCATCTCTCAGCGCTATCTTCTTTACACCCTTCCTTCAGGTATTCATATACATTGGTGAGGCCACACCTGAAATACTGTGTTCAGTGTTGGGCCCCTCATGACGAGAAAGACATTGAGGGGCTGGAGCGTGTCCAGAGAAGGGCAACGGAGCTGGGGAAGGGTCTGGAGCACAAGGCTGATGGGCAGCGGCTGAGGGACCTGGGGTTGTTCAGCCTGGAGAAAAGGAGGCTGAGGGGAGACCTCATCGCTCTCTACAACTGCCTGAAAGGAGGGTGTCGAGAGGTGGGGTCGGTCTCTTCTCCCAGGTGACAAGCCATAGGACAAGAGGAAATGGCCTCAAGTTGCGCCAGGGGAGGTTTAGATTGGATATTAGGAAAAATTACTTCACTGAAAGGGTTATCAAGCACTGGAACAGGCTGCCCAGGGAAGGGGTTGAGCCACCATCCCTGGAGGTATTTAAAAGCCGTGTAGATGTGGCACTTAGGGACACGGTTTAGTGGTGGACTTGGCAGTGTTAGGTTAACGGTTGGACTTGATGATCTTAAAGGTTTTTTCCAGCCTAAATGATTCTATGATTCTATGACTCTATGAGATCCCCTCAAGCCTTCTCCTCTCCAGGCTGAGCAGTCCCAGCTCTCTCACCCTCTCTGCATATGAGAGATGCTCCGGTCCCTTCATCACCTTTGTGGGCCATCACTAGACTCTCTCCAGTAAGCCCATGTCTCTCTTGCCCTGGGAAGCCCAGCACTGGATCCAGCACCCCAGCTGTGTCTCAGCAGTGCTGAGCAGAGGGGCAGGATCCCCTCCCTCGACCTGCTGGCCACGCTCTGCCTGATGCAGCCCAGGAGGCTGGTGGCCGTCCGTACCACAAGGGCGCACCATCTGAAACACTGTGTCAGGGTTCGGTTTGATTCGTCTGGGCAAATCATCATGTTATAATAACCCCTTTCCTAACCCGAAGTATTTTCCAAAACCACAAACCTTTAAAAACTCATTCAAGTAGTTGCGCCATCAACACGACTATTCATACAATAATCATGTGCTTAAATCACTGAAGTCTTAGAATATCACCACTCATTAGGTTTTTCTTTTCTTTATCCTCATGTGAACAATTTCAGTGATAGAGTTCACATCTGGGGAATCAAATAGTATATATTTGCTCATTTCATAATTTATATCTTGTATGCATGTTGCATTCTCATGTGTTTCACAACATTTTGTCCTTATGAGGAATTAAAATATTGATTTTAGAAGACACGTATAAGCGTGCATTCAAACACATGGTTGATGTTATTAATTTACTATTTTTCTGTCAGTCTGCTCTTTAAAGGCAGAATAAGTAATTTTGTACAAAGCCATTCAAAAGTAGATAATTTTGAACATTAGCTAAAATGATGGTAACTATATTTTTTAACATTAAGGAACAAAAGCCATATTGAGCAATTTTGGTTTTTGACAACTAGGTGTCCACATTGCCATGATCAAATCCTATGTAACTATAATCACTAATCACCATTGTCACCATCTTCGCCTGTGGGTCAGCTCCTTCATCAGCCAGCATTATACATGTCGATTCAAGAAATTACACAAAAACAAGAAAGGACAAACTCAGCAAAAAAGCTAAGGACACAGACACTTGCTGAAAAGGCAGCCTAGGAAAAAAACCAAAATTGCACCAAGGAGAGGTCACTGTTTTGTGGACACACGTCAGCCTCTGTGGCTGTTTTTCTTATACTTTTTCCCAACCGTAAAGTATTCCAGAAAAAAACTCCTTTACCCTTTATGTTTGTAATGTCTTCATTGTCATATACTAGAAATAGTCTGGTGTATGATCATAGAGGGCAGTTTATATTTTTTTCACTAAGCATGGCATGGCTCAATCGCTTCCTTCCACTAAACAGCCAAGCTCTCGCTGCAGTGTAGATCCAGGAGAATTTAGCCCTGGGGCTGCGTTCACGTGCTCAGCAGTGCAGAGACAACTAACCAAAAACTAAGTGAACTTGTCTGCTCTATTTAAAACCTGAACTCAGCCCCGAGGCAGGCGAAGGTTTCCCGAAGCAACCACCAGAATGCACTGTGAGGATGTGCTTGCCCTTGAAATATATATAAAAAATACATCAAGTCAGGTCAGCTTGGCACTGGAAAGCCTCTTGACACATTGGTAAGCACCGAGCACCCCACAGGGATTTACAGGATTTATAAAAATTGGCTGTCTATTGTTTATACTTTTATGTTTTCCCACACCTTTTTTTCATACTACGCAAAGAAATTAAACGTGTGTGTTGAAAGAGCTCTGACTAAAAACAGACTTACAGATACACCTTGAAAATATATACTCCCACAGCTTGTGAGCGAATTGTTCATGACTTTTACAAAGGAGCCGTGTGCTGCTGCATCGCACACAGGCTGTGCCGCTCCAGCTGCCAGCACGTGAGGAGTGCTGCTGCTAAGTGCTTGATCCTGAATCTAGCAAGGAGTGACTCAAAACACTGTGTTAGTATCAGGCAAAGTCCTTGCAAATATCACCTTTTCTGCTTCCACGCTCTAAAGTTCCCTGCTCAAAACCTTACGTGTGCACGAAACACCTCCCAGCTGTAAGAGGGGCTCCTGCTAGCGTGCTGATTAGTGGAAAACACAGTTTTACAGCAATTAGGACGCTATCAGACACCTCTCTTGCCAGCTTTGGTTGCACTGGCCCTTGCAGGTGTTGGCAATCCTCCCATGCTTTTGTTTCGTACAAGTGGACATTTCTCCTGCTATTTCTTCCATAGTGAAAAGACAGGGTCGTTGGCTTTCTCTCACCTATGTGCTGTCCATACATGTGATAGTAGAAGCTAAAACAATAGGCTGTGTTCGTAGCTCCGTAAGGATTTTTTGGAGCGACACTGAAAACAGGACTAACAAGTCTGGCCTTTTCTCCTTCCAGCCTGGGGCGTGACGTCTCAATGTACATGTAGAAACCTAGAGAAAGTCCAAATGGAAATTGTTAGGCTGCAGTCTTCAAAATCCAACATGTATACATACAGGAAGACACCAGGACTGTCAAGCATCTTGATTCATTTTTCACATGCATCTGACATCACCATGGTTTCTGCGACATATTTCTCCTGCATTAAGCCCGTGTGTTTTCCACAACTGCTTCAAAGACATGTTTTCTACCAAGAGTAAAATCAGGGCTAGCAGGTCAGTACTTGTAAACAACTTCAAATCGATGTAACAAGAAAAGAAAAAAATCTTTATGATGCACAAGAAAAGAAAAAAAAATCTTTATGGTGGGGTTCAGACTTCATTCTCAAGGTTGCAATTTGTTCCTACAAGCAGGGAGTGGGGAGATCTTTTAAAATAAAGGGAACATTTTCAACTGGCCACGTCAATCACGTGTTTGAAAGCTCACTGTCACGGAAGAAGACAATATTAATTTATTCTGATCCTGGACTGTGTCAACAACAGAGATAGTATTTATTTAATCCAACCTAGCAAATACAATGCAGTATGATTTTTTCCCCTTTGGTAGTGCAAGCAGGGGCATACAATAAAATAGCATGAGTTACTGCAGTACTTGATAAATTCAGCACAATATGTCTGACTTTTCAAATGCAAATATACACTGCAGTCAAGATGGCACGCTTCTGTTAAGCAGGTAGCAGATTGAAAATTACACATTTTAGCAACACCCAAAGTAAAAATGGGGCAAAAAAAAATCTCATTGTGACAGTCTGAGAGAGTCCAAGTTAGAATTTAAATGACATAAACCAGAAGAATATTTCAAGATGTGCCAGAATATTTCCCCACTAGACTGTAACGTGAAAGCAATCGCTTTGAAAATGGCACAATAGAAACAATACAAGATGGTTAATGGCACCATTAGTGGGTTGTGCTTTGGGACCAGCCGCACGCCTCAGCACCGGCAATTTCTTTTAGAAGTCCTTGAAGTACGCTTATTCTTGGTATGATTAGGAAAAACGATGTGGCTGGCTGAATTGGCTGTCCTGGACAGGTCCCTCACCCCAACGGAGCAGCAGAGCTCCCAGTGCTGGGGGACCAGGCACACGGCGGGAGCTTACCTTCCTTGGAGCCAGTCCGATCTGCGTTTGGCCCCGTGTTCGGGGTATATTTTGTGTCTCTAGTGGCAGTGCTTTGTTTTGTCCAGTCGAAATTGTCTGTGTCATCTTGAGTGAAAAGGCAAATGTTACCATCCTCAAACCCACAGTGGAACTCTCCTGCCAATCAGCAAACGAGCAGAAATTCAGTGGCTGAAATGATTCATCCTATGCTTGTTTGTCAAAGTACTAGTCAATTATAACAAACACATTGTGGGATGAAGCTTACTAACAGCACTGAAAAATAGACATACATTTATTTTACGTCGGTTTCTAGTGTTTAGTGTATGTTTTCTTTTGCAGTAACCTCAGTGGAAAAAAAAAATCGCGGTCATCTATCTGTGTTGGTGTTACTTGAAATTATATTCAAATCCTGTTGTATAGCTCCTCCTCCCATATTCACATACATACAATCGCCCTTAGAGACATTGTCTCTTCTTACCCAGCTAGCATTTCTACAAAGCTGAGAAGAACAGTCCATAAAACATGAACTGTGGGGAAAAAAAGTGAGAAGTGGGTTATTTTGGTTTAGGGATAAGAACATTAGGGAAAAGAGGACAGCAACCTTTCAAAATGAAAGCATTATCTCCAAGTGACATCTCCTAAACTATTCTTGGTTTTCAATAGGGATGGGAAAGCCAGTAATGGCTAAAATGAGGGCAAAGGAGCTTTAGGGTAGACATGAAGAAAATCTCTAGAAATCAGGACAGTGAAGCAAATGAATGGATTGCTCAGGAAGAACACTGAGTTCCCATCACTGGATTATAATAAGCAACTAGACAAATACCTGGGAGGAAGGTTTAGGTCTATCTGAACCTACATGGGCAGGACAGGTGACACTATCATGTCCTGAAGACACCTCCTAGACTTTCACTAAGTTTTCTGTTATGTACTTGAGGTCAAGTGGTACAAGCTTAGGTCTAAAGAATAAAAATGCCAAGAACCCCAGACAGGATTACTGGGATGCTCTCCTTTGCAAAACAGAGGTCTGTGAGACACACCAGTCCAGTGATGCTACCTGCTGGATTATGATGGGATGAGCCAGTCCTACTGTCAGACATTTAGGAATCAAAACAAATCAAAACTTCCAGGTTCAGTTTTCATCTCAGAACAGAATAAGGCCCGATGTAATAAAATCTGCAAAAGCTTAATTTTATGCACATGAACAGTTCCCGCTGAGTTTACTCTTCCAGCAAAGTCTATTGATTTATCTGAGAAAACAAACAAATCTCTGTTCTCTAGGGAGAATGCAGCTGTCTGCATACTGTGTCAGCTACGGCCTTCTTTATAGGGGTGCAATTTATATTCACTGTTATGAGGAACTCTAACACCAGGTGTCGTGGGATTATTAATCTGTGTTAAATTGAGAAGGTGTATAAATGTTTGCAGGTTTGGGGTTTCGGTGAACTATAAATCCACTTAAGCCACTGGAGCTTCACTGTAAATCAGTGAAGACAGAGGGACCCGGAGCTTAGCTTGGATATGTACTGCTAAGCAAGGATGCTGGTCTGAAGCTTATTTAAAATCAGATAATACTGCAGACTGAACAAGCAGGCTTGAAAAATTCATTCCAAACCAGAAGGTGCATTAGGAGTGCCTTCCAAGTCTTCCTCATTCTGTTTCTTCCCGTACAAAGAGCAACACAAACTGTACCCCCTCCACAACAGTCAGCATAAAACACCACCCTATAAAACCAGGTTACTACAAAAATGCAGTCCATGGAAACTTCCTTGGCTATTAGCACCTCAAGCAGATTGACTTGATTTATCAATAAATCCATCAACTTTATTAGATCCTCCAAGAGAATTAATTTCCTAAATCACAGTTCCTTAACTGGCAAACATGCCTGATAACCATCGGCATGATGTGGAGCCAATTTCAGGACCTTGCACCTTGGTTTGGTTTTAGAAGCAAGGTCTTCTGAATCCTGAATTTTGAATGTTGAAGAAGTGGCAATATAGAAAATGATTCAATGGAGGAGCACCACCACGAGCATTGCAGAGAAGGAATACGAGTAGAGGCCTGATTGTGGTTCTTCCTGAGAGATGAGCAAATCAAAGAACGAGGCCACAAGGAATACACATGCACGGATTACATCCAAAATCCTTCAATAGAGAAGCATGTGAATAGATGCAGATGGACACTTCCATCCTTATCCCGAAGACCAGGAAGATGATGCAAAGACCTTGACAAAGCTCTTGAAAGACACAAGGACTCAAATGAAGTACTCTGAACAAAATGCCAGCTGTGCCTCTCGTCTCCAGTAATACCTTTTACATGACTTGAGCTCCAGATTTGCTTGGTTTACACTATATTGTGTGCATGTGACTTCCACCTCCACTTACGCAAGCCCTTCCTATAGCAAAAACGGTGCTGCTTCTACACAGTGTGATAAAATTAAAGGGCAAAACAGTAACCAAAGGAGAAAAGTTCTGAGTACCAGATTCAGTCCTGCAGCAAAGTGAATTAACACAAAGCATTTTCAGCCATTCAGCAGTTTATAACACTGCCCCTCCAGTACCTTAAGAGCTGTATTTGCATGTCGCACCATGCCCTCAGAGCTTCATTAAGAAATTCCACATCAGCAGAACAAAAGATTTTTCTTCAAGTTAAAAAAAAGAAAAAATTCAGGCCAGATGAAAAAAGGTAAGTAAAAGTTTGCCATTTGTTTAATAGGAAAACACTGGTTTCATGTGGGACTCTGCCATTTGGAATACACTGGAAAAGGTTAGAGCTAAATATTCTGGGCACGAAACACTTCTTAAAAAATGACAGAAGAATAAAAATGGGAAATAGCTCCCCAGGATTAGCTCAGTACTTTTCTTATGCAAGAAGTAGGAGCAATTAAATAGATCTGAATGGTCCTGACCTGTTCCTTAATGGGGCACACCAAGTGCAGGAGGAACAGCCGGCCCTTCCCCAAGCACCCATGGGTGCTCCAGCTCATGACACCGCTCAGACCACTACAGTTTGCTGAAAGCACTAACAGTGGTGCCAATTACTATTAAAGATAGTGGTCAATTTTTGTCAAAGCACATGCCAGCTCTGGAAGTGGATTCAGGTTATTAATAATTTCATTGACAGTTAGGGCAAAATCTGAAACTGTTCTCAAGGTGAAACGCTCTTCATTGTAGTATCAATTTTTGTCAACTATTTCCATAAAATTCAAGTTGAATATGACTCTCTAACATCTAACCTGTTCCATTATTCAGGTTTAACATCTAGTTGCACTAATTGATATGAAATTCTTATGGTTTACCTTAAATGGTTTATATTACACGTTACAAAATAAAATGTAGGTCTGAGGCTACATCTTAGCGTTTAAGTCGTTCAATGCTACTTGCTTATATATTGCAGACATCTTATAAAAAGGAAGGACTTATGCAATGTGATTATTCCAGAATTGAAGCAAGAAGAACATAACTTCAGTTTCCAATACAGGTGTCTCTTCCCGGTTGAATACAGCTCTTACTCTTCATTCACAATGGCGTAAATAAAACCAGAATTCAGCCCAACAGCTTTAGAAAACAACAGAACGTGGTTGATGTTATACAGTATATATATAACATCATCATCCATTCTGTATTTTCAGTGAAATAAAACGAGATTGTAGCAAGAACGGATAACGATGAGATTGAATTTGTTATGGAAGACAGAATCTCTCTTCTCCAGCTTACTGGTTTGAACCCATTTGCAGACCAAGATTTCTTCCCTGTCAAAGGATTTCGCTCAAAAAGTCTTTGGGGAAAAAAAGCAACCCAAAATTTTACCATCTCTATGTTCATCTGAAAGAAATTACACTGGGTACCCTACAGTTCTGGTAGGCAAACTTTCCCGTCAGCACCAGTGCAGAGAGAGGCGGACCTGGAATGCAGATGAAGGAAACGGTGGCCAGGTTGCCAGAGACGCCCTCCCTCCCTCGAGCTAACACACTCCCTATCGCAAGGGCAATTTGGATGCCACCCGCACTGTACCACGCGCCTACCAGAGCCATTGCTTTTAACTGAGCTACGGAGGAGATATTTTGAAAATTAGACGGTTTCAGATCTTAAAACCATAGAGGACTACAGTGTGAAGCACTTAGGCTTGCAATGCATTTTTTTCTTAACATCATCGAGTACATATTTAATATATTAATTAGCAAGGGTCTCATCTACTGCTCACTTAAGTCAATGGGAGTGGTTCCTTCAGCTCCCGTGAGCTTTGAACTAAGCCCCGCTTAATTATTAATGCATTGCACAAGATCTTCTACAAATAAGTTTAAAATTTACAGAAAGGCTTAGCCATTGTGTGTGAGAGACGGAGAGAGAGGCTGCTCGCACAGCCCGGTGCTGCTTTTCTGCCCGATTATGGCTGCACTACAGCAGTAATCATGGCAGACCGAATCCCATTCCTTTTATTTTTTGCATATGCTATTAAAAGCAAGGGAAATGGCAGAATATGTTCCCACAGCAAAACATTCACTCGCCATGGTGTGCAAGAAAATAATGAAGCAGGTAGATGTGGGGACTGTCAGGAATAGGGTGGGTTTACTGGGGCATACTAAAGCTCCAGCCCAGTCTCCTGCCTGCGACATTTGTAGGGATTTGGTGCCCACGGAAAAGTGTAAGAACAAACCGTACGAGATGTCCTTTCTCCCCTGCACCATCCCCGTGCCCGAGCACCAGCACATAGCGAATACATAGTCAGAGTTTGCATTTTCAATCGTGCATGTGGAGCTGTCTCCTGTGAATTCGTCTAAACACTTCCACACTCTAGCTACACTTTTGGTCTCCACATTTCTCTGTGCAAATAAGGTCCATGATTCCTGTATGCACTGCATGAAAAAACACATTCTTCTTTTGGTTTTAAAGCTGCAGATGAGCTTCTGACTACCCTTGGAAGTATCAAAATAACTCAAGAACTGCAAATGTAGTTCTTATGGAAGGATAAATGAATTAAGAAAATTTCATAAACTGACTTTTCCTTCAAGATTTTTACCATACCTGTTGAGGCACAGACACAGTTCCTACAAAGTACTTGAACTTTCAGCTATTTAGTTTATCAGTGTTTAGCTACTCCCATGACTAAACCACAGCATCACCCATACACACTGAGCTGCAACGCCCACAAATGGATGTTATTTCAGAACATTAGTATTTTCCTTTAGATGAACTGTTAGGGCAGTAGGAAAGAAAGATGAGCTGGAGCTATAATTTTTCCTTTCTCCACCTCCTCTTGCCTTAGTGCAAGTGACAGAACAAGAGGAACGACACCTTCAGCCGCCAGCCCAGCTCGCATGCAAAACTAAGGTGGTCCCTGCAATCCACGGGCTGCAACTGAAAGGGAAATACTTATAATTTACTTTTTAACTGTGTAAGGGGCAACGGATGCAAGGACAATTCTTCATACACAGAAAAGCTAAAAAGGTAAAGAAGTACTTACGTAGATGTGGATTTACTGGAGCTGAAAGACAGAGCAAAATTAAAAAATTAGCACAAAGAAGAAATTCTAATTCATCAATATTTAGATTATCCTATATTTCCCGTTGTTCCCTCCCCCTCAAGACCTTGATCATGGCTCCTACACCGAGACAGCCAGCAAAACTGGTAACTTCCTTTTTGAGCAAATTTTGTGGCTCCCTGGCAATCCAAAGGCAATGATTTCAGTGCGAAACGATAGCCTCTCCCATCCACGATGTGTACGCTCCATCACTAGTACCTGCAGCCTGGCGAACAAGATGCTGTAATTAAGCATCAAACCTAGATTATTGGCGCAGATATTGTAAGTATGGGGACAGCTGCCCAGCAAAACTCCAGGGTGATCCAACAAAAACTACAGAAAGCATGAATTCATCAAAAGCAGAGGTTCTGCATCGGACCTTGCTTATCACCTAAAATTTCCTTTTAGCATTGTTCAAGAATACTTAACATAATGAATTACCCTTCTACTCAATGAATAATAATGTTCTTCAATTTAAGATGTCTGCATACATATGAATCTTAAGAAACAGACGGCACTTGCATTCTCCTTAGAAATGCCAATTTTCCTTTTAAATAGCAGAAAACATAAGCACAGCAAGTTTGTGAGAAGAGGTTTGGTCTCGTTAGACCAAGAGACACAACCAAGAAAAAGCATGAGAGTCTTCTGGCACATAAACCCTCTTCTAGGGGGGATATCCTTTAAAGGAATTTAAGAAGACAACACAGGAAGGTAAAGCGTGCTATCCTAAAAAGCTGCCAGCAGTGCCAGCACCCCCGTGCCTGCTGGAGGAGCCACATTCAGTGACCAGGACAGGGACCCACCAGCACGGCTGGGTCCTAGACGCTGCTCTCCCGGGGCTGTGCTCTCAGAGACAGAGGAGCATCGGTGCAGCATCCCACCTCTCTGCATCCCGCCTCTGCCCACTCCCCTTCCCACGGCAGGAGCAGCCCATGCTGACCCCTCACAGTGGGAGGCATCAAAAATAATTTTGCCAACATTGCAGAGAAGCCCTGAGATAACTTTGCTGAAAAATATTATTTCTGTCTGTTCTTTTATGGGTCTGTGCAATGCCCCGCATGACACGGCAGGACTATTGGGCACTGGGAATCTTGGGGGAAGCTGATAAAACTGGCACTCTTATTTCACAGACCCATGGCAAAATTACAAAAACCTCCACATCCATAATTATTTAACATTGACGTTCATCTACTTAATACCTTAATAGGCTGAAACAGAACGAAAGTCAAACCTCAACAGTGCCTACAGATATCTTAACCATGGGAATGGCTACCCAGGTTTAGGTCCAGAGTAACCTGTACAATGCTAAACATGGGAAATGGGTTTGAATGAGAAATTAGTCTGCAGTTCTGGGCTACCTATTTGCAGAAGGGTAAATCTGAGGATGGATGACTTAGGAAACAGGCCCCTTCTGCTATAAGCCCTTACCCATGTGAGAAACAGAAGGATGCTAAGCTCACAGTTGGAATTGCATGTTACTAACATAAAATTTGAAATAAGACTTTATCTCCAAATAATGGGTACATCTGGTAACGCCAGACTTCAGTACGAGTGCTGCTGCATGTTTTCTTGCTGCCCTTCCCATGCCATGTTTACAGACATGAACTCTTGGTTTGTGACCCCAGCCACGGATTCTCTGTAGTTCTAGATTCAATCTGAAGTTTTCAAAACAACTCTAAATTAGCAACTCTGTCCTTTTATCTTGCCTTCTCTGAAACAAATGAACAGCGATTTGCCCCAGTGCAATCTCCTTAAGAAACTTAGTCATTACATGGTATTAGATAACCTCATAGCTTTTACCAACAAATTACCTTTCATTCTCCAA
Source organism: Mycteria americana (assembly GCF_035582795.1). NCBI lineage: Eukaryota > Metazoa > Chordata > Aves > Ciconiiformes > Ciconiidae > Mycteria > Mycteria americana. Next base: position 72,790,296 of record NC_134369.1, on the reverse strand, counting down.
GAAACATTCATTTTGTGAAATCCTTGAGTGATTGAACTTAGAATTAGCTGAACTTGCTGGGAACTACATTTACTGATGCTTGATTTGTAACTAAATGTACGGGCTTTTATGGAAACTATCATCAGCGTGTAACCTTGAGTCATGCTATTCAGATTGTTCACAGCAGAGCAAAAAAGGCTTCTTGCCAAGCTAGCTTCAGTTCACACTGATTGACAAAAGCAGAAAAACAAATTAAAGCAGTTAGGCTGAACTTATCTAATATCATAAACTAGGAAAAAAACCCACACAACCAAACAAAAAACCCCACTCTTCTAAGTAATACAGCACGCTGCTGTAAGACAACGTGTAACGGCTCTAGCCCTCACAACGGAAAGGGAAGGTTGCTGCGTGCATGACACACAGGTAGCAAATTAAATTAGCCATAAAGGGAAATTAATGGATGACTGAGGGAGTAAATTCCCAAGGCTGACTTTGAAATGTCTGGAAAATCTGTGCACCTCAGAGGGTTATCACTGCTCTGCTCAGCTGACCCTGGCTCATGCTGGGAGGAAGGTTTTGCTGGCGGAGAATCTCGGGAGGAGAACAAAGAGTCATGAAATGTTTGAGCTTGGTTAGAGCCAAGACGGATGATCCCTTAATCTTCCTGCCATTCCTCCAGCGAGCAGAGAATAAAACCTGCTGGAATTTCAGTTTGTTGGATGATTTTACTTTTCAGTCAATCTGTATTTGTACAGGTCACAGCAGAAAAATGTGGGCTGAATGGTTCTTCTTAATGCTTGCCCTTCTGTCAGGTGCAACTGCGTATATGCAAAGGCAGATACATTTCCCGCAGATCCTTCCCAACACAGACACTTGTTCAGCTTACAAGTGAGGTGGCCTTCAGAGACTGCAACATTATGTCCCTCCTTTAAAAAAATAGCTGCAAATCAAGCTTTCCTAACCATGAAGAACACAAAGCCAGAGGTAAGTAGAAGCATGCTAGATGTTCAGCTGCTATGTTTTTTATCACTGGAAACTGGTTACTTGTGGTAATTACAACCAGCACCTAAAAGTTTTAATCAAGAGGAAGAGTCCATACCTCTAAGCACTTGGTTTGCACAGGAAAAGCAATCTTCACTGTAAATATTGGTACTCTACAAGGACAAGGCTTTCTTCCTTCCATAATAGCAATTATCCTGACTTACTATTTATAACACTGGATAATACTGGAAACGTATGCCAGTGCAAACTTATAAATCCTATCATTTATGCCCTATTTGGTACCAATTTTATTTTTGGGGGGGCTAGAAATATAATAATAACAAGAATAATAGCAATAAATAATAACCACAATTATATACTCTTCTTCCATACAGAATCTGGGGAGTATCTAAACCTCATATGAAAATGAGCAAGCTGGACTACGAAGCTACAGGCCACCTTCATCTATCTGCCGCTGTCGCAAGGGGCTGACTCTACGTACCAACAGTAGTAACGGGTTGTTGGCTTTTTCCATAGAAGGGACCTAAACTTGTTTCTTTAATCACTGGTTAACTTTAAAAATATTTAAACGTAAGTGGATATCTAAAATAGTGAGTGCTGAAGTTTTAATTGGAGTAGTTGGAGGACTTTACAGCCAGTCTGTATCAAACAGGCTGACATAGATTTATGTAAAGTGATGGAGATAATATTTAAACTGTTACTACAAGACATATCTGCTGTTACTACGAGACATATCTGTTTTGTATTAGCCTACAAAACACTCATTAGTGCTACTTAAATTGCCCTGTTTGTATTTACTCGGCAGACTGTGTTCACTAGCAGAGTAACATATGTATCTACCAAAGAATTTGTCAAGTGATGTTTGCCTGTAATTATCAATGTCACTCCTACTGTGATGATTGCTCTTTTCTCCCGTCCTTTCGGCATGCAGAGGAGAGAATAATTCATGACGGGCGAGGGATTTCCCTACGAAATGCTTGCGCCACGGGTAAGTTTTTGATTCATGGGATTGGATACTGCAGAGTTTTTATTTTGTAATTACAGCTCCCACTTGGGATGGCAGGGTATACTGTAAGGAGCTCATTACTGAGGTTTTCCTGTTTTAATAGTCTCCTTATTTTGGACATTCAGATGGCTAGCAGCAGGCTAGCACATTGGAAGCTGTTATTTTTATATATTAGCAATTTCCACGTTAATCTCCAGTTGTGGGTTTTAATTTAAGAGGTGATGTGCTCTGCATCACGTACACTGTGGTAATTACAACCAGCACCTAAAAGCTTTAATCAAGATCCAATAAAAATTACTTCACAGGTAGGATTAATGTGGCTTAACTTTAGCGATCTAAAACTTAGACACATCATCTAAGAGTGTCATTGGAGTGTCTCTAAAGTCACCGGAGAGAGATGGGCATGTCCAGAGGTTGATTCATCCCCTGGAAGAAATCTGGAGAAACCTTCTCCTCGCTAGTAAGGCAGCAAATGCAACCAATACACTAGAAATGTCATGTTGATCCTTACACACCTTACCACTATTCTGAGAAATCACTTCTGTGCGGTACCTGCCCAAGATTGACCTACTACAAAAGGCAAGCTTAAGTAAAATCCAGGTAGCGCATGGCCTAGCTATCCTCTGTTTGCACAAAAATGAAACTCAACTGTAAAAGTTAATGCATTTCTTAAAGGCAAAAGACACTACTACCATTTTTAGTAACTCTAACTATGATGTGTCCAATCTGTTTTTCACACTGCATTTCTTTAAAATGGGGTGAAATCCTATAAGCCTGTTTAAAGTTTAAAAAATAAGGGAAAAAATGTTTGCAATGGGAATCCTCCCCAGCAATACAAACACATTGGTGCATTTTAAACCTAAAAAAAAAAGCTTTTTTACTCTAAGGATGATGAAGCACCAAACAGGTTGCCCAGAGAGATTGTGAAGTCTCCATCCTTGGAGATATTCAAGACGTGAATGGACATGGCCCTGGCTCCTGGTCCTCCAAAAAGAGTATTCCTAAAGTGGTGGGATGAGAAAGAAGGGCTGACACTGCCAGAGACCAGTCTGCTTCTGGGGTACTGATCAAACCTGAACACACAGAGGCACACACACACGAAATCCCACTGAAAATATGAAAATTCAAATGTTTTCCTCCTTGCCTGAGGTCTCATAATTAAAAAAAAAAATGTAATGGGAGAAAAATGTAAAAAAATATCTTAGTTGTCCTCTTAAGAAACATTTGCACAATGTCTTTTATTTTCAGGTTAATGTTTATAATTATTTCTTACATCGATGCAGGCCTGCTGCTGTGCATCCCACTAGTCCATTAACTGCTTTTCTAAGACTCCAGCATTTCAGATTGTAAGTATCGGATTTGCACTATAATAATGCATGTGATATCATTATTTTATATCTGAAGCTATAACATCCTTAAAATTAGCCTGGTAACAGTTTGCTGACGCTATAGTCATTGGACGAATACTGAGATAAAATGCATATTTTAAGCACACAAAGCCTCAGCGGTTCTGGGATCCCTCTTCAAAAGGAAGTCACTTTAGGTTTATCTCATTGATTAGCATCTGGCTCATGATTTCTGAAGCTGTGAATTTGTCGGCACCAGAGTAATAGCACTGAGTATTGCTCCAAAAGCATCTCTCCGTCTTGGGCACAAGGCAACGGCTTCCTCTCTCCTGGGTGGCTGGATTTTGCATTGGCACCTCATCAGCACGTTTGAAATGGGATGTTATTCACATCTGCGCTAATGGCAGATTCTAGCAGAAAAATTTGCAGTAGACAAAATACGCCTTTTATGCTGCATGGGAATGTTCTTCCTGCCAGCCAGGGGCTAGAAATGTAAATCACATAATGTTTCATTAAAACCTCAAACTCAGCACGGTTGTGAGCCATAGCTGAGACCTCAATCAACCTCCTGAGACTTGCCACTGCCAAAAAAGAGCCGTAGTGACTGAGTGACCTAAATGGTGTTTTTTCTCCTTATAGGAGCACTGGTCAGTATTTAAGTCATTGGACAAATTTCGAGGTCCGCGGAAGCAGGCAGTGGCTTCCTGGCACGAGCTGGCTGTGAGCACACAAGTCTCCCCGTCATGGCCAGCATGGAGACATTGCGACTTCTGCAGAGAAATTCCAAATGTCTGAATGAAGCTTCTGCTCCTGACCACCTTCGGGAAGACCCTGGGTCTTTCCCTTGTGCCTGCGGGGAGCCCCAAAGAGATGGACTCCTTCTGCTAGTGTCAGAAAATAGGCACTTACTAGGGAAAGAGGCCCAACGAGGAGCCAAAGTCCAACAGGAATTGCAGCAGAATGACCATCTTCTCCCCATTTGTATGTTCATAGATTTAGTAAACAGATCCTTCTTTTAATTGAAATCTTGTTCTCATGAGTTTTGGCAAATGAAGACTTTGCAAACACTTTCCTGTAATAGGCGAAACCTAAGATTCATCCATCACCATCATTTGCAGATCTGGCATTTAGTGAAATGGAAAACTACGTTCTTTAGAACGGATGTTTAAGATTGCTTAATGTAATTTTTTCCCTTGATATTAATACAGTGATATAAATAATTTATTATGAGATTGAGTAGGGCTGAGCTAATCATTGATCATGAAGAATTGCACATATGATGCAGAAGACATTTAATTTTTTTCAGATTTGTTCACTATTTTAAATTATTTTATAATGATTTTTGAAAGTAATTCTTGATCTGTAGGTTGCTTTTGGGCCTTCTGCTGCATGTGATTTCCTGCTTTGGGCTCTCTCAGGTATCTGTATAGCACTAATTACTGTTGGATCCAGCTCCTAGAGCAATTGGACCTACGTGGCTATCTGTGACTTGACCTGTGTGTCAGCTGGCTTTTGTCCTGAGGGATTAGCAAGGTTCCTCATGATAGAATCGTAGAACCATAGAATGGTTTGGGTTGGAGGAGACCTTTAAAGGTCACCTAGTCCAACCCCCCTGCCATGGGCAGGGACATCTTCAATGACATCAGGTTGCTCAGAGCCCCGTCCAACCTGACCTTGAACGTTTCCAGGGATGGGGCATCTACAGCCTCTCCGGGCAACCTGGGCCAGTGCCTCACCACCCTCAGTGTAAAAAATGTCTTCCTTATATCTAGTCTGAATCTACACTCTTTTAGTTTAAAACCATTACCCCTTGGTCTATCGCTAGAGGCCCTATTAAAAAGTCTGTCCCCAAATGGTAAACTCAAACTTTCATGATTCCATGTTTACAAATATCTCCCCCTGGAACACACTTCTCTTTTTCAATTATAAAAACTTTCTGCTCAGCACATCAGGTTCCCATCGCAAACTGCTCAATGATATCTTTAGTAGAGCTACCTTCTCTCTAGGGTACCTCTTGCCCATTCATTCTAATTTTTACAGAACAAAAACAAAGTGATTCAGTTATTCATTAAATAAATACACTAAGAAAGGTATTTTGACGGATTTTTCAGAGCTTTAGGAATTACTTCCTGGTAATGCTGGGAGACTGAATGGAAGGATGTAAGAATACTGTGCTTTTCTTGTTAGATTCAAGTGGACAAATCTTAGTCACGGCATGACCTTTTAGAGGAAAATATATAAATACCTTTTTCCACTTGCATAGGACTAGAAACGGTCACTTTTTTTTTTTTTTTTTAAATCATTCACATTCAAATAAAAACTTATCAAAAAGTGCTCATTCTTGGGGACAAAAAAGTATTTTGATGATATCAAAACACTGATTTGACACCTTCAGAATAATACTTGTTTGGTAGATTTTTCTTCAAAACTCATTGCCCTTCAAAGTGTTCTAAGTAAGAACAAACTCTTGAAATGAGCTATTTCATGAAGCTAACGTTAATTGGTTCTATTTTTTCCTTTATTTCACAGAAATTTCAATATGATTTTGCGTTTTGGCTGTTCAAGGATTTTTTTTTTTTTTTTTTTTTTTTGTGACACTTTCCAGAGGTGGAGATTATTGTTTCTACCCCGTTCTACCCAGAACCCTCCTTCCTGGAAGGCCACAGCCATCCCTTGCAGCATTATTTGCAGGACTGGCAATCAGTTTACACACTGCAACCCAGCGCAGCGGTGACCTGTACAGCAGACCGAATTGTGCAGAATACACCGCAATGCATGTGCTTGTACACGAAGGTCTTCTTACCACTATACTTGATGACCCGAATAGTTGAGTCCCCCTCCCCAAATCTGGTGATGGGCGTTAGACGGACTTCATATGCCTCTGGCTTGATCAGCTCAGTTAGGTTGTAGGTAATTAATTCTCCCTTTTGAATATTTCCATTCACCGTAATTTCCTGTTCCCACCAACGCTGTTGTCCAGCCTAAAATCAAAAGAAGGATGCAAGTGTCAGAGCTTTTGGGATAGATGTTGTCTTCACCTTAGAAATAAACAGGAGCGTACGCAGACCTGTGCAACCCCGGGTGCTTCCTTGAACCTTCAAACAATCCAGGAGGATTAGAGACACAGCAAGAATGCAAACCTCCCTGAGACAACCCACTACTCAGCTTTTCTGTAACCGATAGATGAGATGAGAGATTGCAAACTCATTTTATCACGGGGCCACCCCTGCCTGCCATCTCCTGTCCTCCTCTGCCCGCACAGGTCCCGCACCACAACCTCGGGCAGCCCAAGGGCTGCAGGCGCTGTGCAGCACTCGGACGTCTGCTGCATGCAGGAAAAGCGCAGCGTTAATTCAGTCCAGGAGAATTTCGACACTTGCCAGACAAGAGACTACAGCAAGGGACGAAGCGCCTGGTTTGTGATGGCGTGGAAGCACCCAAGCATCCCAGCAGATGCTGTGGCATTTTTCAAAATCTCACTGAATTCTTCCATCTTCAGGAGCCTGAATTTCTTTGCAGACCTGCCCCTATGTTTCAAACGCATTTGTTAAAATGTTAAATAACCTTCTTCTCCCTTAAAAAACAAAGCCGTTCTTTTCAGCTCATTTCATCAGCTGACTGAGGCTGAATTTACTCGTTCTCAAATGCTACCCTTCGAACCTGACCAGGTAAATTGGCTCCTCATGTCTAGTAGCCCCATTCCTCCCATGATTTTAAAATAACATCGGCCAACTGCAGTGGCAGACGTGTTTTCCGTCGCTGTGCACGCCGGGCTGGGACAGCTGCGGCTCCGTGAGCTGGGTGCTGCCTCCTCGTTAGAGGCAATGAAGTTTCACAGCTGTCATTTGGGGCATCATTTGAAGCTAATAAGAACATACTGAAGAACTGAAATGCAGTTTGATTTCCAAGCACTTACCAGTTTGTGGAGGAGTGAGAAAGAAATAGGCTAGCCATTAATAGCCTTAGTGCATAATTATCAGCAATCCTTGTAGTCTCGAAGATGGATGGATTTCAGAGAACAATGAAAGTCAATATGAGCAAACAAGAGGCTGTTTTATTAAAAAAAAGCAAAGCATAGATTTTTGTGTTTTAGAGACTGCACAGTGTTTTCCACATCAAAATCTATAGTTTCTTTTATTTATATGCCTTACCAAGAAATGAAAAGAAGAAAAAAATCTAATTAAGAAGGCGGCATCGCAAGAAGGGAGTGCCACATTGTCTCTCACATTAATTTAACTGGTTTATAGACAAGCAGAAATCATACGCATTTTGGGCAGCAGAGTGACTTGACATTGCAATATTACTTGCAGATACTCTGCCTTATTACAGACACTATCTGCAGAAAACAAAGGAAAAATCATTAAATATTTACCACACATCCAAAGACAACTGTACAGGTGCAGTGATGCTAAAATGAGATGTTCCACTAAGCTTACTACACCTGTCAGTGCACTGACGTTCTTACCTATTACATGTTTCCCAATACAGAGTTAATTAAGGACAGAAAACCTGTTATTCCAAAACTTTAATTTGCTGATGCAATAAAAATGTACATTGAAAATTGCTGAGATCTAGTACTAAATCTACCACATTTCATCCAAATAAACTACATTTGCAGCAATATTAACAGACTCCAAGCTTTAAATTCATAGCAGTGGGACAGAGATGTCAATACTTTTAACGTTAAAGTATGTTACACAAGTACAGCTATGTGCCCATTAAATAAAACTCGGACTGCGAAGCAAAAAAGCAAGAGGAATTCTTAAGAAAGTTGGGATGATGGAACAGCTCTAGACATCAGCTTCGCTTTGCTGCCACCGAAGGCAGTGTTTTACTGCACTTTGAGCCTTTGCAGGGCCTGAGCTGGACCAACGCTGAGTGCATCTGAGATGTTATTTCAGGGTTTCTGCTCTTGCACGTGCTGGGTGAGCCATGCTATAGGCTCAGGTGGGTCTTCAGGGCTGGCCCTGCAGCGGTTAAGTCATGCATAGGAGAAATGCTAGGGAAAAAAATCTCAGATTATGTTAGAAATGTAAAAATAAGTTACCATATGGAAAAACCACACTGCTTCCTACCCGATGTGCAAGGCGGAGGAACGCCGGTTAATACAAACCCTGCATGTGCACAGGGTGGCACTCTGCCTTTGAAACCTGTACCAGAAAGCTTTCGGATGGACGTGTAGGTGTAGAGCAGGACGAGAGGTAAGTGTATGGCTGAGGAGCCTGGGCATGCCAGCACAGGGCCAGGAGCTGCGAACTGCTGAGCCCAGAGATGCTGCAGCTCCGCAACCTACAGCGTCTGCCCCGAGCAGCACCACCTGAGTGTCGACCCCAAGCAGCAGCACCTTTTCCCTGTAGCAAGCACTAAAATGACCCACTTCATAACGTGACATTAATGAAATGTCCACCACAACTCTGTACACAGCCTGGAACTGTGGAGCGTACCTCTGTTAGTGGTTTTCCAAGGCCACTACACTACAAAGAGTTATTAAAAGTAATAAAGATACGAAAATATGTGCATTTATATTGTATCTTAAAAGACCATCCCAAGTGCAGCCCATGAAAAAACTTCAATTTGACAGATTCTGTTAGATACCAGCTCTTTCACAGCTCTTTGTACCTAAATACTGAGATCAACGAAATGGAGGATGAAACCCCAGGTACAGGTTGTTTAACAGAAATTCAGTCTTTTCTCCTTCTCTCTTCTTTAGATACCCATGAATAAGAACATGCCACGGATACCTGCTTCACCCGGGCTTTGCAGTGTGCTATTTTGACACCCCGCAGCTTGCGAAGCAAACATCAGCATGCATTAGGGCAACTGCTCCTCCCGTCCTCTGCTCTGCCCACCAGCAGTCCTGGTTTTATGCCACACATCCCTCTCCTGCTCCCATCTCAAAGAAACCTTCCAGGCATCGCTGAAACTCAGGAAAGAAGCGACAAGCGCTGCGTACGGACAACGCTACGCGTGGAAAAGTGCGCGAAGGTGCAAGGACAAGGCTTCGCTTCTCACGCACGCCAGGTAAAACAGCCATTGAATTCTGATCCACATTAAATGCTCACGGATTATTTAAAACATTGCAGAAGCAACCAGGAGGAGCACCAGGACCTTTCATATACGCTGAATAATGCATAAAGCACCGTGCACCTTCACAGGTTGTCAGGGAGCCCTCCCAGTAATGGATAAGCCTTGTTTTGAGTAGACGGTTGTCCTTGAGAGGAAAGTGGTGTGTGCTGCAGAGACGGTATTAAGGATAATGACGATAAGATTTAGAGTGTATTTTTAAAGTGGTGGATGGGGAATTTGCCCATATGGATCTTCTCGCTGGGCCCACATGGATGAATGCTCGCCATGCCTAGCATGGTCGAACTGGAAAGTGCTGCTGCTCTAAGAGAAGAAACTGGAAACAAGCCTTTGTGAATGTCTGTAAATTTACCAACTTACCCAGCCAGTCAAATAAAACGATCTTATATTTTAAATGTGCAAGTATTTTTGGTCTTGTATTTCTTAAACACAACTTTTAAATTTTCTAAACTCAACATAGCCATTTTAAAATGTCCTTCAAGTACATCTAAAAATGCAAAAATTACCAAGGTAAATGAGAATTTTTTTCCTCAAGGAGAAACTTTTTCATTCACACATCCCTGCTCCCACACTGAAAAAAAAAAATATTAAAAAAAAAAAAAATCCTGAGAAACTCCATTCTACCCAGTATTTCTGACCATACCAAACTCAGGTAGGAGCTGAATTCACGATATCTTTATAGACAGTGATTACAACAAGGTACCTAGTGCAGTTCCTGGCACAATTTCTCAAAAGTTTCATAATGAAGACTGAGAGTTTTATCTGAAATACATACTTGATTTTAAGATTAAAATGATAAGCAGCAATTTATAGAATTCACTAATGAGGAATAAATTTATATGCAACTAATTCAGCCCACAAATGGAAACCTAAGGTCTCTATATTTTTTTTATTTTGCCTGAACAGTTCCCCAAAAAATTTAAGTGATGCTAATATACTGGAACAGAAACTCCTCTGCAGACCTCATGAAGGCTGCTGGTCCTTAAAATGGAAAATTCCCTGATCTTACTTCCATTGTAATTCTTGCTGCTTGTTCTTTGCAATGGATTCCTTTTTTTTTTTTTTTTTTTTTTTAAATCAAACTATCAAGTTGAATACAAGCAATCTTTGCAAGGAAGATTAAAACCATTGACTATGGCCCCAAAGTGAGTGGTATACGACCAAACACAATTTCATGATTGTGTCTGTCCCTTTCACAAAAATTAAGAATCAGAGAAACACAAAACTCTGGAGAATATTACTTAATTTTCAACATTTAAAAAAAAAAATCTTTTTTTGAAATAGACATCATTAATGTTTTCTTAAGCCACACGGTTTATGCCATCACGTTGGTTGCCAGTTACATTTGTGAGTACTGCATGAACAAAACTGTGCTCCCAGTTGTGCAAACTAACACTGACTTTCTGGCAGTCATTTGAAGTTAGCTAGCTGTTGCTTAGAGGTACTTCTGATTCCTTACAGTGGTCTACTGTAAAGATATTCCCTATTACACCTCATCTTTGGATAAGGAAATACTGAAACAGAGACTTCAGCAAATAGTTTTAATAATTAATACTTCATGTTTAAAGTTTACAATTACCAAAACTAGTCATGAATTTGTATCAAATTCAGTTGCTGCTTTAGGTTATCACCCTTTTCTACAACCACCCAAACAAAAGCAATAAAGAAGCTCTGTTATTTTATTCATTCTGAAAGCAAAACAATTTGATTTTTCATTTCAGTATTATGCATCCTAAGCCAGTACTGGATATTGGTATTTCTCCACAGGAAGCAACACACATCTTTTTGCCTTGCAATCAACACCAGCTCTGTTCTAATTCTTATTTTTACCATGGAAACGAGAAAAAAAACCCCAAACATCTCAAAATTGTCACTAGGTTTGACACAAAACGTCCCCTTGCCTGATTTTTCAGCTCTGCTGTTGAACAAATAAATAAGGAAAATCAGTATCCACACAGCTTTCGGCATATTCAGCTTTCAACCTTCTCTTTCCATTAGGAAAATAAGCCTGAAAGTCATGCTGGAAGTGAGGTGCCTGCATGGAGGCACCACTCCCAGAGCCTGGGACGTGGTCCAGGTCCCAGAGCCAGGTCCCAGCGTCGGACCCCTGCCAGCAGCCTGGACACCACCGCGGAGCCGCTTCCCAACCCTGGTGTGAAACAGCGACGGGACCCTTGGCTGGCAAATATTAAAACTTGAAAATAAGCGTAGCAGTTGAGCTCCTTTACTTGCTGATGGGATACAGAAAAAAATGAAGGTCAGACCTATATGGAGTCAGAGTGCCACGCAACCAGCTAAAGGAACAAGGCTTTTCTAGCACAGCATTTTTAAAGGTCTGCATGATTCTGAAGCACCCAACACCAACACTGAAATGCCCAAGGCACCCTACAAATAGGATTTAGAATGCTACAACGCCTTAGGCTTAGGGCAGTTCAAAGTCCTAGCACGAAAGTGGGGAGGCTCTGCAAAGCCAGACCCCATGCAGGAGGCACTCAAAGCTCTTGATCGCTCACTGCTTGGCATCAAGGCACCAAGAAGAACCCAGGCCCCTGCCCCTGCTCCTGCAGCACCGCCTCTCTGCTTCCAGAGGTCTGGGCATCTCCTCCGGCTCCCTTGAGTGGGAAGGAGCCAAATCCGCACCACCCACTCCCTCGAAATCACCTGTACAGCCTCTCCCTAACATTCAGGCAGTGCATTTTTATATTACCAAGTCAAGATCGATACTTCAAAGAGAGAATACACAAGCAAACACAACAGTGAAACATCTGCCTACGTGTCCGTTCATGTGTCCAGAGCTTTAAACCTAGTAAGAATTAGGATTTGCTTGAAAAAGGATTTCTGAAGGAGGAAAATTCTTATAATCAAAGCCATTTGCCTTACAAAGATAAGGATGAAATAGATTTGGGGAAATTTACTTTGACCAAGCTGAAACAACAGTTTTCCAATGGTTTGTGAATACTTGTAAAGCACTGAGGAAAAATCACATTAGTTCCTGGAGCATTTATTAGCATTATCACGTGCTTAACCTGTAATTAATTTAGCAGAGCATACTTATGTTCAGTCAATCCAGAGCACTGAAGGCTTCACAGGGACTCATTTTTTCTTGGTTGCCTTCGAATATTTAGAAATCTTTGTTCCCTAAAGCTAACAGAAAAGCAAAATGTATTTCCCTGACATCAGAGAAAGGGGACTGTAAAAGTGTGGCCATGTTTTATTGCACCATCTCCTCTATGCTGTCAGTGCAAGGGTATTTATTCTTTGCCTGTTGTTGAGAAACACTACATTCTCTAAAAGACTTGAAAATATAGATTTCTTGAGAAATTAATCCTATTGGATGATTAAATATTGATTGCCTATATGCACAGTTATGTTTATAAAAAATAAACACATCCTTAGTCCATTGTACTTGGCCTATTGATTTCAACCATAAATTTCTTCATTGACTCAAAAAGTCAGACAAGCATCTCTTTAATTAATGACAACTGGATGCAATGTAAATTAATCTACTGTATACTCCTATAAAAAACTATGGCGATCTTTAAAGTCATTTCTTTACAATTTGTAACAATGACGACAATTGATTTTCCTTAATAAAAAAAGAGTTTCTTTAGCTGTTATATATATAAAATAGCACTGTTCGGTTCATGAGCGAATACTTCTTCTATCTACACACTGTAGAGGGAACACTCCTGTGTAGCGTTTGCCTCGTTTCCGCCGTGGAAATCCAGTGGCTGCACTTTTTTAACAATTTTGCCCAGCAATATAATCAGAGCTATCTGATTTTGAACATAAACCTTATCAGGTAGGTGGCTCCTGTGGCATCTTCATTTCAAAGGATAGTTACGGCCCTGACATGACTCACAGTGACAGATATCTGTAATTCAGGCAAAAACAACGCGGCCAGCTGCAAAGCATGTTCTGCCACGCTTATCATCAGTTTATTTTCCGCTGCGCATCATGTAGTACTGCTCTTGATGGCATCTCTTTTCTTTTCTGATATTTTCACACACAATCAGTGGAACTGCCAAAACCTCACAGTTGTTTCCGTGCTGAGCTGGTGCCCGCTCTCTGCTCTGCTGCAAACGCCAGCCGCTGTCGCAGCGACAGCAGCCACGAGGTCAAACCCCGCTCAGAGCAAGCACGCCAGGGGTTTGCTCCCTGGAGCCAGGGACGTAGTCCCAGCCAAAGCGCCCTGAGCGAGTCTGGACACCGTTACGGGGTGGAGGCGTTTGCCGGAGGAGCACGTGGCCACCCCTCCGCTGGGCAGGACCTCTGCTGCTGGCTGCTCTCACCAGCACCCAGGGCTCAGCCTCCCTTCACCAGGCGACGAGGCACATGGCAGCTGCGGCTACACGATAAACCTCTTCTTTCCCTCTTTTCTGCCTGGAAAACAGAGTATCTAAAGCACATTTAACAGCGGGCACGATCTTCTTCAATTGGCTAACTTCTAATACATAAGAACAATCGCAGGCATGTAAACCGACTTTCTTCTTGCAGGATTACATTAACAATCACTCTGTATTTGCTCCGACCACTCATTTTACTTATTTTGTGTTTACCACGTTGTGTAAATGGTTTTATTTGATACACAAAAAAGCATTAAAAAAAGTTCTCTCTTTTTTTCTTTTTTAAGAAACTAAAAGTCTCTGAGTCTTTAGTAATGAGGAGCTTGGAGTCCAAAGATGCAGAATGCTATAGATGCAGTTTTTATAGGCTACAGATTGATGGATGAGTGGTTCAGATGTCAGAAACATCTGTCTGTGATCCACATTTATGGCCTGATATTTGAAGAAGAAAGAGATGGGAACAATTTAAGGAAAGCTGGTATGCGAAAGCTGGAAGCTAGATAATCCAACAGTTTAGTCTTCTTTAAATATGTATTACACCTCAGGATTTAAAGGCAGAGTGGAAAATCGTAACCCGGGAAAAGAGAGATGTCATTTTTATCAAAGTAAAATCAAAATACAGCACAAATATCTGCTAAAAACTTGTTAATTGGAAGATAAAATACACTGCCTTCTGTTTTTCCATACAAATGAATGATAATAAAAACATCTTTTAAGATATGAATTAGGACATTTCAGTCCATTTGCTAAGTAAATTGTAATTCAGGATATTTCATAGCTGGAAGCTTCTTGTTGTTTCTTTGCTTTTAACAACTTTACACACAGGGACAAAAAGGATACTGTATTTATAATAGGCATGACTTTCTTTAATCAGAAAGGCAATAAAATCTATCCCCGTTCACTTTTTCCTTTGTGGCAAATTTGATACAAACCTGTACATGCATGGGTATGAGAACTGTGATATGGCACGGACAGAAAATTACCTACTCCATTTTGCAGCCAGTGACCGTGCAGCCTTCACAGAAATCCCTTTCACGAGCACATAATATGTATTTGAATACGTCTGACCCTGTACACTGCTGAATGAAAGCAGAAGTTAAAAATACAATAAAGCCAAACGGTGACCAGAAGGAAGCGTACAGAGAAGTGACCTGCTCCGGGCTGTTTGAAGAGACTTTCTCATTATCAGCTGACTGGGACCGCAGACATCTGTAGACTGAAAATAAAGGAAAGGTAGGAACTTTCATCTTTCAAATAACAAGCTTGAACAAGTTACTCTCTGGTTTACAGGTACCGGTTGACTTTTCATTACTTCTTTAAAGCGGAGTCGTTCGTTTTCTAGGTCACCGTGGCCGCATCGCTGCCGGCGGTGCAGGGAACGTGGCAATCGCCTGCTGAGGGACAGAGCAGCCACCACGGAGACCGGAGCCGCAGACCCTTCGTGTCTGCTCCGGGAAAGCCTCATCTGTTTCATTTGCTTCCATCCTGCTGACAGTAAATATCAGAGCGCTGGAAGCACTCGCTTATCGCTGCTTGAATGTTTGTGCAACTCGGGACTCACTAACTATAAAACCTACCGGAATCTGTCTTTGGCCAAAAACAAGTTATGGAACGGAAACACCTCCACGTGGTGCCCAGACAGCACCAGAACTGTTCTGCACAGCGGCAGGCTGCCGGCACGGATCTGCACCGGGAGCTGCAGGTGAAGCCGCTGCTGCCACCCACTGAGGAGCTGGTAAGGAAAAGCACAAAAATATCCACAGCCGCCCAGTCAAAACCAAGCATGTGCTCCGTGAAGCAAGAGCTTGAAGGTGAGGTCCAGAAGTGGTTTGTGCTGGGTGGATAAACTCTCAGGAGTGTAGAAACACTCTGAGTGATGTTTGGGACCACTTTTGTATGCACTTTGAAAACATACAAGAGAATGTCAAGGCAATTCAACGTGTAGGGTTTCATGGCCTTTTAGCACAAAATCCTGAATTTGCCTATGTTCCTAACCTGATGCATGCCATGCTATATGAGTTTGCTAATTTATTTCATGAGCTTCAGACTCCCCCCATGACTGAACTCCACTTTATCGTTGAACGTTTAATGAAAGCAATTACAAGAGTCTTGACTACCTCCAAAGGCTGACCAGGGGACACGTACAATACAAATACAAAAACATGGCTTTCAAATACAAAAAATTGGAGGAATCTGGATCACTAATTCCAAAGCCAAATCCAAAGCTGAAATACATTAACGTCAGAATATTCTTCAGAGAGCTATTAATGCGACAGAAAAATGTTCCTTATGTGCAGACAATGTCTTGGCAGACCTCAGAACCTTCAGAAGCAAGTAGAGGGTGACCAAATCTATGCAGTCACCATGATGAAAGACACAGAAGGTTGTACTCATTCTTCAATTCGAGTCCTGAGCAGGATAGTTACAAATGAAAGGCTGTGTGCAACAGTGACCCTGAGAAATGGAAATTCCCTCTACTCTACACTGCTTTTTCCATAAATGCTACAGGCAGGAGGATTTATAGTCTCCTGAGTTACACCGCGATACAAAATAGGGGTTCTGATGGTGTCACACATGTCAATTTTATTGCTGATTATTTTGAATGCATCCTCACTCCATGATTTAAACCAAAAAAGTGAATACCAGTCTGCCATTAATGACAGATGAAGTCATGTACCCACCAGCTAACTCTACTCTCAGTGCCAAAAGGGTCTTACAGATAAGAGGCTGCACCTCACACCGACCGTACTGCCCATCGACACTTCAGGACTGGCACTCGCTTGCTCCCAGTCCCTGCCACGGCACCCCAGTGCCACCTCCCCTTCCCTGTGGTTGAGGTCTGTTCTGCTCCAGGATCAAAGCTCACCTGATCACTACAGTAAAGCTAATGTCTTCTGATTATCGTATTGAAGTTTAATACCTACTGTCTGTCCGGGCTATTGTTTTCTGTATTGTTTTGGAACTCTTACTGAAACAAAGTTATCTACAGTTTGAATAAAAATGTGAACACTACTAAGAAGACAAGTATAAAAACCTTTTAAAAAATAATTATCTTTCTTCTCGTGGAACTTGGTAATAAAAATGCACTCAGGGCTGTAACGTGTGGCCCTGATCTCCCCACAACACAATGAGTATCTTCATTACTACCATCATCCATGAAGCCCTAACCCTGTTAGGTTCTACCATGCCATGTTTGGCTTGACCCACTGGAGATGCATCCTCTCTGTTTGCATTTTTATGGAAACAGGGGAAACACCCCTTGACTGAAAGCAGGCGACATGATTTTGCTCTTGGTAAGGGTCACAATGTGCACTTCTCTAATGTGTGGACTCAGATCAGTCACAACCTTGAATGTGATGACACTGCATTCAAGTCAGTATCTTTTTTTCCCCTCCTTAAAGACAGGATAAGATGTGATATAAACCAAGAGACTCCATTTTAAGACTTTAAAATTGGCTGGCTCCCAGATGAATTCACTAAAGTCTGTGGGATTAAACAGGAGCTGCACTGTTCCCAACCCCAGCGGGCAGGTTCTCCTGCTCTTTTACTACTGCTAGACATCTACCAAAAGCGTTTTTCAATTTTTAATCCCTGTTTTGTTAGGCGTTCACAAAAGGCGGGTTAATTATTAACTCACGTTAAGGCTAGTTTTCAGAGAAAGTTTTCTAATTCCTTCTCAGTGACATATCAAATTCGAAGTTCACGTATTGGGAAACCGGGCTGGAGCCGACTCCCACACTTCAAAGCACACGGCACGGCCGTGTCGCGGGCGAGCTGGGCACTGCCAGCAATGCTACTGCCAACCGCACGGACGTGGTTTTGCATATTAAGCAGCAGGTTTATCTGCAATAGGCAGACCGTTATTTGTCTGAGGGCAACAAGAGATTAAAGTATTGAAGTGGCATCAAGATTCAGTTCCCAAGCTTAAAATTAAACACTTTATGCTTATACCAACCGCTACATTTCCATGATCAAGAAGCTATCTATCCCAAGACACGTTTCATATTGCAGTGGTGACAACGTAGTGAGTAGCCCACAACGCTACAACCTTCTCTGGATGGACCTCGAACGACAGGTAGTGCACTCCTGTCACTAGTGAACCAACTCATTTTCTTGTGATTTCTAAAAGCTATTTACGAATGACCACATTCTTTCACAGAAAATAATTACATAGTGACAAATTAATGACTGCAATCAAGATGACAAACCCGACCCTTTTAAAGTAAAGCATGCTGGAGCTCTCCTGCTCAGTCAATACTGTGAACAAGCGAGGTTGTCTTGGTAAATGAACTGGAAAAACAAAGCTGCATTTTAAGCAACCTACATGAGTCTCTGCATAAATAGATCAACGAGTAATAATGCAATTAGACAAGCGCATGATGCCAAAGTGCATTTCTAAGGAAAGCGAACATACTGATTTTGCTTAACTTTTTAAGTAAGAATGAATTTTTGCCAATAAATAACAGCTCAACTGTCAGATATGAATGTTTCAACAAACCATTTCTTAAATACTTAAGACAATTGCTGCACGAGAGGAAAGGAAATAGCCACTAGATGTTTAATGAGGTTCTCAAAATGTAAATGTGATGTTTTAAATCGCTCAAAAACACAGATGCATTGCAGTAGGGTGCTCATTTGCTTATTGAAAGGCAATATGGTTTGTATTCAATTTAAACATATGTATGTTTCAGAGAATAAAGAATTCTCTAACAGCAAAAGAATGGGTGAAGCAGTTGTCTTTAGGGACAAATCACTCTCATCCCAAAAATTTATAATTTTTGCAACGTACATTATTTGCGGAAAGCGCTTACTTAGTATATACACTAGCTAGTATGTTCAGATTTAGCTACAAACATCCCTCACCTAGGAGCAAGCAAAATCTGTGTTTAAGGAATTGCCAACCTAATTGCATTATTAAAAAAAAGATAATTCTCATTTACCACCTCTTCTCTCCAAACTGCAACGAAAATTTGCACAGGACTTTTAAAAGCAAAGAAATCCTTCCTGGCCTCAGCTGTATGAATGGAGACAGTATATCACTGTGGAGCAGAAACAGGTTTAGTTTCGTAATGGCACTGCTCTTTTTTTTTTTTTTTTTTTCCCAAGATCTATTTTTTACTATGATTTTTTTCCTAAATTACAGATATCTGTTTCAGTAAGGACAGAATTTATGGTGAGAGACAGCACGACTATGCCCAGTAAAAAATACCCAAGTGTCTAGCAGACATTTGGGATTCCTAACCTATTAGCTTAAGACCGATAACGAAGGTAAGACCATACAAAAGTAATAGCTGGTTTTGCAGAAACCTGGAGGCAGGAGCCAGAGAAGCATCTCAGCAAGAGGAAGCCTTGGTCTGCAGAGTTCCCAGCGCTGGGGTCTGTCCTGCACCGGCTGTCCCTTATGCAGTCATTAAGGCTGCTCATGGGGAGCCACGTTGGTGAAGTCTCAGCTTTGATCATTGGTAAGTAGGCAATTCATCTAATTTTTATTTTTTACACCTGAAGATCTGCAGCGCTCATTTGGTAAATGCACTCATTAACGGCACTTGGGAAAATCCAGGCAGACCTCAAACAGATTTAATAGTTTCAGTTCATGCACCGTCTAGACGTGCAGATACTTACTCAACCTGAGTGGCCTTAGAAACAGGTCAGGAAGCTCAGAAGATAAATATTCCCTTTACAGGTTGCCAGAATTGCTCATCCCAGTGCAGAGGGGAGACGCTAAGAGGTGTGACAGCTTCCTTTGCCACTCAAGAGCACTTCCATTTGTTACCAAAGACCAGAAATACAGCAAATACTCAATACTTGGCCAACAGAAAAAACACTAACTGGACTTTTTTCACTGTGAAGTATCGTGCAGTGAAACTCCAAGTTCTTGTTTGAGTTTGGTGGTGAAGACCATTGCCTCCCTTGGAGTCTAAGCTCTTTTGCCACGCTCTTTAACATTTTTACCACGGGCTGCCGCTGCCCTCCCGTCACCTGGCCGCAGTGCTGAATTTGCAGATAACCTGCCCAGAATACCAGATGCAAAGCCTAGGGAAATGGAGAGATGTCTCAGGAGGGTGGCGAGGGGAAACACTGCACAAAGAAGTCCAGCATGAGCGTGACCGCATCTGCTCTCGGTGACATGGGACGTCCAGACTTCAGGTGAAGCGTCTCTGAGCGTGAATCTTGATGCTGTCTTTAAATATGCAGAGGTAAAATCCCTTTCCCAAAGCGAGCCCTACTAGCAGTGAGTATTTCTGACCTTTCTCTATGTTTCAGCTTCATAAAATTGTCTCAAAGGAATACTGTGAAAATAAGTTCATTACAGCCCATGAAATAAGGCACAGCTGTATCCTACCGACACAGGAAGAACAGAGCAAATTTATCTTTAGAACAGGTCTTGAAGGTGGGAGAGCAAAGAAGACGTAAAGAGACATATGGAACAGTCATAGGGAAAGAGGTGAAGCTGATTCAGTGAGCAATACTTATTCAGCGGGTCAAACAGCTCTATTCTGGCATTATTTAGTTTTGGGACACTTGATGATGTCAGAAATAGTGTTCTTCAAGCTACTTCTGTGTGCGTGAATGACGCGTGCCAGGGGAGATGCTCACTTTCCATGCAAGGGGCAGTGGCAGCAGTGAACTCACTGATGTGGGATGATACGAAGATCACAAGTGCAAATAGTCCAAAGGGAACTCAACCAATTCAGGGAAGAACGGTACGTGAGGGGACACAAAATGTCACAGCTGAGGGACAACCTTTGGCTCAGAGAACTTTCCACCTCCATTCCCCTTTGGGTTGCACCTCTCCTTCAGCACCCGTGGCTTGTCTGGGGTGCAGATAAACTCTTGGGATAAAGGAACTATGCCTTGAGCAAGTGCAGCTATTGCTAAGTTTCATCCTGATAGCCTAATATATTTTAAGAGGGTACCTGCAATATACTATGCGATTTATTTATGATTCTTAGGAATTGATGCTTCTCTGAAACTATCTTCAATAAACAGAATGTATCCTTCATCAGAATTAAATTTCTGTAACATTCAAAGGCCTCTTCAAAAGTTTCTTTATGCTGTATTTTACTATGACAAAAAGCATGCTGCATGCCAGACACACAAGTCTTAATTGTCATGCATTTGCCTAAGGACATATGCCATAGTTTTTATGTAGATCTTCAATTTTCAAAGTTTCATTGTTCTATTTCTCTGTTAGTTTTCATTTTTGCAAATCCTTTATATTTCTGAACAACTGTATGACCATATGAAATCAACACTAACAAGAAAACCATCGCTGTCATTTACAGATTTTTTTTTAAACAGTCTTGCATTACAGGAATTTATATGAAGAATAAGGCAGCGTGTTGAAAAATATTTCCAAGTAATCATATTTTTCATTTTAAACCTGGATCTGATCAGCATCAAAACCCTGACAGCCTGCTGTTTGCGTTCATTGGACAACCACACAGCAGCGGGGTGAAAAAGCAGGCACGAAAACATACATCCCATCTTATCTGCTCCTCCGCTGTTTGCACTGTAAGTGGAGCACGTTTTCATCAAGGGCCCAGCTTCTGCTGGAGGGGTGCCCATACACGGCTCAACAATTTAAAGAAAAGCACCCCCTTGTTTGATGGTGCAGAAGATCCGTGCAATTCAGGCACTCCCCCTGCGGCTCTGGCTGCAGCACGCAAAGCCAGCGCTGTGCTTCAGCGCACGCTCAGGTGCACCAGGACGGGGAGTCTCAACCCTACCACAAGGGTCTAAACGTAGTGAAAAGCAAATAACTCCTTTAATAAAACAAATTCCTCCAGCTTGAGTAATTTCTCTCTCTAAATTGCTCTTCAGTTTACTCCATTTTCTCCTGCGTCTCTCCTAAAGTTTGACTGATACACTGCATTTTTCAGCAGTAATCAATTCATATTGCAGATTTTTCTGCTGAGACGGAATAAACGGAAGTTGAGTGTGACCACCATGC
This sequence comes from Mycteria americana, assembly GCF_035582795.1. Lineage (NCBI taxonomy): Eukaryota > Metazoa > Chordata > Aves > Ciconiiformes > Ciconiidae > Mycteria > Mycteria americana. The sequence continues at coordinate 72,768,579 of NC_134369.1, read as the reverse complement.
ACAGGCTGAGGCTACGGCATGGGACTTGATTTTGGCAATGTTGGGGGACAGCACATGCTCCTGAGTACAAATAAGTGTGTATTTTTTTATCACTGAAGGGAAACGTGCAACGAAAGCCTCAGCTTATGTCACCGTCACTGCTTCAAGCACAAGAGCGTGATAACCTCCTCCGCCTTCCCATGCAGGACTGGTCCTTTAGAGAATTACTACTTTGCCACTGTTGGCTAAAGTCAAGAAGGAGACTGGGCAATAGAGATCTCTGCCTCCTGCAATGTATAAATATACACAGAGAAATGTATGGACACGCCTGAGACATCCTGAAGAGAAAGATTAGGTATTGCCCAAAAATGCAAGGTATCCAAGGAGGGTGATCCACAGAGCTTGCTATGAAGCTAGGGAATTCATACATCCTGCCCCAGGTTCATGTTTTTTTCTTCTTGATTAACGCAACCCTACTCTTCATTTTTTTTCCATAATTACATCTTTCTCCTTGATCGCTTCACGTGCTTTCACAACACTGGTGGAACCCTCCTTGGCTCCTGCACCTCTCTTCCCCATCAGATCTGGCCAAAATGAAGAGCTGGGTTCAGAGATCACAGGGAGTAACTTTAGGACATGCTTGTGTGCTTTGTTTCCCTGAGAAACCAGGCTAAATAGTTAATATAAATCAGGTATTAAAATTAGCAATGAAATAGCAGGAGTTTATGCTTATATAATGAAAATCAAACCAAGGCAGTCCCAGCAGGCAGTAATTGCTTGGATCAAATGAATATGTCAGATTTTGCCTGTAAAGTTTTTTGAGGAAAGGGAGTTTAGTTTTACAGTCCACATTTTGTGGTAATGTGAATGGGCACTGCTCTGCCTGGGATGTTTTCTGTTTGCATCTCTAGAAAATACAGCCCCCAGCCTCCCAGACAAGGTATTCTGGAGGTGCACAGTTAACTCCCGGGCCAGGGAGGGTGTTTACAGTCAGGAGCATCTCTGGGATCAAAGTCAGAACGTCAGGACCTGACAGAAAAAAATGTATTTATGTATATAACTTCTACCTCTGAATTTCCTAAGATGTAATCAGTAGAATTTTTTTTTTTTTTTTTTCAGAATTATACATAAGCATTTGCCTAATCTATCCGAAGATTGGGAGATGTAACCATTTTTAAATGGCTATTAAAAGCATTTGGTACAAATCTCAAATGAAAGCCCTCAGCTTGCTATTTTGAAACGCCAGCCTCAGTCTTGTGAAGAATAAGCACAGGAGATATCAGTATTGCAAACTGAAAATTGTAAAACAGAACCATTGCTTCTCTAATTCAACTTACCAAACCCAAGAAAATCAATAAGAAACGTGCCTTTGCATGTTGCACTCGTTTTTTTGCCAAACTCTCTCTGTCTAATTTCACAAGTGCAGACATAACAGGAAAAACAGCAAAGCCTTGTTTAGACTTCCAGAGAGAAATGCACACTGTGAAATCTTCAGGACAGCTTATATCCCTCTGTAGAAGGCAGCTTAAAATTTTTCATGAAAACAACATAGAAATATTCCAATATACATGTGAATTTTCAACTCCCTCACTTCCTCCCCTGGAATTAATTACTACAGATGTGAGTAATTATTTTTGAATGGTTCTGAATACAATTTTTGTGTACATGTTGATGTATAGCTATTTTACATGTTCTATAGCCAACCAAATGAAAATACCCAGCTTGCAAACATCTTTCCCTTAGCAGTAGATTGTGTGATGACAGCACCATGATCCTGATAGAAGGAACATCTGGAGAATTACTGCCCATCAGGTGGGGGCCTTGAGTGTGCTAAAATAAATAAATTTCTCATAAGTGACTTTAATTCTAAATACAGTACTTCAGTAAATAACAATTTCCATTCATCTATTTCCATTTTCACTCCATAGGCAGAAAAATGGCACTTTTCTATTCTTGTGACTCCACTTCATCTCCCGGGACCTTTCCTCTCCCTTTTTGACCTTCTTGGCTTCCCTGATACGTCGTTAAACCAAGATCCACTTTTTTCCTCAAATAACTTTTCTAGCATTTGCTGTGCCAGTTTCTCTCAACTTCTCTTTAACCAATGCTTAAAATGCCGAACAAGTTTCTCCTGTGTCCTGCTTTCCTACCATTAAATTATCCTCTTGTGCCTGAGATGTGCCTTTATTTTAACCCTAGTGACAAGGTAGCTGACAAGAAGCAGTATCTGACAGAAATGTGTAACCCTGTTCAGGTGATTCATACAGGGTGGAGTCTGGCAGCCCTATTCCAGGAATATTAAGAAAAATAAAGCAAGCCCCAGAGAAAGAGGACTGGAGAGAGAGATGGTCCCACAGAGGCAATGGGCCATGGTTACCGAGCACCACCAAGAAGAGGGTGGACTCTCAGCCCTAATTCACTGCAAACGCATGCCTGTGTGTCTGACAGCTGTACTCACAGAACACAAACGTGTCAAAAGCCTTGTATTTTTAATATAATACTATAGCTTTTGGCCACTGCAACAGACAATGTGGACCTGTATCTTCAAGCATGAAATGTATTGCTCCATTCTCTACCAACAAGCAATCGTAGACTTCTACCTGTTCCTCTTGACTATACCCAGCTCTGGCTGTATCCCTAATTTCCAACTTACTCTGCCATACAAGACTGCAGTAATCATAAATGAGCATCTCAAATGGACCTTCATTTAGGCTCCATGCATCTCTTATTTTTCTGCTCCGATCTGCATTCAGATTTCTGCTTCAGCAGCAGCAGTGGCAAGATTGCTACTGATACTCTGATGGACTAGAACGATGTGCTGCCCTTGGATCAGAATCACAGACTCACAGAATTGTATAGGTTGGAAAAGACCTTTAAGATCATCGAGTCCAACCGTAAACCTAACACTGCCAAGACCACCACTACACCATGTCCCTAAGCACCTCAGCCAAGCGTCCTTTAAATACCTCCAGGGATGGCAACTCAACCCCTTCCCTGGGCAGCCTGTTCCAAGGCTTGAGAACCCTTTCAGTGAAGGAAAATTTCCTAATATCCAGTCTAAACCTCCCCTGGCGCAACTTGAGGCCATTTCCTCTTGTCCTATCACTTGTTACCCGGGAGAAGAGACCGACCCCCACCTCTCGACAGCCTCCTTTCAGGCAGTTGTAGAGAGCGATGAGGTCTCCCCTCAGCCTCCTCTTCTCCACGCTGAACAACCCCAGTTCCCTCAGCCGCTCCTCATCAGACACGTGCTCTAGAACGTGTCCTCCTCTCATTGCCAGTCTGGAAAAAGCTCACAAAAACTGGGGGGAAATGGATGGGCTCAATTCTTTCTTTCCCTTCTTTGGCATGGGGAACTCAGACGGCAGATGTGCTTGCACGTGCCCAGATGTACCAGGGTAGCTGTCCACCACCTTTATGCTTCCTAAATTTGGTCAACACACAGGAGAACGCACAGTAGTGAAAGGAATGCTTTAATCTTTCCTTCCTATGGCTCCAGTGGCCCAAGAGAAGTAGATATTATATACATTGTGGTATTTCTCTGCCACCTTCTGAATCTTTCTTTATGCCAAAGGTTGGCAGCAGGACTGGCCACAGACTGAATCTGTTGTCCTCAAGGGCTTTCCTCCTTTTGGGAAAGGGACCAACCACTTCAAGTCCCTTTTACCCTGCCAAAATTGTCTAGACTGGTCTTGCAAGAACTGCAAATCAGACCAGGTTCCTTGCTATTATCTCATCAACTAAATGCTTTTTTTTCTAAGCAAACAAGCCAGAAATTTCCATGAGGAGAAGACCACATCCGTAACAACTCCTTGGAGGGACAGGGCCTGGATGCATACTGCAGAGCTATGCTGTCTCCTCGAGACATGCTTGAGGGCTCTGAGCGCTGTCAAAGCGCACGAGCAGCAGCTCTTGCACTCACTCAACACGTAAACTCCATGGCCATTTACTTAGTGCTTCATTTTTTAAAACAGTTATTTGTCACTGTTCAATTAAAGAGGAGCACAGCCGTGTGCGCTGCTTGGCGGCTAGATGCTCTGTCACAGCAGGCTTGGCAGATACTGCAGCTCAGCATCCTCAAAGCCGATTAAAACCCAACACCGGGAAGTGACTGTCCATGTGCTGCATCAACTAGAAACGCAGCCAAGAGCCTTGTGCTTGTTAAAAAATAACGTTAAGCACAGAATGAATCCCCAGAAGGCAACAACAGGAGTGTACGGGCTTAAGCAGAAAGCAAAGTGCTCTAAATAATTCCTGTTCCTCCCTGATTCTCCCAGGAGGGAGCATCTGTCACACACTACCATGTCAGCAGGACAAACTCGACGGAACAAACTTCTGCTCACCATCAGTGTGCTGGATATGCAGTTTGTAGCTTTAAATATAGGGGTGGGAGGAGAGCTACGCAATGATCTTAATGAAAGACATATAGATAACAAGCATATAAATGCAGTGATTCTTACAGATTTTCAATTCATTTCTCAAATTGATTAATTTTGTTCTTAAAACATGTATTTTCACTGTTACAAAGCAACCACAAAATCCTGAAGGTCCCGATAGCACAACAGCTGTTCCTGGCGTCCACGGTGAAATAGCTCGTACCTCCTGCTCGTAGCTCTACGTAAACAGGACTGAAATGTTTTCATTGCATACGTCCCCCCCAGCACGGCACAGCTCTTTTGCTTCAGCATCTCTGTTCCACCGGCGTTCTGCCTGCACGATACCTCTGGCACCGGACATTTCTCTCTGGTAGTTTCTGTTGCCAGCAAAACTTTTCAAAACTCTGCTTGCCTGAGCGGGTCAAGGCAGAGACATCTCCAGCTCTCCAACCTCACTACATGCCAACCAGTGGAGATACTTCCCTGTTGTTACGACGCTGTACAATCTCATTACTCCTAGCAGAACAATTTGCCTTTAAGGAAAATCCCTAGTCTGCCACATTCTATTACCAGCCTCCTTTGCCCTTTAAAAGTTTCATTATTAAGCACATCCTTTGCGTTGCTTTCTACAGCCACCTGGCAAATGCAAAAATGGAGCTAAATCACTCTGCATCTCATAAAAAACTCTTGTTTTTATAAAATGACATTAAAAATACTGTCCATATGTCAGACTTCAACAATTCCACAGAAAATTCAGCAAGCCTCAACCTGCTATCAACTAAATATTCCCAGAATACTGCCTGGATTCTGTCTCAAGTGAAGCAGCAATGTACAGGTCAGGTAAAGAGGAAGCGAAGCTTGGGCTCCGATGTTAGCATTCTTAATACAAAAGCAATTTACTGATCAGATAAAGGTAACGGTGTTAATCGAATCACAGGCAGATACCAACACACTGACCCACCGCACAGCCCACCGGCAGTGTTTTGCGATGCATTAGGAGATTAAAACAAACATTAAGAGCAGTCACTTTTTACAATAGCAGCATGCTGGGCTGCAGGCTGCCCTCCAGCTCAGACCCTCACTTTCACCTGGAAACCCTCGCGCCCTGTTTCCGCCATGCACTTTGCACAGACGTGAGCGGTGTTTTCTGGATGCTCATCCCCGCTTTTATTATTAAATAAAGCAATAGCAAAACACAGTTAAAAATACATTGCTAAGTCAAATAAACTATCTAAACACAAACAATTCGGAAGTAGCGAGTAGCAAGTAGTACTGCTGGTAGCAAGTACCAAGAGGTGTCAAAACAAATAAGGAGTTTAATTATCACCCCTGTTTCGGGGGGAATCACTGCAATAATGGACAAGCGTGTCTGGACGGCTCACTAGGTTCTAAATCATCCACATGTTAAATGTGGCTTCAGAGAGACGAAAGGAAAATATTTTGATTAGCCTGACAGAGAGTGTTGTCAAAGGAATTAGAGTAAAATAACTCTAGATAATTATATAAATAGATAATTAAAAGTGAATTAAAATGAAATGGAAAAAAGAAGCTAAAAATCTTAATGCAATTAATTTCATTATATATTCTTTTACTTCAGCAAATTCTTTTTTTTAATTTACTAATTCCTCTTGGGTACTGGGAATAACGGAACTGATTTGTGCCCAATGATGCAAACAGTTGCATAAACATGTATTAAAAGTCACCGATTTTCATTTCAAACTGGTTAGATGCAGGCAGAGACAAACTCTGAGTGAAGGAGAGCCAGCGCCCTCCAGGTATCAAAGCCCTTCCCTGGACGCGTCCCAGCCGACTCCACAACTACCACGGAAGTTATACAAGCAAAAAACCCCATCCGCTCAGCATAAATAACATGATCAAATTGTATATTTATTTTGCAGCTTACAAAGCTCATCCTAGTAGGAGATCTGTCAGATAACAAAATACTTTCTGCACTCACATTTTCAAAAAAATATGTCTTCAAGACTCTGTCTTAATCCCCGATCTCTTTCTCCCTGCACAAACTATTATTTCAGGAAATGAATATCCAAACTTATACTTTCTAAATCAATCAGTTGTGGTATTATTTAAAGAAAAGCAAGCTTAACAGGAGACTATAAAACAAGACCAAAACAATATCAGATGGATTCTCATGAGTAAGCCGCAAAACATCTTAATTTGATTGCAGCAGGTCCAGGTTGGGAGTGGGAGCCGGGGGCACGTGCCCAGGAGCCGGGGTGGTGGGAGCCCTGCAACCCTGACCGGGCACGGCACGGCACGGCACGGCACGGCACGGCACGGCACGGCACGGCACGGCACGGCAGCCGCCTCTGCCAGCGCACGGCTGAGCCAGACCAAAGCTGGCAGCCCAACTGGTAAGATGTGACTCGGAGGTGGACGTGGTGGCCCAGGAGGTGTTCATAGCAAGGAGTGTTATTTTCAAACCATGTATTTTTCCTTGAGAAAGCCTAGCAATGCCAAAACCCAAGCTCTCAGTGTCAGTCTCTGGCACGCTTGTAGTGTTTGGCATGGACAGACTCTAGACAGGATCGCAAACAAGTGTTATGGCACAACAATTTCCTGCCTTTAGAACAGAAAATTGTGAGATTTTGTATGGGCTTTGCTGTAGGAAAGTGCAAGTCCAAAGATCACTTTGCCCCGCGAAGGGGAGTAAGCAGAAGTGTTGCCATTTAATGAGAGTTTAAGCAACGCACAGATTGGTTCTTTCACTTTAATTGTGTATTAAAATTCAAGCTTTGTAGCACTAACCTTCAAAGAAGAAAGATGATATTTTTATTTTAAAATTGTTAAAGGGAAAATTAATGGGGATGGCTACGTTAATTTAACAATTCCTCTGCAAGTGGGTTGGTCCCACGCTTCCTTAACAGTGCCAATCCCCACTGAAAAGTTCACAGTGAATCTATGAAGACACAAGTGTGATCGGCTTTAATGTGGTCAAGAAAGATATCTCAGTTCTCAAGGATCACCACATGTTTCTGCAGGAAAGCTACAGCTATCCCTATATTTATCTATTTACATGGGAGATCTAATAAAAGATATATAGATACATACAGAGAGATAAAAAGTTTAATTTCACTGCAAGTTTCTTTCATGTAATCTTTCTAGCATATCTTGAGCCACAGCCTCTGCAAACCCTCTGAGGAACAGCTCTTTAATCTCTGCGTTTCACACTGCAAACGTGCAAATTAGTTTCCAGGATCTGCAAGTGGCAGAGGACTACTTCTGCAAGATGGCAGCAAACTTTCCAGAAGGAGGAGAAACAACTCTGTACTCACAGAAGATGAAAAGAAGGAGGAAAAAAATAAGTAAGATTAAAAAAAAAAAGATATGAAATAAAATAAACCAAAGTAAACCGAAGTAAAATAAAATAAAATAAAATAAAATAAAGTAAAATAAAATAAAATAGAACAAAACAAAACTAAATAAAGGCTCGGCAGTCCTCACAGAGGTCAGCGCTCAAAAGGCACGTCCTGCACGAACGAATTTCTTTCCTCACCTGCCTAATCCCTAAGCGATAGGCAAGGATGCGGTCCACAGCGTCGGGGTTCATCTGGGTCCACTGGAGACTGTAGGAGTAGACGCGGGGTCTGTTCTGCCACAGGGGGTTGTAGGTGTCGTAGTAGAACTCGGGAGCGTAGGCTTTGCCTGTAGGAGACAGGAACAAAACCGGGGAAAACAAAGAAACCAGAGAATGATCAGGCAGCCAGTTTTGGAGCCACGCGTTGAGACCCAGCCTGCAACCACCCTCTCCCCCTGTGTTTGTTTTGAGTAATTTTGTTAAATATCTTCTTCCAGAAACACGTTTTGCAATTATTTGCCTCCATACACTTTTTTAAAGGATTCATGGCCACAGTCTACCTTTATCGTTAATGCACTCCTCAGTGGCATCCAGGGCCCAGTTGTGGCCATGGGAGGGGAAAAATCAACTGAGCTCCTAGCAAAGGCAAGCTGGAGCGATGTAACGTGTCTCTGCACTAATTTTGCATGGCCCAGCTGACTAAAATAGAGATATCAAAACAATCTGCACTACACTGAGCAGAGAAAGACTCAGTGACAGCTGCTGTACCTGGCACAAATAATACGAAATTACATCCATGAGCTGGAAATTCAAGATGGACATTTCCAGCAACTGCTGCCTTCACCACATCTTCTCCTCTCCAGCTTCCCAAGTGAAAATGCACACAAGCCGCCCTTCGTAACACCGCAGATGTGCACGCTATTACAGTACATTATTTAGCTGAGCATACAGATTTGCACAACAGGGGGATATGACATCTCACAGTGCATGTTGGGTACACGAGTGTTTCACCAGAATGGTATTATAGCCTTCGTCCTTTCAAATATGAAAAAACTAAAGATGATTTCCTGAACACATGATAAAACATGGCTTGAATTCACTAAATTTGAGTTCCCTTTGACTGAAACCCACGAATGCTAGTGACACCTTTACATGCAAATTGCCTTTGTGCCTCTGGAGTATCCCATAAAGAGCGATTTGCCTGTGATAGCAAAAATGACAGAGAGTGCCCAATCTGTTTGCCTAGCCGTGGGCATGTAGTGGCATCTGAGATGCCGTAGGGTAGCTGAGCCATCTAGGCTGGCTGGAAGATAGGACACAAGAGCTATAAGGGACCCAGGACCTGCTAGTGCCATACCTGGAGCTGCGTGCACCATCCTAGAGCATCTCATATACACCAGGCACCTCTTTACAGGCAAATAAGTTGAGTTCATACAGGCTACGAGCAGATGTGGTAGGGACAGGGGTGTCTGCAAAAACCTTTGAGGGAACTTCACTCCACTGGAATACACGATTCCAACATACCCCCCAAAAACCTCAGTGGATTTGTGGTAAAGGAAAGTCAAACAATATTAGAGCACACACCAATACAGGCCAAAGAGTCCTAGATCATAGTTTTCTATTTTTAAGTCATTTTGCATCGATCTTTCTTTAGCACGCCATACCAACAACGCAGCATTGCTTCCGTTTCTTAAAGGAAAAAGGTTTGGATTGACTTGAAACAAGTTTTAACAGCTGGATTTGTAGGAAGAGTTGTTAATCACCATTTTTTTGCCCTGGGTCTGTTTCAACAGGAACAAAACCTCAACTCAAAGACTGACCGTCTTTTACGGAACGGCTCCATCCTTGCCCTGCCCGGCTCTGCTTCCTTTCCCTGGAGTTTCTATGCTTTGAGCATAATGCTATTGGGAACAGGATGGGGGCAAACACAAACCAGGCTCTTCCGTGTTAAATGCTATATTTTGTCACCTGAATTATGCAAAAAAGAGTTGAAACACGGGAAGCCAAAACATTTGCAGATGTTATCCTCCTGTGAAGGTCTAAAAGAGACTTGTCATTAGAGAAAAACAGAAGCAGAATTAGGTCTTTCCCCTCCCAAAGCTTATACCTCTGTTCTCCTTCTATTTATGCAAGGATTTTGTCAGTGGGAGTAATTATGAAATGCAATGAAAAACACAGGACAACCTCATGGGAAGACGTGGTCTGCCTGCTCATGTCGACCTATGAGAGGGGTATGCATTCATTACTCGCCTCCTTTAATTCAGATACTAGGAGCTTGTGCCAAAATGCACACTGTATTTAGGTATTTTCTCCTCAGAACTGTTCTTATCTACAGGTGTAAATAGAGATGGATGGGGAGGCATTTTGACCTAGAAGTCTGAGAATTTCAATCATCAGAAAGGTAGTGAGAAGAGGGGAACAGAGCATAAAAAACAAAAATTGAAAAGGGACAAAGGGGAAATCATGTGAATATATACCAATCTTGTGATTATTGATCAAGCTTTTATCTTTGGTTATGTCATCCCCTCCAGCCATGCTTTTCTTTTCAAAGGATGAAAAGCCCTTTTAGCCAAGATATTTTTGCCAGATTGCCCAACGAAAGTGCGCATTCAATTAGATCGGACTAGAGCAGGTATGCTAGTGTTGAAGTAGCAAACAGCAATACTCCAAGGACAAGAAGCAAAGTAAAACTGCTATTTTTAAAAAAATGAAATGTAAGATAAATGAAAAGAGGATCAGTGGTCGCTAAGATTTGTTTTCCTTATTTATGTGCAGTGGAAATAATGGAGAAAAGCTCATGCTGAATGAAAATTATAATCTTCCCCCTTCTACTGCAGGTGGCCATAATGGCATCTCTGGGGGTCTACAGAAAGGATCCATAATTAGACACTTGTCACAATATGGGCACTTGAACAACACAGTCACCTTTTGAGAAATAATGAGGACTCATGAAGAGTTGCATTATTCTAAATCTCTCTGAACAGAAGAGCTTTCTGGTGTGAATGGAGATGCTGAAAATTTAACAACACAACATTAAGACCTTAACTTGCGAACTTCAGAAGTACAAGAAAGCTGGGCAGTGTTTTAGAGTACACAAAAAGCAGACGTCACCTTTGGAGGAGCAGGAGCTATGAGACACACAGGCAGTCAGCCTGCGCTAGGCAGGTGTCCCCCATCACCACGACCATTTGCTCTGACTCTGGACAAACACCCTAAGCCTCCCACCACCCAACTGTGCCGCTTCCAGAGGTGATGTTGTCCAGCAGAGAGTTATCCTCCACTAGAGAAGTAAAGAGATGATGAAGAGTGTAAGAGACCTAGCAACAGCCCTTGGCGGAGCACGACTTGACTGTGGGGAGGCAGCAGCTTACTCGGAGGAAACCACCTGTAGTACAGGTTAGCTCAGCAGCCAGCTTCAGGCCCTGGCTGTGCGTGGAAGAGCACGTGCTTGGAAGGTGATGCTTGGAATTATCACATATTCCCCGCCTGCCGAGACGTCTCAAGCACGCAGAGCGTGGGGCTGCTGTCCCTCATACCCCAACTGGGCAACCCTTGGGGCTGCCAGCTCTACCTGCACCTGCCTTCTTCCCTACAGCAACGTCAGCCTCACCTTCCAAAAGCAACCCCCCTTGCTTTGTTCCGAGTACAGGAAACGTTTCCCTGGCTCACATCATTTTCCCTTTTTAAGTGCAGGCAGCAAAAATGGCCTTCCTCTCACTCCCTTCAGCTTTTGCAGCATTCAAGGATTTATTAAAACATTTCAGGACAGGCGGGCAGAGCTCAGCCTGCCCTGGGACCAAACCTCGCCAGGCTTCAGCTAACTGGAGGTAGCCGTGACCAACTGACCACTCCTCTATTGCCCATCGAAGTGGGTTTTGATGCACCGGGAGGGACCCCAGGTCTGTGCCAATTCAGATATATAGGGGAAAACGGTGAAACTCTTCTCAGTCCTCGGGAGGGTGCTGGCGAGAGGAGCAGCACGCCATGGCCGTTGGTCGAGGGGTTAAAGGCAAGGCGACGTCCGGGCTGCTTCTGCAGGCAACTTCTACGCATCCAGGAGTGCCGCACCCCTGGAAAGGGCAGCCCCTCGCTGACGTGCCGCTCCAGCAGGGCCGGGGGAGAGTTTAACGCCATGATATTTTTTGTGTCTGTTATGGCATCTGAAGCCAGGTTTAGGGCTCCATTAACATGCACTAGTTTTAATTAATCCCTCCCTCTGTGCTCACACTGCTGGAATCCGAGTAACTGTGATGCCTGGGGCTCTGCCAGGGAGAGGATACATGGCACAGTTTGATGTGGAGTATATTGTTTGTTTTCCTTTCTATCACTAGCAAAACATTTATTTTTTTCACCTTCTGAATATGTAGTATGTGCAAAATAAAGATGGTCGGGGTTGTGTGTGTGGGGAGGGTGGGAGCGGGGTAAGGGGAGGTAAGACCGAATGAAGTTTTGCTCATCTGGGCTGGCCCCTGCACGAGACAAAAGTGCACAAACAGACAGACCAAATGTTTGTGTTTGAAGGCTACACATCTAAAATAAAGTGTGAATTCCTCCCCGGCACGCTTTCAGACGCCACCCAGCACGAGCAGCACAATTACAAATCCTGCTGCATTTATCGCTGTTGTTCCATCAACCTAAACGCATCTGCAAATGAAGCCTACAATTACCAATTATGGCTAACTGCACCCCTGGGCACACAGGGGTTGTTCAGGATTTTAGCTATCTCCCTCCTCAGGTTAGCACAGGGGGAAGAAAAAAAACCCAGCACCCAATTCACCGGTAACATTCATCTGGATTCGCAAGCACATCCCAGCCCTGCTGAAGCTCCTGAATTGTAGAAACGCTGCAGAGCTCTGTGATTACTGGCAGTGAGCAGCAATTTTTCCTCCTTGTGTCTTTAATTTCAAGAGGCCAAATGGCTTTTTTTATTGGGCATTATTGGTGCATTCTCTGCATCTCTACCTAACGCCCAGCAGATCAGCAGCCAGGGGAACATCCTACCCACGGACCCTCCTCCAGGTAGAAGCCACAGGCTTTATAAGAGAGTCCCCTAGCGCTGTAGTTAAAATTTGCTACATATTAATTTCAATGAAAGTCTGAAATAGGACTTCAGGGAGATGCGATACCAGATCTCAGGAAATATTGATCTGAGAACATGACTGTGATTAAACAGTGTGGCACGAAGGAACGTATGTCCCAAGGTCCTCTCTGAGTAGCGGTTCCCAAACACTAATGTGTCTTCTGGGTGGGACAAGAATACACTCACTTCTAAGATGTATTGAGTGTGAGGACTTACTCAGTTGAAGAGTACTTCAAATAGTGGACAGCCAGGTAGGGACAACTTATAAAGGTATATTCATAGGAAGAAAAAAAAAAAAAGCTTACTGCCTGCAGACAGTAGCAGTTATCTGAGCCAGTTTCAGATGAGACAGGATCTGTACCGAAAGCAGCGTGGCTGCTCCACTGATGTGCACAGGCAGGAGAAACCAACGTGGCGGCTGGCAAATCAGTTCTGAACTCAGGCAGAGCGTGGAGGCTGCTGCGGTCCAGCGGAGCGTTTCCCTGCGCTCACCATCGGGTCTCAGTGTCTCAGGAATAAGCACCAACACAGACGTGCCAGCACTGCTCTGCTGTTTGCCACCACGCACCTGTGGGCAAGCAGCAGGCAGGGCATTGTACAGCTTCTTAAACGAGGCAGAAACTACTGATTGTATAGTAAAGTGGAGAAAGCTCACGGAAAAATATATTTAACAACGATGAATTTGGAAAATACATCCATAGAAGTGTTTTATCGGAAGTTTGTGTTTCGTTTTTCTGGTGACAGGTTGCATTTGTTCTAGGTGCACCCTCTTCAGTAACAGAAGATTACCAGCACTGCTTGCCACTGTACAAGCAGAAACTCCCCTCACATACGTGCACCATGGGGATGGGCTGCATTGCTCAGCCTGAACCCCACTGAAATGCACCCAGGCCTGGCCAGGAAGCAAACAGTCCCTGGGTGAAGGTTTCATGGAAAAAGTGGGATTTGGAGAAGAGGAATACAGCGCACTCCGCAGAAGCGAAGGAGCAAGCTGTTTCCCCGGGGGGCAGCGGGAACACCGTTCTCCTGCCACGTAAACCTCCTCCGCAGCAAAGCCAGCCCAGGGACGGGACTCTGAAATGGCTCAGGGCTGGCTGGGGTCACTTTCTGAGGACGAGAAGCTCTGCCGCAGCTATGGCATCGCAAACACCCTCATAAACGAGGTAGCGAAGGTGCACTGCCTCTTCCTGCCTTTCCAGCCCAAAGACTCCCCATGACAAACAGGAGCATCCCTGAGTTTCAGCAGGAGAACAGGGCACAAAGCCGTTTGCAAAACCGTTTGCCTCAACAGCTCTGGCGCCGTCGTGACCTGTGAGCCCTAATCACTTCTGCTCTTGATTTACAGAAATACTGGCCAGCGTGGCATGGATACAGGAGGACTTCCTCAGGTACTCACTAATGCACAAGAAGGTGCAGTTTGTTTGAATATAACTGATACGATGTGTATACCCATGGTTCTAAACAATAATTAGTTTTTCATTTAATGTGCAACAGCTGACCAAACCATAAGCAGCCATGCACGTTTTTTCTCATGTATGGATGAGGTGACAGCAGCTCACCAGTATTAAAGAGCATACTATAGCAGACAGTGTTAAAGCATCATTATTTTCTGATGGATAAGAGTCATCAAGTTACAAGCCTAGTTTCGGTAATTACTTATTTCATAATGAATCTGAGACTGGATCATGAAGAGGAAAAGCATCATCTGTCACCAGTGCCAGGGCTGCAGAACAAATGCAGTGCTCTTCCCCAGTAACAGCCCCTCTCACTCACAGAGCCCTTTTGCAGTCATTAGCATCTGTTGTGCAGCATTAGAATTCCTCCAGGCAGTACATCCAAAATATTATCTACCGACTCTCTACTAGTGGAAGGTCAAAAAAGGTATGAAAGACAATATGGAACTGATTCAGAGAAAACAAGCAAACAAACAGAAAAGCCAATTCAGCTGCTTACTGTTAAATTCATGCTACATCTCATTGCACCACGGGGATCTCAGCAAATGCTGAAGTGCTGTCCTGAACAGAGGTGGATTGATGCATTTACTCAAATGCGACATGAACTGGTACCTGTTCAAGAAACTCCTCGACCAGGCACAGGAGATCTTCCCGTGGTTCTTTTCAGATCGCTCGGTCATTTATCCCTCAGAAACTTAGGAAAATAAAATAATCTTCTAAAAGAATAGTTTCATTTCAGTTGCCAGTACATGGTTTCCAAAGTAACGTAAGAAATCAAGAACATGCACTGCAAATTTAAATTGTAATGAGTGCAAACACAACACGCTGATTTCAAGCAATGGCAATAAACTGAACAACGAAATTCTCTCCCTAATTATAGCAGCTGACTACATACCCCAGATGGAGTTTCAGAGTACCGGGTTAGTGTTTATGCTGGCTTGTCATGCAGAAACAAACAGTAGTAACTGCGCAGGCACGGCATCAGTAACAGTGACAGCTTTAGTAGACACGCAGACAGAGCACTAAAGGAACCATTTCCTTGCATTGTCTGTTTATGTTCCCCCATCTTCATATCTATTTCTGCTAATTTGCTTGGCGTTAGGTGGTTCGTGAATGCATCTTTGCCATCTCTCTTCCATATTGGTAGCACAGACGCACTTTAGCTTATCGTGACACGAGTTAAACATAAGCCATGATCAGGGTGTCTTGCACTTTATAACAGCAGCTATAAACGCTTAGGAAAAATAAAATAAAATCAGAGATTTACAAATGCTTCCCCTTTTGACAAATTCAGCTCCAGACTTTTCTATCTTTAAAATGCATGAAGAGTATAAATCCTAAACAAAACAATATATTTAACTGTGTAAAATACTGGGAGACACAGAGTTCATGAAAAATGCTGCCCATTACTGCGCTCTGGTTTATTACAGGATATATATTTTATGAAGGATTTTCAATAAGAAAGAGAAGATACTTTGTTCTTTATTTGCATATATGAAAGGAAACATATGTCTTCTCCTAGAGAAACGAGGCAGAGCAGGCTGCAAAGCAAAGCCCGGACCAGAGCCCAGAGCACCAGACCATAAGCTGGGGTTCCTGCCCTACCAAAAGCAGGTCTGCCCACAGGAGGCTCTTTGGGCTTTGGTTTCCAGGAAAGGACAGCCTAAGCCGTAACAGAACAGTTCAGCTGAGCAGCTGAAGAGGCATTTAAGTGCAGAGCAGTACTAAAGCTAACCAAGTGCAAGCATTAATAATAAATAATCCCCACAAAGTAGGTGGATGAGGCTGCTCTTCCAGGGAATTCTTTACTGCAGGAACAGACAACCACATACCTGCTGCTCCCAACGCCATGAACCTGGGGATGACACTTTCCCACGCTCTCCAGTAAAAGTCTCTTCCCAAGGGATACACAGATTTGCTAACTTATTGCAACTTGCAGGGAAGGAATCATTTGGGAATCAAACTGAACTTTCAAATGCCTAACTGGAGCACAAATGTAAATGTATATGTACTCTGCCCATCCCAGACGATTTAAGGGGTTCCCACTCCAGGTACAGAAAAGTCTGCTTCGAACCAGTAAACCGACATCCCAGTTAACGCTTAAACTAATATAAGCTTATGCCATGGAGTACGCTACACATGTCATCCATGAGACGCCTTCTCCACGTGCCCTTCAATGGCTTCTTTCCCTTCCTCCCCACCCATCTGGGATGGTTCTCCTGCGCCCATCCCTCGCCTCGCACCTGCAGCTGCGGGACCGCAGTGCTGGGATCAGACGCCTCGCCAGCGATAACCAAACGTGACATCTGCTGGCTGAGCCGTGGAAGAGCTCGCGCTGCTCTTCTCTGCAATTCCTCCTCCTTCCGACACGGGACTCATGGTAAAAAACATTTTTCCTTTTCACAGCAAGACCAGGTCTCACCGAGAAGTAAACACAATGCGTTGCCGAGTTTCATTTCAATTCGTTTGTGCCTAACGCGTCCGTGTTTGTTGACAAAAAGCTTCAGTACAATTTGAAATTAGGTTTATAACATGGTACAACGTATTTGGATTTCCTTTCAAACAGCTCGTCCTTAAACGTGACCCGCGCAGTGACATTTTGAGGGATAAATAAATCCCATTTAGAACAGTCTCTGAAGCTGGCTGATTCACACACACAGACCCCTTTTTACTGGTGAGGTTTCTGTAAGCTCACATGCACATATATACACACTTGCCTTAATTTATATTCTATTATTTTATATATAATTTATATTATTTATACAACTCGCCTTAGATACACACATACGCACGCGCTTACACATACCCTACGTACGTAAGCGCACGCATGCATGTTTGCAGACGCGCGTCTGTGCTTGACTAGAAAATGGTTACTACAGCAAGGTGAAATACAGCTCAACAGAAAACAAAGCGAAGCCTCTGCTCGAGGTGGAGGCGGCAATTTACCTGTCGCCGAAGTGAACGCCACAGAAATCCCCCAGGAACTGCAGGCGTGGAAGGGGGAAGCAGCGTCGCTTGCCAGTAAGCGCTAAAGACCTGATGAACGAAGGATGGGTAGGGAAATGAAAGCGGTGTCATACAGAGAGCAGGATGCCGTCGTGAAATCGTAAATAGCGATGTGTCGCCACACGCACATAAAGAAAACTGTGGCCTCTGAGAAGGGGCGAGGTGGGGGAGGCTCTGGCGGTGCCCGGCAAAACGCGCGTCGGGATCGGAGCGCGACACTGAGTCACGGAAGAAACATCTGCGGCTGGGAGACGACGCGGCTCTGTGCAGCCCTTTGGGAGCGACGCGCCGAACAGGCAGCAGCAGCCAGGCTGGCTCCGTCCCTGGGCCACGCCGGTCCCCCCGCCCGCGGGCGAGCCTGGGGCCGGTGCTGCACGCCGTTCCCGAGCGTCCCCCCGCCGCCAGGTACCACAGGTCTTCCTCCACACAGGCCGTGTCCCACGGCCATGCCTGCCTGCAGCTCTGTCCGTCGGTCCCAGCTCAAGGCCCGCTCCTCGGCCAGGCTTCCCTGATGCTTTCCAAGCTTATCAGGACTTCTAGGCAGCTGTAAGCTCTCCCATCTTGGCATTCAGGGTTATGCAGCTGCCTCACCCCATCCGCGGACTCCCCAGTTCCTGGTAAATAAAACAGCTTGTGGCTGCTCCGATCCGCTCCAGAACCAGCACACGATACCCTCACATCACACCAACAAACAAGCATTTGGGAGGAAGAAACTAAACAAAATGCCAGCCAGCAAATGAACCGCCCCTGCTTCCCACCGGCAACACTGAAATGCAGATTTTTTTTTTTCTCTGCCCTGGGCACTCCTTGGGTCAGCTCCGCAGTGGCGATACTCGAGGGCTCCCTGCTAAATGCTCTTTAGTGAAGTTTCTTCAGGCTCTGTGGGACTGAACACTGCTGAAGGTATTCGCAGCAACCCCAGCAGGCAGGTTTCTTCAGGGGGGGCCTGGTTCAGCTCCAATATTAACTGGGACATGTTCTTCGCTCCCATGTACCAGGCTCCCCGAAAACACACCTTCAGGCCTGCCAGCAACACAGCCCATGGAAGGGATGCCTTTTGCTCTTCTTTTTGCCCAGGTCACTCATTGTTCTCTTTATCCAACATAAAATAACTATCACCGGCCCAGAGCATCGCACACGCAAGCACCTGCATCACCCAGGGAGGCAGCTGCACGTTCTCTCACTGCTGGGGTCACCGGTTTGGCCCCCAGACATAGACCTATACCCGACAGCTCAGCTACCAAGAGCTCTACTTCAAAAGCTGCGCCATTCATCTTTATTACTCTAGTTGCACAAAGCATCCCATGGTCAACAAGAAGGGATGCATTTACTCTTAATTATCAGTCTCCAGAGGCTACTTTGAAATAGCCCAGGATATAGAGTCAAAGCAGAGACACATCAGCGATGCTGCACTTGGGGACGTCTGGCTCACCTCCTTCACCTGGATCCATGCTCTCGTATCCCAAAACACTGCAAACCGTGGAGGCCAAAAGGACATCAGAATAAGTTTAGACACATTCATGGAGGCCACATCCACCAGTTCCCAAGAAACAGAAACGTCTCCCTGGGATGGCAGCTCAGTAGCCACCTAACGGTACCGCTTGCCAGCAGACCGGGAAGCAGGAGACGGCAATGCCTCTGCTCTGGGCTCCAGGCTCACGCCGAGCACGTGTGACTGGTCACCACCAAAAACCAGAGACACGTGCCCAGGACCTGGCTTAGAGCTGTGATTTCCCTCGTTACCGGCTTCATTGCACAGCAAAGGGAGAACCAGGCCAGGCTCGTCGGGTCCGTCCACGGCTTTCAAGCGGCAACGCACAGAGACACAACTAAACCCAAACAGTACATGCAAGTAGCAGTTTCTCAAGCAGTGCAATCCACTGCTGTATTCACAGTCCTTTCCTTTTTTGGGTGAACTAACTTTATTCTCCTTCTTCCTCTAGGGCAGACTTGCATTAAAAATGAGTAAGTCTGAAGCACAGTGAGAAACCTCAGATAACCCCTCCCTCCACTCCTCAAATTAGATACTTCAGCCTCAGGATGGAATTAATTAACTTCATTTTTCTCTTCTTACTAGATGACAGGAAAAGCATGGTTGAGATCCAGTAATAACACCTTGTCACCTTTGCTAAAAGGTCACATTTGGCACTGCCTGCTCCACTGATGACCTGCGAGAAGCAAATATCCCAAATTTCATAACTCTGCCGAGTTTGGAAATTAATTGTCAAGAAGGCAGTCTCTGGCTCAGAGTCCATGGCCTTTACTGGGCTTTGGACCAGGAGATTGGTGAAAAAAACCCTGTTAACACAGTAAGAACCATCTTTCATATTTGACCACCCGCAGTTTAAACTGCCCTGGTCAAGTGTGTGGGGTAGGGCACCAATCTGCTTCCGAGGGGGCTGGCAAAGCTCCTCTTAATTCAGATTCTCCACCAGCAGGAGCGAGTTCAGCGGGAAACAAAACAACATCAATACTCTGCGTGCTTTGGAAATGATCTTTCCTGTTGTACATTTTTAGGAGACGCTCTGGGCTCAGTATATATTCTGTTATAATCTCCACAGCCTCCAAGGTCTTTAATTAAAATCGAATACCTACTGTGCCTAGCGGATGAACGAAAAATAATTTTTTAAATAGTAGTGATACTTCAGTAGAACTTTTAAGACCACACAGGGTAGAATATAGGTGATACATGGTCTTTGACTGTTTTTTCCACTTCCTACAGTCCCCAGCCATCCATGTCCCTAGATTGGCAAAATTGAGAAATATTTAAACAAGCGGGGAGATTAATTACTTATTCTGACATGTTTTCACGTGTTTCTGAATTAAGGTAAGCATTGACTAGTTAACACTTAGCTAAGCTGGCGTCTAACTTCGTATTCCTAAGGTCTGAGAATACAGCAGAGCTCTCGCTGCAGCTGGGAAAGCTGCGGTTGGGCTACGAAGGGCAGCTGCTCCCAAACCGGGGGAAGACACAGATGTGAAGGACAGGCGTGTCCTGCTCATTCGGAGCAAACAGTGCTGCAAGAGACTAAAACCAAACCAAACCAAACCTGAAGAGGACACGTGTTGCTTTCCCTGGAGGAAGAGATGCTCCATGCCCAACTCCAGCTCTACGATGCTGCCGCGAGGGGACACTCCCAAGGGAAGGAGGTGCAGAGGAAAGCACTTTAAGTTTCAGACCAAAGACACCAGGTGGGGGGAAAAAAATAAAATAACACACTACCAGTTTGAATCGAGACATGAAATTGGGATATGAGACTACTGTAATCAATGACACAGTAAGAAATTTTCTCCTGTCCTTGGGAAAGATATAAATGTTACTGCAACCATCATTAAGCTTTACATGAGAGACTGTAATTTATATAGTCAGTTTATAGCCTGTAACATTCATTTAGACTTACTGGAAAGCTAATAACTTATAGCTAATAACTTATAGTCAGCTTGTAATCAAATCTTCCTTAGAGAAACAGTGCTACGGACAGCAAGGATTTACAGGTAGTTTGTATGGGTGTCTTCATAAAGAAATAAATTAATTCTAACAGTAATTCAAATCACTCGCTCTACCAGCTCTCTCCATATTTAAATCTAACAGTCCGTGGGTGCTAGAGGAGCCTTGGCTCCATACAGGCTCTCGAGGCCCCACCTCAAACTCACAGTTCCTCACCAAAACCGAGAGCTTTTTCCACCAGGCTGGAAGAACCCAGCCCATGATATATATTCGAACTCAGAAAAGGGAAAACAACATACTGAGCTATCAGTGATGTTAAACACCTGGTCATTTCTTCCCTCAGCTTCCCCGTGATAATTTTCCACCACCCTCAATCAAGACACTGATATTGCCAATGCCACGAGACTTGCAAAGCGCCCACATGTCCCACAGAGCCAGCGGGACATCTCTGGTAAACACAGCAAACTCTACAGGCACCACACAAGCACATGTGCCCTTTTTAACACGACCAACAGTAAAAAAAACCCAGAAGAAACAGGTCAGAAGGGCATCAGCTATCCCAGCTATGCTCAGAAACTTGTCTACAGAAATTAAGGACTTTGCCTGCTTCTAACACTGCCTCTGGCCTTACTCGCTGCTGCCCTGTGCACTTCTGCTTTATCCAGGCATCCAGATCTTTAATGTGAGCAGTCCTGGCAAATTATAAGCCATTTGCATGCAGGCAAAAACCCCGAGTAGAACAGCAGTTATGAACATGTCTGCACAGAGCGGCATAAAAAAAGATGAAAATGCAAATAATGTAAAATGGCTTGCATGTGTAATCTCTGACTTCCTTCCAAGAAGGGAGGATTGGGAAGAAACAGTCCAGTCTGGGGCACGCGTCAGGACGCGTCCCCACCACGGTGCAGCGAGGTGATGCAGCGGAGGTTACGCTCTTGGGACTTTCTTGGGAGAGCAGACGCTGCCGGGGACTGCCCGGGGCAGGTCTGTGGGTGACCGCAGCGGGGGCCCCCCAGATCCCGGAGACAGCACCAGCAAGCGAGCTCTGCAACAGAGAACAAAACCACACCAACACAGTGCTGGGCTTCGTCTCCACGCGCTACCTGAAATGCCAGGAGTTCTCCCGCGCGCCGGGGAGCAGGTAGGGCGTGCAGGGATCAGCTGCCAGCACTGGTGTCTCCACGCAGTGCCGTGAGACCGGGCAGCCTCTGCCGGCGGTGGTTTGGGCATCCCTGCATCGGATCACGTGTGATCCGCCACGTCGTGCTGCCCAGGGTCTGGCCCAGGTGTGCCGCGTAACGCTCCTCCACCCCGGCAAGCTACCGGCTAGCCAGGCGAGACGGGGCAGACAAACCCAGTGGCCAAAGACAAAAGCACAACGCAGGCTCAGAAAGCAAGGACACGTCCCAAAATCACTGATTTGAAACCACGCGAGGTTGGAGCAACCTTATATAAAATTCTGCCCACAAGTTATGAGAAATGCAACTGATGGATGGGGTATTAGTAAATCTGATTTCAGAAACAGGACTGCAAGCTCCTAACGCGTTTTTAAAACACACAATTTCAACAAATTTTCTCCATTTTTAAACGCTGCACCGTTTTCACATAACTTTTAGGAAAGTCTTGGCAGGAACTGGTTTTCATGGTACGAATAACAGTAGGATAAGTCAGCTAGAAAGTGAACTATAAGCTACAGTTCAGCCTAGAGATTAACACAGAGGCAAGCAATGCCAGATGAACCCGAGAAGCAGCCAAACGCAAAGGCAATGCTGGATTTGGGACTCCATAGAACAGGTGGCAAATGAAACATGTAAGTGTCCCTCCCCCACGTTTTCAGTCAATTCAGCGGGACTTTGTGAGACCCAGAGTTTGGCTAGTTGGACAGAACTATTACATTAGACATATTATACCATATAATTAATGCAGAAACAAATGTACTTGTACTAGTGTTTCTTCATTTCGTTTTACATTGTCCTTCCACAGAAAACTATCCTCGGTTTTGTGGCAAAATGCAAGAGAGGTGAATTTTCAAGACAACATAAAACGTCTATGTTATTTTGTATCCACATTGTGCATGGTGTGCATTCACAAGGCTCGCTTGTAGTGAAGTGAGGTCAACGGCATCGTCCAAGAAACTCAGAGGGCAGGCAAAGGAGTCCTGCCTGCCAGCAGCCAGGTCCGTAGGCACGGCATACAGGAGCTAGATGGCATGGAATGCTAGCTCTAGCAGAGGGACAGCACCTGGAGATCCATCCTCGCTGATGCAGAAGGATGCAGCGCACGGGCACGGTGCAGCCTGGTCCCCAAGAAAGTAAGGAGGAAGGCACAAGGACCAGGAGGTCCCTATCTGAAGTCACAGTCACAGGCAAAGATCTCCATCCTTTCAAATCCCCTCTGTGAATATTGCATCCCTTTTAGGGGAATGAATCTTACTGACATTTAAACGTGTTGCTTCTGCGTCCCTGAACAGGCTTCGAGAAGGTCTCTGCATGTGGCAGGCTTTGGTCTGTGGCTAGATGCCAGCTTGCCCTCAAGAAGCCTAGATCCTCATATACTAGTTTTTTCTTCAGCTAAGCCCCTGGGTTTTGCCTGTGAGCAAGTGGAAGCCTGGGCCTGGCATCAGAAGTCTTGCACTCAGGGAACGGGGCTCAAAAAAAGGGCAGTTTATGCTCAAAGTTGAGGATAACCTGCTGTAACCCATCACAAACTGATGATTTCTCAAAATGGCTATGCAACTTAAGAACCAGGTATGCTAAAAAAAGTATGCTGCTTAAAATTTCTGTATGCACAGATAATTTAAATCTGAATTGCTGTGCTTCTGACTCTTCAGAGGTTGGGCTATGCTCAAAGACTGTCTGCCAGCGAGGCAGCCGTATCCAGTAACTACTCACAACACAGTCTACAAGACAGGAGTCGCGTCACTGAAAAACGTCTTCAGTCTTTGGCTGTTCTTGCTAAATGCCAAAGCTTGTTGGATAATTCACACAGATTATTTTGCTTGTTGAAAACAAGCAACAAGAGAAGGGGTAGGGTCGTTTTGTGCTCCGGATGATGGGCAGGAGCCTATCCCTGAGATCAGAGCTCACGATTCAATAAAACACACGACTGTCAAAGCAGTCTTGAGTCTTGCTACAGCAAAGAAGGCAATGATACCGTGTGGTGGACAAAAGGCCTCAGAGGAGTTTAATTAATTTAAACTGACTGTTATTCCACTGAAACATGAGGGCTGTAGCAATGCTCGTGAGCTTGGCTGCACTATTCAAGAAAAGTAAAGTACATTATCCAAAGGTGAAGTGTGGTTTCAAATGGGATTTTAGGTCATGAATCTCCAACTTACTCCCTTTCTCACTTTTTTTTTCCTATTACCTCTCTTTCTTGCCATGTTTCTGTGTCACTCTGTACTGTTCCTGTTTCAAGTGTGTAAAATTGTGTTTGAGTTGCCCAGACTCTGAAGTGGTTCACCAATTTTGGCAGTAAGTGCCTTGAAAAACAGCATCATTCCTCTAGACAACCCTGCCGCATAGTCATGCATAAGTGCATTTTTTTTAACTAATTCACAATTTCTAACTGTAAAAAATAGGCTGAAGATGGTTTAGGAAAGGACATAAACCCTTTTTTTGGTCAGAAAACAGTCTTATTAATAGTTCACAGCTTATGTCTTATGACTTGTCTATACGGGGACACACTAAGGTCTGAAGGTGTTTTGTCAGTACTTTTGTAGTACCAAAAAAGTTCTCCTCTATTGAGATAATCTCTTACATTGATTGATTATAATCTGCCAGAGGCCTGCAATTGTCTGACATGATTTTGTTATACTGGGCTAGAAAAAGCAAAACATCTTCAGCATACACCCAGTAACTTTACACCATTTTTTGGTATTTAAAAAAAAAAAAAAGTTTCGTTTAGGACTTTTAAACAATTTTGTTTCCTTTTTGGCATGACTCTGTAAGGAATTGGGCTGGGACCAAAAGCCAAGAGACTTCAAGGCTGCTCAGACCCTGCCATCAGACAGAATGGGGACATCCCTCCCATCTTGCCTCAATGCAGCTGTTAACAGCTTGAACAAGTTTTGGTAAATCTAAAATATCCCTCAGCTGAGCAGCACTGGGAGCTGCCTCTAGAATCTGTACACCATGACCTCCACTTTGAAAGGAAACAGAAAAATGGGGGAGGGCAGGGGGAGAAGCATCGAGCAGGGTTTTGGGGACAGCAAGATTTGGCATCTTGCTTTACTGTTCCGTTAAATGATTACAGAGTCAGGGCACAGCTGTGCCCCATGCACGCACTTAACATCTTGCTGCCATCGGTCTGTTCATTTGTGTGCGTTTTTTTAATGCATGGAGAGGAGAGGGAGGCTTTAAAACACCAGGAGATGCCATCAGCAGCCGCTCATGCACCGAGGAGAAGGCTCGTTGTGCCACCATCACTACCTACCTCGTTGGAGGGACGGGGATAATAAGCTCAGTCCCAGATTGCTTCTCAGAAACCTCCTCATGGGAATGTTGGGGGTTTTTTTTGGCCTATAAAGTTGCAGGGAGGTAAAAGCCGCTGGAGAGGCAGCAGGGAGCCGCCCCAGGGCACCCCTCGCGTGGCATGCCAGATGCTGCCAGGGCAACATGCTTCTATCCTTGGGGCTTCCCTTGATGCGGCCACCTGAGAGTCACTGATGCTCCTCAAAAAGAGCCAGGAGTTGCCTTGTATGGAGAAAAAACATCACGGCCCGGCTTTTGCTCTTAAAAACTGAATCCTGAAACAATTCAGTGTTGAAGACAAGATCCAAAGGGCAAGGTCCAAAACACTTAACATGGAAAAGAGGGAAGTGCTGGAAGATGCCGCTGCTCCCCCTTTCCCAGCAGAACCCCTTCTCTCTCTATCTGAGCTCTGCAATGAGCTAATTCCCGTGCTACGATGTGCGTTGAGTTGGCTTTGGGGAGAAGGCAAGATGAGGGTGGAGAAACTTTCATCCTCTCCTGCGGATTTTGTTCTCTCCTTTGTATATGGCACTTGAACTTCTAGAGTGAGGGAGATGTTAGGGTGTGTTCAACCTCTCTCTATCGCCATTGCGCTTCCCATGGCAGATGCGCTCCATGGCCACGTCCTTCCTAAAATGGAGGCATGAACGTGTTGATTGCCCTAGATCTAGCTCATTATTTTATTTAGTTATTTTTTATCCTCAATCCTTCTTCTGTATTTCAGGCTGATTTAATAAATAACTATGCCACTCATCCAACCCTCTGCTCCAGAAAGTAACGTTTCCGCATCCAGAGGGCTCTTGCCAGAGTACACATATATTCTTACTAGCCACAAAATTGATTGAGGGAAAAAATAACCTTGTTTTAAAAGATTTAATGGGACTTCATTTCTGGATTCATATAAATTATTTAGATTAGCACAAACATGAATTCTGCAGTTGAGGAACAAAACTGTGTTTTACTGCACTAAAGAAGCTGTTTTGATGTTTGATTAGGTTTTCTTTGAACTCGGCAATTTTTCAAAAAACATACTCCATTTTACTGGGTTTAACCTCTCTGACTTAATCTTTGAAGGAGCCCATTTCTTCCTAATTCTGTTAAAAAGCCATTTCTGTTGTGTGCCACATAAGGATTTGTTTGGTTTACTTAAAAAAAAAAAAAAGTTTCTCTTTTGTTAGTATTTTAAGTTTTTCAGGACAGTGAGTATTCCTTCTTGTACAAGTGTGAAATGCTTAACACAAAGTGGATACTACCCCTCAGCTAATAATAAAACAGAATAAACAACAGCAGATTTTGGTCACGGCGTGAACTGTATCGTGACCAAAGGCGGCAGTTCTTTTGGACTCTAAAATCTGAAACTTTTTTCCAACGGAAATTTGTGTAAGCTCTGGAAAATAAATATTCGTGGAAAAAATGCTTCTGTAGTTCACCTGCAAACCCCCTCCCACCTTCTGGATAACCTATATAATTTAAACATACTGCACATAAATAGCAAGGCTGTGCCGCCAGCTCCTTCAGCAAAGCAGCCCGCGGGATGGAGAAAAGGACTTTGCCTTGGTCTGTGTCGAGGAGAAGGGGCTGTGCTCCGCCCGATATCCGTCCTTTTTATTTGGCATTTTGAGACTACCCAAAGTTATTGACCTAATTAATGTATTTGACATATCAGCCATGAAGTAGGTTCTTGACAACACACTCATTTACATTTACTCCTCAAAGAAGAAGAAAAAAGATTCTGTAGCTATACTAACACAGCATTTTCTCCAGAAAAGCAGCACAGAATATTTTTATTTGGTTTTGGTTGGGTTTTTTTTTTTTGTTGTTTTTTTATAAATCAGATTTGATTTTTAAATTCTGTTTTCTGGAGAAAGTGGCACCACGAAATACAGGTGAGTTTTCAGTAAAGCTCCCCTCACAGTCATGTATTAAAACATCAAAATAAAGCAGCATTGGCTCTTAATTTTTTTTCAAAACACAATTCTGTCACTGCAAGGAAAGAGGGAAGAAAATCTGGAACATTTTCATGCCTGAAAACCTAGCTGCTACACCTTGAAAAATGGAAGTGCCAGTACATCAGTCTGGGGATGCTAAACAACTCAGCATCTGACCCTGAACCCTTTTCTCTACCCTATCTCTAAACTTACCTTATTTTCAGGAGCTCACAGACGTCAGACATCAGTCTCCCCCATCACACAATGATGAGGTCACGGAGCTGATAACATTGCAGTGATAGACCCCAAATTTCTTCAGCGTGCTGGAACTTGACTTTCTCAAGAACCCAGCATGCATGGGCCAAGGCAGCGTACCTGGAATTTAACAGTTTAAGTAGTAATCAAATTGAACAGAGAGCGGTACAAATGCTTGGGTTTCGTTTGGGTGGAGAGACTGTGCCTTCATCACTGCTCCCGTCAGCTGTCCTGGCTGCGCCGAGGACAGCTCAGATAGACCACCGGCTTGCAGGCATGGTTTGACCGTGGCCAGGAATCTCTTCTTCAGTAAAGCACATGAAAGAATTCGTCCCTCTGTAACTATGATATTATTAAAAGTGCATTTACTTTCTGTGGAACAGATACATCCAAATCCAGGCTGATAATCAGCCACGATCCTTTCAGCGGGATCCTCACCTGAACACAAGACACGGGCAGTGATGCAGTCCCTACAGCGGATCCCTACAGCTCAGCCATCTTGTGAGAGGCACAAGAGAGCTCGTGGGTATCTCCAAACCAGCATTACACCAGTTTCTTCCAGGGAGTCCTGTTCAGGAGGAAGAGCTGGGCTGCACCAGCTGGCGTCGGCGGATGCCTTCACTTCTCCGTGCTGCTGAGCACTCGCACGAACCACTGAAGTCAACGGGCTCTGCGCTTGCCGACAACCACGAAAATAAGAGAGCTGGCCTTGCTGGCATTGAATTGTTTAAAAAAAAAAAAAAAAAAAAGACAAAAAAGAAAAAAATATGCACTGTTCTCCACTTTTGCATGGTTTTAAAGCAATTTTCCAAAACAGATATCACTGCGATAGCATCTTTGTTCAGGCTGTAAATCAGCAGTAAGGAGATGAAAATTCAATCCGAGGCTCTCAATAACACTACCCAAGAGAAGATGATAAAGAGAAAAGGGAATCGGACCTCATTCTCAGCCTTGCACTCCGGCAGATTTCAAAAGGATAACCATCAGAAAATTGGCCATTAAAGCAAAGTATCTGAGTGCCTGCTGACAGACGGGAACGCACCGCCGAACGACCCAGGGCCAAACTACCAGAAGTATCTCAGCGGTTCAGGAAAATGTCATGGCTAATCTCGAGGCAGATGAAGTATCTAAAAGCAATAAGTAGGTTAGTGTTCCATGGTCCAGAGCCAGCAGCCAGTCACAAACGACCCGCACAAATTCAGGCAGAGAGTTCAAGTACCACTTTGATTTCAGAAATGTCCTCACACAGCGCCTACATGCTCCAAGACAATTTGGATGTTAAAGAGTAATGATACTAAATTGTTTTTATTTAAAGTAATCTTTATGACAGAATGATGAATTAGAAAAATAAATAATTTGTCTAATACTCAGAGAAGGTAAAATAGAGGATTTTGGGGCAGGGAGGAGATGGAGCACAGAATTGCAATGGCATACAGAAGGATAGGAGCATCCAAGTACCTGACAGCGCAAGCCAGCTATTTTAAAAGAGATTTTTGCGTACGTTGTTGGTATATTTGCGTGGACATTCTTTGATCTCATGTGACTTTTTTTCCATACTCTGAAATCAGCGTGGGCCGTGTGGGGAGAACAGAGCAGAGAAGGGAGAGGATGAGACGGGTGAGAGCGGGGAGACAAGAGGACGACCTCCCGCAGTCCCCCTCCCCTCTTCATCCTTCTGTCTCTCCCATTGTTTGAGTACTAAATCTGGCTTAAGCTGGAGGGAAAGGATATAAAGCGCCCAACGAATACTCTAAGGGAGAAAATGGCTAAATTGAATTTTCTCATAACGCGGCAGAAAGCTGGCGAAGACCCGCTCTGCTGCTCCGCGCTGCCCTCCAGCAGCGGCCCCTGGGGCACCCAGCTGCAAAGACAAGCCCTGCTCTGCATTAAGATGATAAAACGACAAAAAACAAACTTGGGGGGGAAAAAAAAAGGCAAGCTGAAATAAACAAACACGAATAATAACACTGAAGAGAGGATCTTGAGATTAAAAATTAATGGCACTTAGCTAACAGGCGCTAGCACATTGCTGCAGGGCTCCCGCATACCCGTGCAGGGACTTGCTCAAACAGAGAGGACGCAGAGGATGGATGCAAGAAGTCATTGGGGAGATATCACAGTATTAGAGAAGCAGATAGCATAAACAGGGAAGATTTTGATTTAAAAAAAACCAAACCACCAACCCTCAAGCCCTCTGGTGCTGACTCTACACAACAAATTTTGAATTCACCAAAGTGGATCAGTTTTTTTCAGACTTCAGTCAAACCAGGGTTTTACCCTGCCAAAAATATCGACAGTAAACAGTTTGGAGGAAAAATGTCACATATTAAAAGAAAAAGATAAATATTTAAAAGAACAAAGCAAATATAATTCCTTAATTCCCACTGAGGGAAATGTGTATAAGAGAAACGGAAGTGTGTCTACCAAGGAGAATATTTGATTTATTCTAAGAAAATAAAATGTCTGTATTTCCAGCACAGCACTTGCCTTTCCCATATAAGCTTCCTAAAAGACCAACGGCTGTCCCTAACCTGCCCCAGTAACATGCCTGTGACTGTCATTTACCATTCTGCTCCAACTTTTAAAATTAAAGGGACACTACCAATTGAACCGCACACATTTTTGTCCCAACCAAATGGGCTTTAACATTGCTAATATACAAACACTTCACAGTGTAGAATGGAAAGAGAAAAAAGTAAAAAAAAAAATTTCCAGATCTCATTTTTCATCAGCACCTTGTGTTAATTGACCCAGGACGGCCAGCTATGCAGTCAATGTCCCTGTATATTTATTGAGGACATCAGCAGGAGAGAGAAAAACACAGCTTTAAGCCTGAAAAATATAACTGGAAATGTTCTATGAATGAGAGAGGGTGAGGGACAGGTCTCAGTATATGAAATTATGGTAATCTGATTCTCGAGCCTGATTAGATTTCGAGTAGATGCCTGCCTTTAAGTCACGACCAGGCTGCAGTCGGTGATTTGAGGGGTTGAGTATCTTCAGCACGGGCAGATGCATCCATCCTGGAGGATGCAGGGAACGGAGCAGGAATCCTGCCACCTCCCAGCTTGGGAAGCTATGAAGCCTGTTTGGCAATGCTGAACCTTTCCACATTGACAAGCTGTCATAATTTCCTCCAAGGTCTCCCAGGAAAGAGCCAAGGAGCTCGCCTGCGGTAGCTGCCAGCAGAGCCTGCGCTACAGGAGCACAGCCACCGACCTCGAACAGGGGTAGGTAAGGCTTTGACCACGGGCCGGAGGCTATTGGCTAGCAAGGCTCATACCCTGGGTAGAATAACAGCGTGATTACTGCAAGGCTCTCCAGACAAGGAATTAGAGCATAAAATCATATCATTACTCCCCACTTGCGCGTGTTTGAGGCTCATAGCTTTGTTTGGCAGAAGCTGTCCTTTCGTTACGGGGAGGACAGCAGTGTTACGGCACTAATTGAGGAACGCTGCGGTGTTAGGAGGAATACTCAGGCCGCGTTTGCTTCAGTTCTGGGTTATAGTTTGTTTAGAAATGAGCATAAAATTAATTGGCACACTCTTCAAATGGGTCAAAATCTTACTTTTTGGTATTTCTGCCAGGGACCTGGTTTTGCCCCTAAGTTATGATTACTGAGTTCCCTAGGCAGCCCCCTTAAACTGAGAGTGTGTGAAGAGCTGATGCTACTGGAAAGACAGGATGGTCTCATAGCTTTAAAACTTACCAAAGTAATAAAAATATTCATTTAAACTGTGCATGCATACATCTCATTGAGGAAAAAAAAAAAAAAGTGAATAATTGTTTTCAACTCACCAGTTAATCTTTCAGTAGTTTAGGAAGACTATTTTTCTGAAATATTTTAGATAGGTAGATTATTCTTGATCCCTACGTTTCTACTTCCACAGTTGCCAATGAGCTTTCCTAATGTGTCCATGTGATTGTACTCATCCGAGAGCTATTACCAAATAACGGAACTGGTCAACCGAAACTCACACAAATAACCCAAAGCCCAAAACAACTGCTAGCAGTTATCGGCCGGAACAACGAGGAGGAACAAATGGTTTCAGAAAAAAACATGAGTAACTATTGCGAAGAAGGGTTCTGTAACTCCCCGTATCCCTTGGCCACTGCTAGGGACTACCCAGCCGCAATGACTCTTGTGTCTGGCACTAACAGCTACAGGTTCCTGGAAAATGGAGAGGAAAACTGCTGAATTTGAAGCATTTGTAAAGAGAAATATAACACACAGCTCCTGCGTGTCCCTCCACCAGTTCAGACACTGGTCAATCGTTCCACAATGGGCAACCATGCAGCGAGGAACAGAGCTGACATTAGAGGCATTGCCATGTCTTCCAGCCAACACACATACAGTTCAGCTCACAAAAACTGCGCTGAGTTACTTGCTTAGGAAGTTGCCTTCACACTGACAAAAAAACCCACTGTAGAGCAAAAGCAGTTCACTGGCAAAATCCTGACATTTTGGGATTGCGTAGGTAAAAAAGAGTATAACGCATCTGCTTCTAAACAAGCTTTCTAAAACAGGATTTTTGCTTGTTGCTTTATATGAATCCCATAGAGTTTCTAAGAAAAAAATTAAAATGAAGCTACAAATAATACAGACTTCTGTCCCTCAGTTCAGTGCAAAAGGCCTTGCCTAATAAAAAAGGATTAACGAAGCCATAAAACTTTAAACAGCAGAACACTGGTTAATTCAG
The DNA here is from genome assembly GCF_035582795.1 of Mycteria americana. Taxonomy (NCBI): domain Eukaryota; kingdom Metazoa; phylum Chordata; class Aves; order Ciconiiformes; family Ciconiidae; genus Mycteria; species Mycteria americana. Next base: position 72,736,563 of record NC_134369.1, on the reverse strand, counting down.
CTAACAGGGCCATGGAGAAGAACCCAATATCCTGCAATTTCAAGTGTCTACAATTTATTTTAAGATGATTCCCTTGTGGCAAAAGCATCCCAGCTTTCACAAAAGGCTGGATGGCAATTCTGCTGTGGTTTCAGCTCGATGCTGCACAGACCACAGCGATACCGCGTACGGTGCCAAGGGTGAAGAAGAAACACTGAGGCAGAAATTTCTCAACAAGTTTCCAGCAAGGATGTTCCCGCGAGGCTACACGAGGAACCACACAGCTCCTACCGGGGATGGATGCTGGGATCATACAGAAGGGATGATTCAGTGTCCAGCTCTTCAGATTCGAATTTCCTAAGGCATGCGGGAAAGGAAGGCAGGAGACGGGAGATCCTCAAGCAGACTGAGCGGACACCCCCAGCTAGACTGGGGACACGGGCAGGTATGTGCATGCCCCCAGGTTTGCTCACGGTGTGCTCTGCTCTGTCTTTAAATCAGTAACAGCAGTGAAGCTCCAAAGAAAGGGAAACCTGTGGTCACGCTGGTAGCTATTATAACCTACGTAATTACGAGCTGATTGGCTTGACGTTGCTCTCGGCCAGAAGCACTGAAAGTGTGATGCAAGACTGGATAAGTAAACAATTAAAGATTGGCTCGTTAATTAATGCAATATTTTACGGTGAAAAAATTTCACAAAACAGAAGAGCACAAAATCAATATTCAAAACTGTCTTCACTCAATGGCGGGATCAGAAGTCAGCTGGTAAAAGTAGCTACATCAAAATAATGCCATTAGTAGCTTTTTTTAGTACTACCCAGTGTTATGATTACTACTTTAAAGAATCTCTCACAAATTATATATAGCATTGTCAAGCCAGCACCACAAACGATGGACAGAGAGATTTCACGATGTTAAAGCGAGGAATCATGCAAGGATGGGTATCTGGCCCTTTCAAACACACTGACTAAACAGATACAAGAATTTAACGTGGATGAAACAAAATATTGTTTCCCTTACTTAAAAAAAACCTCTTTGGACAGCAACTTTTGTGAACAATTCAGCCTGAGGCAGCCACCAGCATAGCAAATTTCAGCACAAGTGGTTAAAGCTTGCCAACGTTATAAGCTGCCGAAGATGAAGTGTTACGCCGAGGCTTGTCAGGTAACCTCAGTTATGGGTAATCTTAATCCTAAATAGCTCCCCAGGTGCACAGAATATTGCTAAACAACCCCCACCGTAGCACCAGCCCTTCTGACAGCTACACAAGGGCTTGCTTGATGGATCCCTTGCACACTGGGAACCTAGAAAATACAGAGCTCAACCTCTCCTGCCTCGGAAGAGACCCAAGTTGCTGTGAAAACGGTGTCCCCAGGGTGGCCTGGGCTGGCAGGAGCCAGGATGCGACCCAGGGAGGGCTCCGGGTCTGTCCCTCGAGGAGCCCCCGCCACCAGCAGCCTCCCGGGGAGGGGACCCTCCCTGCGCTTACCCAGCCTCTTCCTCCAGCACTCAAAGCCTTCCTCCTCCTGCACGGAGGCTTCCTGCCATTCATGACATTTTCTGCATCTATGGGGTTTTTTTTTTTTCCGATTTGCTTCCAGCCTTGGCAGGGTTTTAATGACACACTGCCTGAAATGTACTTTTTGTTGCTCTTTGGATATGATGTGCGCTAGCAACCACTGAATAAAATATATAGATAGTGAAGCTGCAAATAGCATGAACTCAACTTTGCTTTCCCACAAATACAATTTTGCTTGTATGTTCTTATTTCTTTTTAAGATGGTAGCAGGTTAAACCTGCCTCAGATTGGCCCACCTGATATAAATCAACTCCCTTTTCCACATGTGATTTATTTTTCTTGCATCTTCTCGAATCTGGATCAAAATACAAATGCAGTAAACCCAGGTTTTGCAAACTCTAGGGCAGTATAAATCTCTTCATCCAGGCTGCTTTTAATACTGTACTGAACACCTTTCTCTTAGCATACCAATGCTTCTCTGCAGCCGCTGCAATGTGAGCATTGCAGCACACTGCTACTACATGAAAACCTGGCAACAAAACCAACTAAAAATGGGCTACAACAACTCCCATTATTCCACCCAAAAGAAAAGCTCTCCACTGGCACCAGGTTCCTGCCACTGGGTTATTTATTTGGCTTTTTTCTCCATGCGTGTGTCTAAGAAGTGACCCATTTCTTTTCTATATTCACATTCCCGGTGAAATGTAAGCCTCCTTTTTAACAACTTCATCATTTTTCTTCTACATGTTTTCCGTTCCCCAGCGCTTTAACTTCATCTGTCCTGATGAGACTTGGGACCAGCATACAGCTACTGCTCTTTCCTGAGAGCAGTTTCAACTCCACATGTCAAAGAATATATTTACTAAATATGTTGGTTTTAACCTTAAATGACTGAGGAAAGCACGGAAGTCATAACCCAAAGTGTTACTCTGAGCATCCTTAATGCAGCCATACAGCATAAATTCGCATAATGGTATAAACTAAAAATGAGCAAGGCACACAGAGGGATGCGAGACACTATATCATAAAGCCATTTTAGTACTAATTTTCAGTTATGTGCCTTGCTTTGGCACGGTAATAAATCACAGAAAGCCACTCAGATTGCCCCAATCCTGGCAAAATAATTGCCTTAGAATGGGTTTCCACAGTCTCAGGTCCAAAGCATGATGAACAGTAAATTGAACTGCATTTACTCATTTGAGGAAAAAGACTGTTTTCTCTGGTTTCCTTCGAAGCCACCTTTTGGATTAAACTCCAAAGATTTAAGAAGTCGGTGGCTGTGAAAATACCTCCACGCAGGCTCAGAATGATAACTCAGCCAAAGGCTTGATTACATTTTGAAAGAAGCAGAGCCATCAGTCACTGGGGTGCTCACTGTGCTCCCACCACATTTGTGCCATGCACTGCTGGCCCGATGAAATCCTTGCCAACGACTAAGTCCAAAAGAGAAAAAAAAAGCATCCATATGAAAGCAGGCCCACATTTTTTTCCTGTAAAACCAAATTGTACTGAAAAACACTGGGGAGCTGAATCAAATTGTTTCCTTTATTCCCCGGACAGATATGTATGGAGGGTCTACTCTGATATCCAGGACTTGTGCAGACCAGGGTCCCTGAGACGTGCTCTGCAGCTCATCCATTAAATCCATGCCCTTTCTGCTGGTAGCAGTGAAGCTGATAATAATGCCCAGATTCCTAAACAATGGCAGGGTTCAGGGAGCTGCCAGGCTGCCAGCAACCCCAAAAGCAAAACCTCATTTAGACTGGATTGTAGCTGGAGCCAAGTCAGTTAAACAAGAATAAAATCCCAACTAAGATGGAGGATCTTTCCTTCTAAGATAGCTCTCCTCCACATATTCTGAATTTCTTGTTTGTTGGTTTCTTTTCCCATCGTTCCTTTTCAAGCAGCTGATGGGAGGGATTTTGAGCTGAAATAGGGCTACTGCTCTGACATCCTTAGGGAGGCTGGGGCTGCTCATGCTGACCCCCGGAGAGAGCCCACGCAGGGCGGGTGGCTGGACACCCCTCTCAGCTGGTGCAGAGGAACAGGGAACAGGTTCCTGACCCACCGCAGAACTTGGGAGGAGATGGTTCACTTAACAGAGAAGCTTTTTTTCCCTCCAGTGATTCTAAGTGCCTGGACAACCAGCCTAGAGGGATGGGGAGCCTGCAGCTGATGTGACTCCAGCGACCAGAGGACCTCAGCTTGGGGACAACATCTGTGCAGGCATGGGGTGTTGTAGGATCGGGCAGCTGAGTCGTCAAGTCATGGTAACTAATTTCCAATAGAGGAAGGATCAAGACTTGCATGTCTAAACAACCAGTTTAACATTCAGATCCAAGATACTAAAGATAAAAGACATATAAAGTTTGTCTCAATCCAGTGCATTAATTACTCAACATGGGTAGATCATGGCAGGGGTTGCACATCCTCCCTGAGTCTGTGACCTTGTGTACTAACTTCACAAAGTCCTTTGCTTTTTGAGAAAAGGAACAAATTCCAACACCCCTCTGTACTTGGGTAGCTTGGAGTTGCTTGAGACTGTGGTCTGCCTGCCCCGGTCTCCAAGCTCGCTGAGTGTCCCAAAAGAGAAGAGGAAATTCAAGCCTTATTGCAAACTTCAAATGGAAGAAATTTGCTGCCTGATGACTCTCTCAGGCTTCTCTCAAAAGCATACTGACAGATGCCTGCAGAGAAGCCATATTTACATTTTGCACTTAAAAATCACTCAAACCACTGAAGTAAGCTAAATCTATTTTGTTACCAACCACCCCAGAATCCAAACCAGACGCCTTAAGCTACAATTCTACTTCGAGGGATATATCTCTTTGGCAATTCGTTAGTTGGAGCAGGAATAGCGTTACCCAACGACACGCAAACCCGCAGCACGCTCAGTCCATCATCTTGGCGCGTCAAGACGTCGCCAAGCCTACCTGTCACAAGGAAGCTGCACTGGCCAGCGCCCGCTTCGTTGATGATGTTGCAGTTGTAGATGCCGTAGGTGTCGCGGGAGAGGCTGCTGACGGTGTACTCGGTGGAGTCCTGCACGTCGAACTGGCCGGTGCGCAGCAGCTTGCTGCCCAGGCGCCACTCGTAGGTGAGGACCCGGGTGGGATATGCCCTCAGGACCCGGCAGCTCATGGTGATGCTCCGGCCTTGGCCTTGCCGAATCTCCAGGAAGGTGGGCTCCACGGTGGGTGGGTCTGGAGGAGGCAAGGAAGGGAGAGCAGGAGATTCGTAAGCGAATTAGCCTGAGAGACAGAGTTAACCAGCCACAGCGGAAAGGCGAGAGCACCACAGCGTAGCCCGGCACCCACGAGAGGGGAACTCAATAACGGTAAGTATACAACCTCAATAGATACTGATCAGCTTGTAACAGAAATGTACACATCCAAAGCACGGCATTCTGCTTATTGACACTTTCTGCTGAGTACTTAAAGACACTGTGCTGCTTCAGCGACGTTATCGCTGGAGATGCAGCGAGAGGTCCCGTGCCCGTGCAGCCCAGGAGGCTCAGCCCTCCCAAGCCTCGCGGAGGGACCACAGACTCTGACACACGGGACTTTCTGGAAGAGGAAGGGGGAGAAAAAGAGATAAAAGTCTTGACTCGGTTTAGATAAAGTGCACAAGGCAACAATGACTCTTGCACAGAGTTGAGGCAGCGATTCTGTGTTCAGTGGGGGACCTAACTTTGCGGTGGCAGAAGATGGATCAATGAAGCAGCACAGACACCCCTCCGCAGCCCATCCCAGCAGCTGCCTTCAGGCTTCAACAAATATGTCATCGTATATTAATCTTTTCTATCCACTCAGGTAGTAGTTTTGATATTCCAGTAAGCACAGAATGGGCCATCTTCCCATACCTTGAATTGAACTGCATTTTAAATAATTTAGATTTGCAGCTACAAACTCTGACAGACTTTTGATTCCAGCAAAATACAAAATAAATAAAATATAGCCAACATACAGTGTATGCAAAAACCTAACTTCCCCTTCCCAGTTGCCTTCTGATAACATAATCATTGCAGAAGAATAAGGGCGACCTGGACAGAACGATGTTGACACTCAGCTCTTGTCAGCACATCAGGTAACGTGCATGAAAAACGCGCACGTATTTGCAACTGGATGCAAAACAGTGAGTGACAAGACGTTCCAGCTCTTAAAAAACACAGCTCATTTTTTTAGCCCATGAGAAAGAAGAAATCCTGAAAGCCTCCTGTGCCAGTAAGATACATTAAATCTTTGCATCCATATTAAAAGAGCTGTCTTGCAGACATAAAAAGTAAAAATATAAAATCCCTGACGAGCCCTGCAAGAGAACAATCTTCACAGAGTCCATGCCGTGCTCCTTTCAGAAGGAGCTCTCTTTTACAATTATCTCTTCAAGAGCATCTTGTCCTCAGGTTCTTCACTGGTTGGTATCTCCATCACAGATACCGATAACCTTCAGACTCTTTATATTTAATTCCCTGCATAATGGAAGCTGTACACAGATTCCCTCAGCTCCTGTAAATTAGGAACCATACTTGCACATATACTGCTGTTCACCATTTCTTGCTTAGACAAGAATCCAGCTAAACACAGAGTACTTGAAATTAAGGTAAATTTTGGAGACTGTCATATTAAGATAACATTGCTTAGAGCTCATGACATCCAGTTACCGTATTTGTAGCTCATTGCAATGATCACCATTTATCATGTATCACGATCCAAGTTTGGAACTACTGGCAGAGGACTACCGTGATTTGGCAGCAAGGTGAGCAGAGAGGCAGAAGGGGTGGATAGCATCAGAGGTGGGATACAGGGCTCAGTGGTACAGGACAACGAAATGGCAGGTATTAACTCTGAGGACAATTGCCCCTGACTGAGATTCCCCCAAAAATGACTGCTGAAGAAGAGGTGATGTGGAAACTACTGATTCAAAACCCCATCGATCCCAGCCTGACCTTTCTTCTTTGTAGATTAAATATCATATGGCTTTGTATAATTTTGAAGCCAGATTCTTAACTGGTACGTAGACTGCAGTACAGCCACAGATAACTGCAAATAAAAGACCAGAAATCCTAAATCCTCAATACCGCAAGCCTTCTTTCCATTGATAATATCCTCCAATTTTGTGTCAGCAGAAAATTTCATCACAGCGTGACTATTCTTTGTGCCCAGGTACAGAATAAAAAAAAATACAAAAGAAGATAAATTTGTAAGAAATTCCACTAGTCTCTCTCTCCAGCCTTATGTTTGCCCTTTCAACACAACCCAATAGTGTCTTCATCTGCCCTCCCTGTACAATTTCTCCACCTTATTCTGCTTCACTAATAGTTTCCCAAGGCAGCAGCTTTGCAGGGAATTGTTGGCTTAAAGATAAGAGTTATTCTTGGGAAAGAAAATGTGCCAGATCTCAGCTGTCTTCTAAGGGAGAGCTGTTTAGCCAGTCAAGCTGGATCTGCCTTTCACAGATTCTCATATTTTCCTTTAACCACCCTGTCTTACAATTGTTCGTACTTTCCAAATACCTTCTAAATCATGATATATAATGGGTATTGGAGAAATTACTAATCAAATTTACTAATATTTACTATTGTCCAGTCACTTCTCTGCCCTGAGAAGTAAGCACTCCAGGTTTTCTTTCCATTTCACCCATGATAATTCCGTATCCATAACCTCTTCAGCCCTATTGCCTTTACCCTCACAGCCAGCACCATAATACACTTTTAAACCCAGGTATAATTATCACCAACTTTGAGCCAGACACAGATTAGCCTATAAAATAACACAACATAAGGATGATGAAAAAGCATCTGACTGAAGACCCTCCTGGCCCAGCATCCTCCACTGGTCCCGAGTGCCTGGGGGAGAGGCAGAGCACAGAGGGCACTGGAGAGCGTTGGGACAGGAACTTTCAGAAAGCACTGTGTGTGATACGTTAAACAGCCTTTAATGGCTGATTTTTCTATCATTTTCTCCCATTACTTAAGCCCATTTAATGTTTGAACATCCAAAACTTGTCCACAATTTGGAATAATGTCCTCTTCTTGTGTTTGTTTTGCTGTTTCCATTTGATGCACTATATTCATTGAACAATAATTCTCTGTTCACCTCTCCATGGCAGCTCTGCTTTAATGACTTTTAGCATATATTGGTATTCAGTCCCCTCTTTCTTCTTCCCCTGGTTTATTTACTTATAAGATGCTTTAGCCTTATAAATAGCTTTTAAACGAAAGTTTCCCCTGCCTTTAAGGTCAAAATAGTCTTTAAAATACAGAATTTCCATCTATCCATGAACAGATGATACCCAGTGACAGAAAAAGAAAATTAACTTTGGTGGCTTATTTCAGAGTTACACTTTTGCAGGTAATAACTTTAATGGAAAATGAAAGGGATGATAAAAACTACAATATATGATAGTAGCCAGAGCTAACAGTTTATTCTTCTGGTTTTTTGTTTTTACAAGATAGCGACTTCAGAGCTAGCAAAGGTGCTAGTGTCTCAGGCATCTTCTGAGAGTAACGATGCTCAGAAGAAAACTTACTCTGTAGCTGTTTGGAACTTATACGTGTTTAATTCATTTGCATTAGCTCTTCCCCAAGGCTTTAGCAATTTGATTTAATTTACTTTGCTGTACTTATTCCTATCTTTCATAATTCTAGTATTAGTTTTTGAAAAATATATGGAAAAGCCGCAAAGGGAGTACAGTTCATTCTCTTACACAATTATCTTTGGGAAGCAAACATTCTGAAGTTAAAACAGGCTTTATATTAATGTTTAATGAATTTTTTAGCCTAAGTACATTCATGTCTTAAGGATTATAAAATGGAAAATGAAGGCTCCCTAGCTATCAAGAGAAATGACAGTAAGGATGTTCGTTTGTTTTAAGCCAGACAGCTGCTCTTCATGGTGCGGACCATATCATCGTCTTTACTGTAAGATTTGTTAAGGAGAAAACATACCATTCAGTGAATTTATTTTGACTGTGTGGCCTTGAGCAGAGACTTTACCTGCTGATTTGGTTTCTCCAATTTGCATTCTAGCCTAAGCAAATTAATTAGTTTCTCTCTCCCAGCTCTAGCAACAGGAATAAATATGAAAAACTGATGCCACTGCTTCAGTTTCTATTGTATTTGTGGCCACTTTTTATTTGATTCACCCAACAGGAATGTTATTCTAACAACAACCTGCGACAGCTCCAGAGCAGGAGCAATGTTTAAATAATCTTGGGGTAGGATTTGCACCACAGAAAACAAGACCGGTAAATGATAAACCGGGTCAGGTAACACCATGTTATGAGGGGGTGGAGGGTCTAGGTGGGCAGGGGACCACACCGCTGCCTTGCAGCCCAGCCCGCGATGGACCGGGCGATGCGGGAGGTGGGACACACACCCTCCCAGCCGGGCAACGGTGCTAAACCACCGCGTATTTAAAATGCCAGCGAAGCTGAGATGATTTAAGCAAGTGCTGTGTCCAATATCTGATCGAAACATACTGTAAATTATTTTATTGCCTGAGGGATGTGAAGTGGAAAGTCAGAGTCATTTTAGCTTACAAAGGCAGCCTTTCTTCTTTCCTTTTCTTGTTTTTTAAGTTATTGAGGGCATGTTTGCCTGTGAGGGAAAGTCACTTGCTAGGATTTGTATCCTGCCTGGTAATGAAGGCTTAGACTAGGCAGTCAATTTTATTTTTTTTATTTTGTGTCTACGCCTGTGCCTCTGATATATCATGCCCAGGCTCTGAAGATTACTCTCAGGAAAATTGTGTGGCATTTCTTCAGCTTCCAGCAGAGGCAGCACTTTGTCTCCCAGGCCACATCAGCGAGTATTTTATAGGTTACAAAGCAGATATTACATATTATGTTGTTGGCAATGGAGTTTGTGTGCTTTTATAACAAAAAATGATTCATTAATATATATGTGTAAATATACCAGAATTAGATGCGTGGAAGTCTGCTGTCTGATATGTGCTTGTATAGATCAGTAGAGTCAATATAAAATATATATCTATTCAAATATTTTAATAGGTTTTACCTTCCTCCGATACCATTTGTTCAGAACCTAAAAACAAAGGAAGTCTGTGCACTTTTGTTTGATATACATCTCTGCAGACTTCCCTGGCAAAGCTGCTCAGAGAAGCTGCACTCCTGGAGCCCCTGTAGCAGTCAGAAACTTGGCAGTAAAGCTCTATTTTTCTTTTTTTTTTTTTTTTTTTAATTGTAACAAGGTACCTGAGCAAAAGCGCTTTAAAAAACCCCCAAGCTCCCGCGGATTACGGTGCACAGGTGTGGATGGGGGGTTCTTCTTGTGTATTAGTAAAAGACTTGAAGACAGGAGATACAGGGGAAGAAGAGCTGCTGAGTTCAAAGTACCTGGGATGTCACCAGTTGGTGTGGGCTCCCAAAGACACATGCTGCTCGCCTTCACGGGCAGTGTGGCAGACTGCAATGCTGGGGACTTAAATCTGAATCTGGCTAAGAGCAGCTGCAGAAGAATACTGCAATATTGAGTAAATCAGCCATAAAAATAATTAATTCATCAGTTGCAAAAGAAAACCCAGTTCCTAACGAAGTCCAATCTAATGGAGCCTAATCAAGTTGTGCCTTTCAGGAAGGAGATCTTGGAGCTGCTCTGGATATTTCTCCAAAAACAGCTCAGAGCTCCTTAACGGTGCAAACAGCCGGCGATGTCCAGAGCTAACTGAAAGGAAGAGACCCAGGGAAGCTATCGTGCAGCAGGTTTAAAGGAAATATCAGGAACTATTCCTTTAGACAAAGTACTGCAGCCATTTGGACAACTCATTGCCATTTTTTTGTTCTGGAGGTTAAAGTCAGAGCAGAGTCAGACCTGGCCAGGCACGATACGCCTATGAGTGGCTGTTAAAACCGGTGGTGGGAATACAGCCTCCAGCAGATCACCGGATGCTGAAACATGCTGGGGAAAGATCGCTCTATTCATCTGCACTGCAGGGCTCATTACGATGCTGGCAAAGCCTTACACGATTTCCACCCCTCCGCAGTCGTTATTCCCACGTCTCTCCATCCTCCAGCTGTTCCTTCTGGGCGCCTCCAGCTATTCTGAGGATTATTTTCATATGCAATTGAAAACTAAAATGAAATGGCACTTTAAGCTTTCCAGGTCCTGACTTGGTTTTATTTAACGCAGTAGAAAACAAAACACCACCAAAAAAATAAATTCAAATCAGCTTCCTGGCTACTGCGGAGAAGCAGCCAGACTGACTGCAAGGGCTGGAGAGCATACCCACTCCAACAGTGCTCCCTTCCAAGGGATTTGTATAAATACTCAGCTGGGACCATTAAACTGCTCTCCACCCAGCTCTACTAAAACAAACTACCCGCTAAAAACTCTCTGATGGCAAAGGATGAGCCTTTTTTTCCCTCCCTTGGTCCAAAAAGGACTGTCGTGGTTTAGCCCCAGCCGGCAACTGAGCACCACGCAGCCGCTCGCTCACTCCCCCCCGGTGGGATGGGGGAGAGAATCGGAAGAGCAAAAGTAAGAAAACTTGAGGGTTGAGATAAAGACAGTTTAATAGGGAAAGCAAAAGCCGCGCACGCAAGCAAAGCAAAGCAAGGAATTCCTTCACTCCTTCCCATGGGCAGGCAGGTGTTCAGCCATCTCCAGGACAGCAGGGCTCCATCACGCCTAACGGGGACTTGGGAAGACAAACGCCATCACTCCAAATGTCCCCCCCTTCCTTCTTCTTCCCCAGCTTTATATACTGAGCATGACGCCATATGGTATGGAATAGCCCTTTGGGCAGTTTGGATCAGCTGTCCTGGCTGTGCCCCCTCCCAGCTTCTTCTGCACCTGGCAGAGCAGGGGAAGCTGAAAAGTCCTTGACCAGTGCAGCAACAACTCAAACATCTCTGTGTTATCAACACTGTCTTCAGCACAAATCCAAAACATAGCCCCATACCAGCCACTATAAAGAAAATTAACTCTATCTCAGCTGAAACCAGGACACAGTGTGGCTGGGAGCAGACGGCAGCTCTGCCTGCAGCATCCACCCTGCCAGCCCTCCTCTGCCATGCGTCTCCGATGACAGACCCACCAAACCCCCCCAAACCCCAGGACCCTTTTTCCAGGAGTCACGGGAAGGAGAAGCACCCTCGTCTGCCCATCTGCTCTGTTAGGAGCTGCCTTTGCTTCGGGCACTGCAAAGACTATACAAGTCAGTCCTCTCTCGGTGCCATATAAAAATGCTCTCAGATATGAGAATGGTGGAAGCACTACGCAAGTCTAGACAGGTAAATTATTTAGTCTTTACAACTCTTAAGTGATTTAGAGCTGCTGTTATCCCTTTATGTAGGCAGGGCATGATCTCCATGAAAATGCCTCCAACAGCTTCCACGAGTAGGTGGATAACGGAGCATCTCGACTCCAGTCTGTCTGTATCTTTTTAAAGCTAAACAAACACTGTCTCTTTCTAGATAAATAAAAACCAAATATGTACACATTTGAAAAAATAATAATAAGCCCCATAAACTATAAAAAGCATTACAGTTTAAAGCTAACTAGTGTGGGGTTTGGTGGCAGAATTGAGATTACGGGACATAATATTTCCTTGGTTTGCACAGAGTCCTGTGGAAAACAAGTGCGTATATACTTAAATAAATGAAAAAAAAAAAAGCATAGGCTCTATTTTGTGAAGAAATTGAGAGATCCTAATAATGCTTAAGAGTTAGGCAAAAAAGAATCATGAAAATACTCTTTTGAAGCAATGGGAAACTTCTTACAGTGCAGGCTTTACAGATCTCGCTCAGTCTTTTAATAAGACAGAAAATTCAAAGGAATTTGACCAGACTGTAAAAGTACACTTCAGAATTCATATATTTCTGGAATCTATACTGTAGTCAAATTTGCAGTTTTATTGAGCTACTGAGTTGGATGTGGAGGTGACTGAGTGAAACCTGGTGGCCAGGACACAGAGAAGACCAGACTAGATGGCCAGAGAGTTTTAGGAAACTCAAGTACCTAATGATTGCGATCGCCGTGAAAATGACAACAGTAATTTTCCAGCCAAAGCTCAGATACAGATATTACAACCTTGGGTAATGGATTTATTTCAGTGAAATGAAAACGTTACGTCTGGAAATAGAAAAAATAATTTGCACATCTACCCGTAAATTAAAATAGAATTGCAAAACCAACCTGGAACTGTGCATTCGCAAACCAGCCCTGCGCACAGAAAATGACTCGCAGCATGCCAAGGGGAATCCCTATTTGCATGGAAATTCGCTTTCCAGATGTGACACCACCAAAATTTTCTGAACTTTTTGGACCAAGGGACAACCACCGAGCCTCGGCGTTTCTCCTCAGCGTGGTCAGGCAGGAGCAGTGCTAGGGAAGGGAGGGGACATCCTGCTGGGGACCTCCGGTGCTCCTGGCTACCTATGGGACCATTACCGTCATGCAGAATAGTGGTAAATGAGCTGTCTTCCTGAAGCACACCTTTGATAATTAGAGCTAATTAGGCCAGGCAGCGCCTAGACCAACAAGTGGAGGAGGGAACATCCACCATATTGACAGTGTTTATCAATCATTGCTTTTACAATATACCACTGGCACCTGAAAAATACCCTAACAAGCAATTTTTTTAAATCCATACCTACCACAAACTACTGTGTTCCCATCAGTCCTTAGAGAACATTTCTTGCATAGGAAACATCTCGGTACCCAGGGCAGGTGCCTGGTTGGCACAAATAGCCAGGGTGCTGTGGGTTTCATCAGAGATACAGCTACAGGTGCCGGCTGAGCATCTGCCCCAAGCTCTTGTTCAATTTCTGTTTTCCTTCCCAGAAATCCTCGTGAAGTAGTTTTCAGAGATCCTTTTCTTGTTGCGAGACTATTGAAAAATATTTTTAAAATCTTTATTTGGAAACGGGAAGATCATTGCCTGTGGTAGAACTATTTCAGGTATATTTTCACTACAATAAAATCTGACTACTATAAAAAAATAGGCATATTTTTAAATAAATAAATCACCAACATTTAAACTTAAAAAACCCTAAACGAACCTAGAAAACTAAATAGATAACTTTAATCCTGCAAACTTGGCAATGAGAGTGCCCTGCACCGGCTGTGCCAGCACTCGTGGTTTGCTGTCAGGTCCATCTCTCTGGGCACCCACACCCATCTGCGTTCCTCTCCCTTGGTTGCATTCCCATCGCAAAGTCTTTGGGGCAGGACCCTTTTTGCAGAGTAACACGGCTGTCATCCACACAGCGTGACACCGCCACGACAGTGACTACGACTACCTGATAACATGCTAATAAACGAAATATGACAGCACTAACAAGTACAAAAATATTTTCCTCCAAGCCTAGCAATGCTCTGTGTTGCCAAATTCAGTTTATAAGCAGTAATTACTCTGGAAAAAGAAGAACAAGAGAGGTGCATTGCCTTAGCACGCACAGATCTCTGCAAGCCAGGAGGAGGAAGCTGAGGAATATATTGCAGCCACTCGGGTAATTGGATCTATTTATTTTAGGTTACAGTGGTAAATTTATCAGCCCTACCTGTGTACAAAGGGTCAGACAAATACAAATCTACTTTTATTCTCTAGCTTTTTTTTTTTTTTTTTTTAGAAAAAAATACCTTTTTCTCCTAATTAAGCGGAACTTCTGCAGAAGATGCTTACTGTCGCTCGCAAATGATGCTTTAATTGACAAATAAGTTAAGCCTTTGAGCAAATGCCCTTCCAGCAATTCTGGAGGCAGAGAGGACTGTTTAGCTCTCACCCCAAAAGTGCAGGGAGCACATTCACGGATTTCCTCGCTGTCAGCAAGGTCAGGGATGGGCAACGCTCTGCTCAAGATGGGGTTTAGGGGTGATGCAGTCAGTATCTCCTAGGCTCCTACAAGGTGCCAGTTATGGAGAATTGTACGGGGGAAATAATATATGAAAATGGGGATGCTCCCGAATCTAACTCCTTCCAGAAAGACATAACGGTGTGCATATCAGCTACCTTTTTTTTTTTTTTTTCTCCCATTGTAAAATTAATGTTAAATAGCAGTTTTCATCGGTAGTTGTCAACAAGAGCTGTCCTAAAAACATCTGAATGGAAAATTGACTTTCCTTAAATAATTCTCTTTTTCACCAAACTGCTATTTTCTTCTTAGAAAGTCAGGATCTGCTGAAGCTCATCACTTTCTAATTAGTTTTCAGACTATTTTGGTTAAAACCAATATTTAGTTTTCTTTGTTACTGAAGGCTTGAACACTTCTGTGGAGCGGGTCTAACAACAGATTCTCACAGCAAAAAAACTCGCCGTTTTCTGCTCTTATACTCTCAACAGTATAAATTAGACAAGGCATGTGGGGATGGCATTCAGCGAGAGCTGGAAAGGTGAAAGAGTAGGTCCGAGCTCACAGCAGTGAAAGGTCACACGAGGCACAAATCACTGGCAGGTGCCTTTTTAGCTGCTTTTCATACTCCGTTTAATATACTAAAGCTGAAATAACAGCAGCCTGGTGGGGAAGCTGCACTGACACCATGATGTCACGTGAAACCTGTCTGACATCCTAGAGGATGTAACAGGGTAAAATCAGCAAGAAAAAGGACATCTTTTACATTTATCATTCTTGTCCCGACTTCCAGCCAGCGTCCAGGAGGAGGAATCTCAGGGGGGATGTCTGGCAGAGCTGAGTTTCAGACAAGAGTGAGCCGTGACCCCTCAAATCACCAGGGAACGCTCCCGATAGAGCTGCAAGCCAAAAACACGTATTACCATTCAGGGCCATTATTACAGAGACATGCCAGTGGATAATTTTGGTTAGCTCCATTTAGCGCAGGGAGAAGGCGATCTCTCCTCCTGGACACAGAAAACGCCTGCACGAAGTCAGAAGACTTGACACAACTTGGTTTTCATTCTTGGCACACAAAGCGTTGGATGTCACCTTATCCATAGGACCGAGATCGACTCTCACACTTCACCCAGACAGGGGACAGCAGGTACCAGACTTAGATTTCGATGGAATCTAAAGTTTTCCAGCTAATCTAAATTTCAGACCTAACAAGGTCTAAATTTTAAGTTAGATGGATGTTGAATTAGGTAGATTTCAGTGGTTTGTTGTTTTTTGGGTTTTTTTTTTTGTTTTTGTTTTTTTTTTTTTAATTGGCTGCAACAGCACATGTTAGTGCGTGGTTTGCAGAAGGATTTACAATTGCAGAAGCCTAGCCACCACTCTGAAGAATTTGATAACTTTGATTTTGCAGTTCAAATTGCATCCGCTGGCTGCAGACATTTGCTGGGATTTTCCTGGCTGATGCCTCTGTCCTGGTTTGGCTTCCTGACAGGACAACAAATTTTCTGAAAATACTGAACAAGCAGCAAGCATCACACAGCAGCTCTCAGTCTTATAAGATTAAATATCTGTGCTAAAACACGTGAAAATTTTGCAAGTGAAACATATTCAAATGAGTAAACAAACAAGAAATAACTTAGGAGTAAAGCTGCAACATTAGTTTTCCCACATATCTGCAAATCATTATTTGCTTTATTTGACTAGCTCTAGTGAGAATGTGATTGTTGAATAATGATGAGCTTCTTTAAAAAGCCATGAAACAGGTATAATCCACAACCTTTCAACAGAGTCTACTCTGCTGATGATCTTTTATGGGCTGCCTTGCTATTCCTTATATTTTGGGAAATGAATATTGTAACGTCTGAAAATATAAATCTTCAACAATACCGTGGCAACACTTTTTACCTCACAACTTATCACGAAGGAAGCAGTGTCTTAACCCTGAACAGCTGTCCCTCCCCCTGCACAGGCAAGTTGTGGTACCCAAATTTGTCTTTCCCCTCCCCAGGGCCGAGGAACATCTCTGGAGAAGCAGGGACCCACCAGTGGCCCCCTGCCGCCTGCACACTTTGCGGAGAGCTAGCTGGGAAAAACTGCCCTTATTTTAAAGCATTTTTCAGCTGAAGAGATATTGCACACAAACATCATCTGCCAACTTTGCAGGTAGGTCTGAGCTGTATTTAGTTTTGCTAGCCATGCGCTTGGTCTCAAAGTGTTTTACGGACCCGTAAAAGAGACTGCAATCCCACAACAGCGCTGTGATGCAAAACAAAAGCCGTGTGTCCCTGTTCCGCGTAGCCATCGCACTGCTGTGCGCGGCTGCAAGCCATGGGAGTTGCCTCTGCTCGGAGCTGCTCCCCGCCAGCAGCTGACGGTCATAAATCAGAACGTTTGTTTTAGAAGTGGATGAACAAATTGTGAAAAAAAAAAAAAAAAAAAAAAATTGCACTGAAGATCTGTCAAACCCCAGGAAGCTTGTTTTAAATTCAGATATGGGGGAAAGACTTCCATATCTGTCGCTCTTTCTCCCTGGAGCAGGCTTCCTGCAGTTACCAAAGGGCTGACCTACGTGGAGATCAACTCAAAGCAACACCTAAAAGGAGTCCTACCAGAACCAGCTTTCTATTGCATCTCGGTGTGGTCTCGTCACATCTCATTCCTCCCAACCAGCCCTACCCAAACCGCTGTTGATCAAATCATCCTCTTCCCTGCTGCTAAAACTATAT
Organism: Mycteria americana; assembly: GCF_035582795.1. Classification (NCBI taxonomy): domain Eukaryota; kingdom Metazoa; phylum Chordata; class Aves; order Ciconiiformes; family Ciconiidae; genus Mycteria; species Mycteria americana. The sequence continues at coordinate 72,719,529 of NC_134369.1, read as the reverse complement.
TGTTTCCCCTATTCAAACCTCTTCACAGGCCTCCTGGATATTTAATCAGTGAATACAAGCTCCTCGGTTGGGGAGAAACTCAAGATTCAATGTGACTTTAAAGAAACTGGCAACATAACTACCTGATTAGACATGGGAACTGTTATTATTATTTTAGTACCAGACTTGCTGTCTCTCTCCATTTCCTGTGTTCTATTTGCTTATTTTCCCTGCTCTACAAGATGTGCCCATCCAGTTATTAGGAGGAACTCCGTCCTCAGATCTCAAAAAAAAACCCCAAACCCTGCTGCCTTGCAAAGACCAGAAAGGTCTCTGCTTCTCCTTCTTGGGCCAGTTCATCATAACATTTCACAGGTATATTTTCAGAAATCCTTGGAGGAAAAGTCCTACCAAGTGTTGCAAAAGTGTGACTTTTAAAAAATGTTTTTCTGACTTTTGAAGATAATTTAACATGTCTTTCCCAGAATTTTTTTTAGGTAGGTTAAGATAAAAACTGAAAAACAAACAAACAAACCAAACCCACATAAACATAAAAGAACTAATGGCAATAGCAGGTAATGTTTATTAAAACATATTGGTTTAACCCCTATTAATTTCTATATGCTTTTCTAAGAGATAATTAAACAAACATTCAGGCAGTCTATGTAAAAATCTTAATTTTAGAATGAAGAGACCCCTAAATCACACATATTATTTGTCTCCTTAAAAGTCATCTGGAAAATAACTACAAGATTTAAATATCTTACTGTTAAATATTATACTGCTTCAATCAAAAATCCCTAGTATTTCAATGCAAGGAAGAATTTTCACAGCGGTTAAAGAAAACGACCACATGAAAGGTTAAAGGAAACTTTAACCCACTTTAGCACTTACATACCCAAATAACATCTAATATTCACTTAGAATTTGCTATCTCTGCTGTATCAAGCAGCCTTCTTAAAAGCCGAATTGTAAATACTGAAAAAGACCTTCCTCTGCCTGGTGCCTTCGAACCAGGGTGCCCAGCTCTCCTCCCTTAGCGATCCAGACAGGTATGCCAGACCCGCGCTCTTTCCTGAAGTGACTCATACCAGTTCCCTTGAAATATTTAGCAGCAAAATCAGGTTTTTAGGCCACCCAGTGCCACAAGAAGCACTTCACCATTTGCAGGATCGGGCCCTATAATACTGAATAACACGTACAGAGCAGAAAGGAGGACGCCCTGCCCAACAGCCCTCGCCAGAAACCACCCCTCTGAAAAGCAAGCGCTGAGAAACGGCACAAGTCAGGGAAGTTATGGCATACATCGCAAATACGCACGGCGCAAAGAAGCAACGGGGAGCCGTTTTGCTGTGCGCAGTGCTGTACAGCCAACAAATCTTTGGCCGTGCCCCATGCCTGCATCCCGAGTTCAGCACAGAAGCAAATCCATTTAGGGCAAAGGCAGGCTTTGGAACCACCATCACCAATACTCACAGTGAATCCATTTTTTTTACGAAATTATTTTTCTGGTCACCATCTGGTCCTTCAATAAAAGGAAGCTCTGTCAATATACATGATTTTCTTTATTTTGGTCAGAGAAGCACCAGCATATTTCAGTTATTAAAGGTTTTCCTGCTCTCTGCTTTTGTATTTTTAGTTAAAGTTCTTCAGAAATATTAGATGCTTCGGTAGAAATCTCAGGCTGCAAAACAGTAAGGAGGAAGTCACCCTCTTTTAAATAAAATTTTGCAGAAAGGCCGTCTCCTGATGATTGAGTCTTTCATGAAAGAATAAAGATCTTCTAGTTCTTGTAACAAAACCAACCTCTTCCATCAGATCCCACAATCTTTGGAAACACTTTTTTCCCACAGCATTACCATGATATCATAGCGTTTCATAGCATGGTCGCTGGTCAGTGCACAGAGCTCCCTGGTGCTCCTGCAGCACAAGTGACCGGTGGCATGGGCTGCTCCGTCACTACTCCCAACACGAGCTCCCTTATTTCTTTTACTCTCTTGCACGCATCCCTGAATAGGTGCATTTTCTTTGCAGTCTCGCCAGCCCGCTGCTTGCTGAGTGAGCCCTTGACCTTGTTGACTATATCCACTAAAGGCTTGAAATCAAGGGGGTCGCGCAGAGCAAGGAGCAGCGGCCGACTGAAGCCCTTACCAACAGCACAAGACTGTTCCGGATGCCTGCAGCGGGGAACCAGCTAGGCAAGCTGCAGGAACAGCAACAGGATGGGATTAGAGGGCAATACAGCACAAGCGTGCAATGCAAGGGCATCGTCCCAGGCAAGGGACAGCGCAGCACTGGGTTATTTCTGCTTTGCCTCTGTGATTAAATACCTCCTACAGCTCAGAGCAGAGAAGTGATGCCAGATCTATTACATTTATATCTCCGGCCATCTGAGCAGACAGATGATTGTGGCGCACTTTCTCCCTTGAGTTCCTCCTTACCACCCTGGGTCAAAAATGAAACAGCAAAGGAGCAGGGTATGGAGTAGGGAAAATGATTCCTGCATTTTGGATAAATCCCCAAAATATAAAGCTGCCTGTGAGAGGTACCTGAGTTATTCTGCACTCAGATACTGGAAGAATGGTTGCTGCTCACTGAAGTCAGGATGATGGCCAAGGCCTTCAAATTGTAGTGCAACTCACTAGCCACAGAATGATTCGATGGTGCATAATGGAATAGTGTTTAAAACCAGATTTGCCAAGAGAACTTTTATGCAGATGGTGATGAAGTTTTTTTCCAGCCTTAACAGTCCATGAATATAAACTCTTCCCATTGGAACTATCATCACATTTCAGAACTACTATTCTCGCAGGAGCTACATTTAAGCATTGTTATTGCTCAGCTAAAGCCAGAAGTGCTACAGTTCTTTACACCAGCCAGGAAAAGCTCCATGAAGCCGATGTTGCTTTGCATTTACTAAAAAGGCTCTGCGGCATTAATACAAGATCCTAACATATTTCAACAAGTGCCTTTTGAAAAGTGCCCCGTGCTTGGCTTTTGGATAAAAGTAAATGAAAGAAGATTTGAAAGGCCAAATAAGACAAGTAAATAGCATCAATTCTAGATTTGTGTGACTTTAAAGAAAAGTTAAGTTCTGCCATTGTCCTTCAAGCGCTGGCACACAAATAAAAGTTCAGGACTAAAGCAGCCAATCATTCACAACAGCATGTACTTTATAATGAAATCTTACAGAGCAATTTGCTAGTAATTTATGTCATGTAGCAGCCAGAATCAACCACTTATGTTTAATTTCCAACAAATTAGAATTGTCCAGGGTAGTAATTCTACCTGCGAAGCGATTCCTTTTAATGTAGTACACGTATGTAGGCATAAATAACACCGTCATTGGAATCCGATTCCTACAGAAACCCCCATGGCAGCAATAGTGTTTTATTTGTGCCTTGGCTAATAGATCCTCTTCAGTGAATGAAGATATGCAAATTTTTATCATTGTGAAGATACATTACAAGAATTAAAATGCAATGCCTGCATGAAAATTAAATGGGGTATAAAAATAGCTGCGACAGGTTCTTTCTAATGACTTCTATGACAGATGTAGGCATGATTAATGACGATGCAATAATGCCTTGGCTGAACTTAATCACTAACACATCAGTTAATATTGACAAAGAGGAAATGAATGATACAGAGGCATCTACACCCAGAATCACTAGAACAGAGTGCATATTAACTACTTTGGGAGGCTTAGCATAGGTGGAGGTGATACATCATTCATAGCATTGGATCCAACTGGCCTGCATGACTGCTCAACGGGAGTCCTGCTGAACTCATGTCACCAGCCATGGCCCTGGCAATTTCTTAGTTATCTGGCGGCTAATAAATCCTCCAGGAATCAATCCTTAATTTGCCACAATTTTTTCTTTAAAATATTTAGATGCAGGAAATATGCTGGGACCTTTGAGTCTAAAAACTACCTGGACGTGTTCTGAGATCCAAGGGATTCAACAACAGAAGGGACAATTGCAAGTAGCTGCTGTGGCCCCATGCCTCCAGAATTTGATTCCAATATTTTCACATCAGACCCGTAACTTGACTCTGGGCTGGAAGATACAGACTTTTGCAGAAGGCATCCCAGCTCTATTTAAAGATTTCCGACAATGAACACGACTCCACAACCATATTTCAGTTGTCCAAGTGATTAAAAAAATACGTCTCATTTCTGGATTTTCCTCTACTTGCTTTTGGAAATTGTATACTCAAAAAGTTACAGATAGAGTACAACCTATTAATGTCTTTTATTTCCTTGAACAAATTAAATAGAACTAGCTTTTCAAGTCTCACACGGCAAGGCAGTTTTTCCAGCTCTTGAACAGAAAACCCAGATCCCTTGCCAGATGTGCACCCTAATGCTGCATGCCCTAATGCTGCATACCCTAACATTGCACCACAGAGCTGGTGGACACACGTGGCCTGAGGAGGGAAGTCACTGAGGAAGCAGTACACAGGGCGATTTCAATTAACTTCCATGGGTACTAGTACTACAGCCTGAATGGTCTAATCAATGACCAGGAAGGACACATGAACCTTGTGTTGGTAAAGAGGACATACAACACAAGGATTTAAATGAATATTAAATAACAAAGTAGATGATGCAGTCATACCTAGAGCTAGGTTAACCGGCAAGCTGGGCTTGTTCAACCAAATTGCAAGTTTCTGTACAAAAGCAGAATGGCAAAGTTCTATGCCAGCACCTGCTGGAGAGCAACACGGCATGGTGCAAGCAGCCCAGGCTTTGTACTGCTGCCAACCACAGGTCTGTTCTGGGGTGGCAGAGGCGTTGGGAAAGACCTTTACATCAGGAGGGCAGTGCAGCACTGGGACAGGCACCCATGGAGGTTGGGCAGTCCCCGTCCTTGGAGGTTTCAGAACTTGGATGGAAAACTCATGGTTGATCTGGTCTAGCATTGGTGATAGAGCTGCTCCAGTGTCTCTGAAAAGTGATACCATATCTTTGATACCGTATCTACAGATACCATATCTACATATCTATGATACCATATCTACAGAATGGAGACTGCAAAACCAATGGGGAGGAGACATCGCCGTGCACAAGCAGTTCACCATGAGCTCCTGGCGCAGCAATAAGCAGCTGGGGAAGCAGATAGAGGGAGAAAGGAAGGGAGAATACCTCTGAGGGCATCGCCAGCAACACCACCTTGCAAACACTCCTGCTGTCTCTGTGTTTAAAAGGTTGTCAGGGGAGAGTCTATGAAAGAGGCAGGAAATTGATCTGATGGAGAGACAAAATGGCCTAGCAGAAGCAGAAAAACAAAAAAGTTTGATCTGTTTCACTTCTCAAAGCAGGGATAAAGAAGTGACTGGATGGCACTCTATAAACACATCCACACTGTGAAAATGCTGCATCCTACAAGGGCACTCAAACACACAGGAAGGGATGGCAAAACAGGAAAGAAGAGGCGAGAGATGTGTGCGGGCAAATTCAGGGTAGACATTACACACAGATTTTAACAGTAAGGCTATTAAAACCACAAAGGAAGCAATGGATTCACTGTTTCTTGTTGTCATCAGGCTGAGCTATTGACATAAGTCATTGCTACAAAAAATCAGTGACACCTAGGTCAGCAGCATACACAACCCTGACTAAACGATTTAACCGTGCATTTTAAACACTGTGCCCCATTCCCGCAACCGCTCCCGGAGCTCTTTCCAGTTTTCCAGCTCGAGGCAGGGGAGCTGCAGCCCAGCAAGGCAGCCGGCAGCAGCCTCGGCCATCCCGTACCTACAGACGCGCCAGCAGCCACAGCCGCAGCCGCAGCCGCAGCCGCAGCCGCAGCCGCAGCCACAGCCACAGCCACAGCCACAGCCACAGCCACAGCCACAGCCACAGCCACAGCCACAGCCACAGCCACAGCCACAGCCACAGCCACAGCCACAGCCACAGCCAACGCTCGCGCGGCTCGGCCATCCCAGGGCGACCTTCATGCCCCAAAGAGCGTGGGAGCACCGGCTCCCAGCGCCGCTGCCGCTGCCTTGCCGGGGTCGCTGCACTGCAGCCGTGCCCACGCATCGCCCAGGCTGCGCGGGACCCCCCGGGAAGGGATGGAGAAGGATGCTACCGCCTCAGGTACAAAATGCAACAGGGATAGATCTGAAAAAACAGGCAAGGAGAGGAGCAGAGTATAGACATGCTGAACAAGGAGCAGAGTACATCTGGAAACACCTGGGGGAGATTTCTGCACAATGTTTTGCAATAAAAAGCACTTTTTACCTGGACAGGGGAGGCAAACAGATGTTCTAGGGAGAGGAGAAAATATAGAAATGTGAACATAAAACAAGTGTATGGACTTAAAACAACCCAGAAAATTTTTTTACTGCGGCTCTGGACGGTGTTTGTAGCAACCTTTATTTGGCTTGAAACAGATATCAGTTTCTTCACCTACATACTTTATTTCTCTTGTGGACAAGGTCACTTTATAACCAATCGGGGTTTTCTTTTGTTGATCTGTAGCAAAGAATTACCAATAAGAAAGCAAATTTATTCATTTCTGTGCCAAGGCTGACTCTGTCCTTGGGAGACTTTGGGCCATTTCACGTGCGAAAGTCATAGCATTAAGATACATTATGCTTGTACCTTTGGGCCAGGTTAGGCTTTCATCTCCTTTAGAGGCTGGGACATATAACAAACATCAGAGACCACAGCTGCACCGAAGCTGACTGAACTGGCCCTATTTCTTAAGCAGCCAAGGTCAATGCTTTTAAATTCAGAGGTCAGGGATTTAAACCCTGGAGACGGCTCAGCCTGGGACTCTGTTACAGCCCTGGAAAGCGAGAGGGAATGGGCTCTGCGCGGGAGGGCAAATTGTCTCGCAGGTTACAAAGACAACTTTTGGCAAGTTTAACAGAAAATATAAGAAAATAAGTAGGTGAGAAATTAGTGCCAGAAGAGAATGGCTCAGAGACACACCAGCAGGACGGGGCAAAATGGGAATTTTTTAGAGCAAGCCTATTCTCAGCCCAGACTGCCACTTCTCCCCTGGACCATTCCTCAGTGCCTCCTCAGCAGCAAGAGCAGGACAAGGTCTCCTCAGCTGAGGTAGAATGACCAGTTTTGGGTGCGTTTACCCTGTTTGAATTAGTTGCCCTATGTTTAGCAAATCTTAAATAGTATCACACAAGCGGGAAGAGGTGGAGAGATAAAGTGTTTGGTGCCTATAGCTCATGGGAGAGAAGCTTAAATCTGCTCTCTGCAATCCTACTGCAGGAATTACACTGCTGAGCACCGAACGCATTTAACTGCAGCAGCACCTCTTAGGAGAAGGGGAGTGAATCACTTTCCCACTCCGATTAACAAAATTCCTTGAGAACTGGCCGTGGGACACCCTGAACACCCCCTGTTTGTCCCTTACAATAGCACAGTTCCTGTCCCTTCTTCCCACCTTTGTATTTCTGACTTTCACAGTTAGAAACAGTAATTTACACATGGGATATTTAAAATGGATGAAAACTCCAACCACCTAGGGCCCACCCATTGACTTTATTATGTCAATGTGCTATGAGAGACAGATCAAGACGTGCCAGGTAAGGCAGGGACAGAGACAGGGGTCTATCATTCACACTGCTAAATATCCTCAGCAAGTACTCTGTTCCCAGACACTTTGGTGGCCCCTACACCTCTTGCCATGTTATGAGCATCTGGCCTCTGCCAATGCTCTCAGCCTCTTCACTTTGCTTTAAACGATAAACTAGTTGTTGCTAGCTAGCCAGATATGTGGGGTGGCTCCTCACGAAAATACCTGGGTCTCAGTAGTTCACGCAGGGAATATTTATATACTCAAACACTTCAGAAGAAGAGACAGAAATCCCCTTTTACTCCTGCCAAAACACCCCGGATCCCATCTGCTTTGCTGATTGTACTTGTTTTTGAACGTGTACAATGAATGGAAATTCTTGGGCAGAGAAGGGAAAGGCATTGCAAATAAAGGCTTCCAACATGGCTTATAGGACGAAAGGGAAAATCACTTCCTCCTACAGGCATGTGGATTTTGTCTGGGTTTTTTGTTTGTTTGTTTGGTTTGGTTTTTTTTTTTTTTTAATTTGGGCAAAACTGCTTGGTACCTTCACTGGAAATTTGGGATTCATTTCTACTACCAGCCTCATGGGAGTACCAACACTTACAACTTTTTTCCACACGTAGCTAAATCTCTGCCTATCCCGCTCAAACCGTTCACTCAGTATGATCTGGATAATTGCTGCCTAGGCTGCTCCAGCATCTCGAGTTGAATTTTCCAGACAAGCGACTGAAAAATAAACAGGTCTGAGAAGGCAAAGGGCAGTGCTGGGTCTGTGACAGGGATTTGCAGGGCGCGAAGTGGAGATCGGGGTCTTACGGCAGGTCCCGGAGCGATCTCAGTACAAAGCAGGTCCTGCAAATGGTGGAGGCTGAGGGAAACGGCAGCACGCGGGGGCACGACGGAGATCCCCGGACGGCAGCAACCAAGGGCACCTCCTGCAGCAAGCGCGAGCACGGCACAGCAGACGTTTGTAATTGCAGCCTCATGCGCCGGTGCAAAAACCTACCCTCGAAGCTGCAGGGTCCCTCCTTAATCCAGCGAAACACTCAGCTCACGTGCTGGTTTCCTCCCCTACTGCTCTACAGCCCTGGCAGCTGAATGCCAAAGCAGCTCACCGATGACTTACTAACAGCCCAGAATATCGATGTGCTGAGAAGAGAATAAGCATCAGGGACAAGACGGGCTGAGGTAGTTCCCTGGCCCGAAAGGGGAACAGATGCTGTTCTCCCCCTGCACACTGGATCTTGCACCTTCCTGCCAATGCTTTCTTCTTTCTAAGGGCTCTAAGACATGAATATCATTTATCATTTTATTATTTATCATCATAAATGAATTGAATATCAGATTGGTAGAGGCTACACCGCTTTTATAATTAAACCCACTCTCTTCCTCCCTTTCACTTGACCTGGAAGATACAGAACAGTTCAGCATGGCTCAGCGTGCGTGAAGCGGCCTGCCAGGGAGTAAAGATACCCAGCTGAAGGGGAGAAATGCCCTCCTTTCAGGCAGCGTGGAAGAAAGAACTTTTAAATCAACTTTTAGGAGGGTTCAGTTCTTATAGCAAGCACTGCAAACGATACTAATCTGAGTTTCTTTCAAAGCATGTGGATAAACGCTCTGGTAAACCAGATTACTGCTCCAGGATGGGCTGCAATCAATAACTGAATAAAATAGGCAATGGTGATCATGAGAGCACGCGAGAGGGACGAGGCCAGCCGCCAGCACTCAATGCACTGGCCAGTACCAGCAAGCAGGGCAGAGAGGAAGCTGCCTCAAAGATATTAAGTTCATACAATTTTAATGAAAAAAAAAAAAAGTTGCTAGAGAAAGAATCAAGATCCTATTAACGTCCTCACTGACGGGAAGATTGAAGCGCAAGCTTGGCTTTATTAGCCACGGGAGGACGCAGATGGCATAGCGGTGGACTCAACACCATACCGTAAGCGCAGCTACAGCTGGAAAGCGTCTTTATTAAATACACTGCAAGCTGGAGATGCACCCAAAGAAGCTGAGGTGCTTGTTTCCCTCCTCAGGAACTGCCTTATACTTTTAATTTGACTATACATCACTCACCCCCCAGCTTTTACCTCTTCTGCTATCCTGAGCCTCCATTTCCTCATGACCGCTCTTTAGTCCCGTGCCAGCTACAGTGACACAAACCCAGAGGGAACCCTATTCCCATCCTACCCCCCGTCCTTTCCCCCAAGGTTAGATTTGGATGGATGGAACAGTTCCATTATCTCCATACTCCTGGAATGTCCTTGCTAATTAATGTTTACCACTGTGGCATTTACTGGAAGGGAGGAAATCATCACCTCCAGATTTCACTGCTGTTTAACTCCTGAAAGCAATTTCTTAACGTAATTGCGTTTTCTTAAGGACAAAGAAAACTTTGTGATGCCACTTAGCCGTCTTTCAGAGAGGCTGTGTTGAAGGCTGCTGTAACTCTGAGATAGCACCTAATTAATGGGCCTGCCCAGAAGACAACAGCTCCCTTCCTGGAAAAAATGCCATGTTTTGAGGTTGGTGTTTGCTCTGTGTCAGAATGAAAAATGATGGAAAACAGTGGCCTCTTAACACTTTAAAGATTATAACACTCATGGGAAACAAACAAATAAAACAACCTTGACCCCCAAACCTATGAGGATGTTTCAGTAGCTGTATGTTGATTCACAGCAAAATCCAGCCATCTATTTCTGAAAATTTGGCTTTAGAAGATTTCAGCCACTTGCTTCCACCTCCAGCATTTCAGGTTTGAATAGCTCTTTTCGTTTTGGAAAAGATCTTACCAAAACAACCATTTTGGCTCTGGCACTGCCTTTAAGTGTACCCATCAAGATCATATAAGCCCAGGTTCACCAAGCTGCTGGATCTAGACATTGAATTAGAAGCAGTTGTTCTAGCTTGTATAAATACTTATTAATTACACCATTCAGAAAAGGTGCCCAGTAATGAGGATTTCTGTGTGAGATCAAACCCTCTCTCTAAACCAAGTAAAGCACAGACTTAAAAATACCAGTCTTTGACATGGCATGCAAATGTCCTAACCATTACCCTGTGGTTTGGTGTCAGTCTTTCTGGAATAGTATTGAAAAAACCCAACAAAACAAAACCAAGCAAAGCCAATCCAGAAATCAGTTTCTAAAGCTTTTGTGACACTTTAATCCACCGTCAGTCTTTGCTTTGACAAGATAGCTCACTGAAAACATCATGTTAGATCATCTAATGAGCTGGGGGCTATGACAGCTCCGCTTGTGATTCTGAACATACCATAATTCAATTGAAAAATAAAACAAAACAAAACACGCACTGCAGACAATGTATCTGCTGCCCTCTCTAATGAAATGTGAGGCTCCCTAAAAATAAAACAAAGCAAATGCAATCACAATACATACACTGGCTAGTCGTAAGAACTGCAGTATCCATTAACGATCATGACTACCAAGAGGAAAATAAGTCAGTCCTGACCAGTATAAACAACAGGTCTGCCCAACAACCAACCAGTTTGGTCTTGGATTTGGGTCTGGCTGGATTTGGGTCATTTTTGCTGACCTGCACATATGTTTTGGAAAGCACAGACACCAGAGAAAGCAGGAATGCAACAACAAAACCTCCCAAAACTGCTTCCTTCCCTTACTCACCTGAGGGATTCAAAAGGGAGCAAACTATTTCAAAGGAAGAACCACTGACCGAGAGTGCCAGCGATGGAGGCAGCACGTGGCAGTGCAGACAGCAGTGGGACAGAACAGCCCCTGCAGGGGAGAGCGGGCGATCCTGGACAGGGGACACAGCAAACGGCCACCAGCACCGGCGCGTGAAGCACTGACCCAGCTGCCCCCAGCCCTCCAAACAGGACCATCTCCAGCCCCTCGCGCGCAAACCTGGGTCCACCAGGTCTGAGAGAACAAGGTGCAGGCATAGAGAAACCGAGCTGTATAAATCTTGCAAGCTAAGATTTCTGTGCACGTCAGTGCCTCCCGCATTCCTGACTCAAAGACTGAAAAATGGACTGCGAACAATTCCGTACGTTTATTTTTAAAAATCTTTGCCTTAGTCTGTTCCTTGAAGGAGGCATAGTTGTTAGCAGCAATCAGTCTCACAACAGCTCGGTTTTCCCTCTGAGAGACGAGGGAGTCCCTTGTCTCCTTCGCCCATGGCTCCCACCTCCTTCCACCCTCCTTCTGCTCACGTGCAAACACTGGGAGGGATTTGCCACTGGAATTTTTTTTTTTCCGATGACGGCGGGGTGAGCTCTTTCAGGTGGTTTATTCAGTTTTTCCCTGTGATGAAAAATGCCCTTGCACAAAATTAAGGCCACAGTGTTTGCTGGATGCTGCCTCTTCCAGACGTCCCCTTCTCTGAGTTGCCTCCAGCCTGGCCAGCAAACGGGCAAGCACAGCATGGGAAGAAAGGAGATTTCACTTTCCCACCCACCTCTGGCTCTCAGGGACACTGAGCTCTGAAGAGCCAGGAAAAAAAAGTCAGATGCCACGTAAAAACAACAACAGTGCCATCTGAACCCAAATATTCCAACGGCGCAGCCAGGCAGGTACAAGCCACCACCCTCCTACGCTGGTATCTCCCCAAAATAGCCTTGTCTCACACCACGGTGCTTCACACTTTCTGTGGAGACCCTAAAAGGGACAGAGCTGCTGTGACGGTGCCGAAGCAGGGTATCGCCCCAAAGGCAAGCACCTAAGGTAGGAGGCGGCAGCAGGGCTGAGCCCTCTCTCCACCAGCCCCACGTGAGCAAGGAGCCCCAGACCTCAGCCACAAGGCAGCAACGCCAGCAGCCGCGGGGAAAGAAGGAGTTAGGAGCTCCTAAAAAGAAATAAGCACGCAGCATCCCACGTCTTAAATGTGGCTGAGGCCAAATGACTCCGCGCTTTAATGGCCAACATTAAACCAGGGACTTGCTCTGAAATGAAGCCACTGTGGGTAGATCTGCCAGAATACAACAGCAGAGGACCTATTTTTTAGTTCATTTGTATTTTCCTAGTGCTGATCGCTGTGAATAATTTAATCCCCATCGGGAAGACTGCTAATGAGACACTGCCTTTCGAATGAAACGGGCTCTGCTTGTGAAACTTGGGCCTGGATTTGTATTCAGATTCAATTGCAAATAAATAAATAAATGCACAAATAAATAAATAAATAAATGCATAAAGAAAGAATATAGCCTCTGTTTCTGAGGCTGGTTTTTGGGCAGCCAGATTTGCCTTCTGTGTCCAGCAATTTTATGCAGAAGGGAATAAAGTCCAACATTTAATTGTTTTCCTCCTCCCACAGGATTCCATAAAATTTTATGTTATTTCTTCTAAGTCGGGTTTTTTTTCCCAATGTTTTACACATAATTGCCTTTTTGTTTTCAGTAAATCTATATATTGCTATTCTCTTTCTTCCAGCTGTTTCCTCTCCTGTTCTAGTTCATCTGCCCTCTCAACCAATTTTATCAAGCTCTGTTTTATCTCCAAAATTGAATTTTCAAAGTTATTGAAGAAATATGTTTTTCTCTATTTTCATTTCCTCTCTGAACTCCGCCAGGGCTTCTGTTAGATGTATTTTGGAGCTCCGCATAGTTAGTGGGGTTGCTGGGTTTATTCTACCTCATTGCTATGAAAAATGTACTGGCATATCCTTCCTGAATGCCCTGTGTTTTCTTTGCCTTTCCCACCATTCTACTCCACAGATCTTGCCTCTCTTTTCCACTAGAGACGCATCAGCGAAACCACAGGTCCATTACACAGATACCAACTACATTCCATGATTTGTAACCGAAGAGGAAAACATCTCATTTCAGTTCATACCATTACACCCAGTTGATATGCATTATCTCATTTTAAAAGATTAGGTACTGCATAATTGCAGTGAATTTGAAAGTGTAGCAGATATCAATTAACTGAATCATAACATGTGCCTTAGGATACTTTTCTCAAAACCTCTGGGCAAGAGTAACCTTTCTCAATCATAAGATGAGAATGGACTTTTATCACAGCATCACAGAATCGTATAGGTTGGAAAAGACCTTTAAGATCATCGAGTCCAACTGTAAACCTAACACTGCCAAGCCCACCACTACACCATGTCCCTAAGCACCTCAGCCAAACGTCCTTTAAATACCTCCAGGGATGGGGACTCAACCACTTCCCTGGGCAGCCTGTTCCAACGCTTGATAACCCTTTCAGTGAAGGAAAATTTCCTAATATCCAGTCTAAACCTCCCCTGGCGCAACTTGAGGCCATAAATGTCTTTTGTCAATAAATGTCCATAAATGTCTGTTATCAAATGCCTTTATCTTACTCGAATAATACAAACAAACCTTACTAACAAACTGAGACCTGTTAGGTTAGTCCACTGTGTTTGATTCTCCACCACTGGAACTAGAAGTACAACAGGTTCCCAGGAAGGGAGCAGCATTTTATATGCACTTTGTACCTTGCAGACATGTTGCACGCCTGCAGAAGCAGGGAGGAACCACATCATTTCTGATCATTTCTGTAGAAAGCCCCTCGTTTCTTGCAGCTTTTCCAACTGTAACATCTTATCTTATTTACAAGTGTTTCACAAGCTTCTCCTCTAAAATAGGCGCTGCACACAGGAACAGGAGAACGTAAGACTGGAAGAATACCCTGTGTGACCGAGCCACTGCCCAGCTATCATAGCCACCTAGGCTATAAACCATCTCATAAATCTCACTACTGTCATGATTGAAAATCTGCATGTATTTATGCAGATTTTCATCTATGTATTATTGCATCAACGTTGGCTTTTAGAGCTTTAAACAGTTATTTTCATTCTCTGTCAGCCCCACAGCGTACATTCAGAGTGCAATTTTCTCAGGAAGATGAAACACGGCAAATTATTACAGTCTCCTCCTGTAACATCAAATCCTGCTTTGCACATGTTCCGTTTTGAGTCCAGCCATCATGAACATGCACTCAAATGCACGGAGGAAGTCTCAATGCTGCCTTACAGAAAGGCTCAGAGGGATATTTGTCTTTACCTTGGGCATACATTGGGTTTTCATGGCAGCAATACCTCAGTGATCCCTAGACTACCTACTGCAGCTAGGCAGACCCTTCTCTACATCCATTCCAAACACTAATGAACAACCCAAGCTGGCAATTCATTTGCCTTGGTCTCCAAGAACAACAGCTTTCATTTTAACCTTTGCATTTCTGAAATCACCAAGGTCCTTTCTATATGATAACTCTATTTTCCTCTACACGAGCAATACCTCCCAGGCAGATTTCTGTTAAAGCAGAATGATGTAGGTTCAACATTTGTCTGCTGCTGGGCTTTGACTAATTTTACTTTTGAGAATCAGAAGTAAAAGCCTGGACAAAGTGCAAGAGCAGTGCAGATAAATTGCTTCTGGCTACCCCAGGACAGCTTCGGTGAGTAACTGGAACTGCCCTGGGGCATGTGGACCTTGCTGCAGAGCATCAGCAACTTCCATCAAAACACGCCCATCTTTTGTGCCATGGCCATCACTGAGACATTATATATTACTGTCCCCAGGACTGCTTTTTGAGGAAATGCTCCCTTCAGAGTAATATTTCTCTTTCAAAAACTATCTGTTGCTGCTCCTTTCTAAGCCAGACCCTTTAGTCACTTGTTAGACACACCTGAACTCACTGTTTCTACCAAGATATATATAAAGCACAGTTTTGCAGAGTTAGTACAAATGAATATTCCACATCTCCCTTGCCTCAAAATTAATTTATCAATCTAAAATGACCTACTACTCTTATATCATCAATCTTTGTCAAACCAATGTTACAGTTCACACTACTTTAACTTCTTCACTTAAGTTATATTTTCCTTTGAAAGTTTTGCAGAAACTTGGTCAGGCCTGTTCTTGCTTGGATCATATTTATTTCACTTCATCTTTAATATAGGGACTACCTTGGCTAGTCTCCGCATCTGACTCAAACACTATTTAGGAAACTTTGCTGAAGGACCTGAGACCTCATGCATCAGTTTGTACAGAAAT